>NC_134043.1:41726310-42040739 GCF_965140245.1 Athene noctua | reverse complement strand
TAGGGATTACTGAGGCAACTGCATGAGCTTCAATAAGGGCAAATGTCGGGGGCTGCCCTTGCACCACAACAACCCCCAGCAGCGCTACAGGCTTGGGGAGGAGTGGCTGGAGAGCTGCCAGTCAGAGAGGGACCTGGGGAGGTGATTGACAGCTGGCTGAACAGGAGCCAGCAGTGTGCCCAGGGGGCCAAGAAGGCCAATGGCATCCTGGCTTGTGTCAGCAATGGCGTGGCCAGCAGGGACAGGGAAGGGATCTCACCCCTGTGCTCGGCACTGGTGAGGCTGCACCTCGATTCCTGTGTTCAGTTTTGGGCCCCTCACCACAAAAAGGCCATTGAATGACTCGAGCGTGTCCAGAGAAGGGCAACGGAGCTGGTGCAGGGTCTGGAGCACAGGTCTGCTGGGGAGCGGCTGGGGGAACTGGGGGGGTTTAGTCTGGAGAAGAGGAGGCTGAGGGGAGACCTCATCGCCCTCTACAGCTCCCTGACAGGAGGGTGCAGAGAGGGGGGATGAGCCTCTTTAACCAAGTAACAAATGACAGGACAAGAGGGAATGGCCTCAAGTTGCACCAGGGAAGGTTTAGACTGGATATTAGGAATCATTTCTTTCCAGAAGGGGTTGTTGGGCGTTGGAATGGGCTGCCCAGGGAGGTGGTGGAGTCCCCAGCCCTGGAGGCGTTCAAGACTCACATTGACAGCACGGAGGGATCTCGTGTAGTTGAGAACGGTCAGTGTTAGGTCAATGGTTGGACTGGATGATCTTCAAGATCTTTTCCAACCTAGATGATTCTGTCATTCTGTGATACTGTATTTACCTGTGTTTACTTCATGCTTAATAGAGTACATATAGTTACTCAGAATAAATCTCTGCTTAAAATCCTGTAATATTTACTAAATAGTGATAGAGATTCTATCATAGTTTTGTAAATGATTTTACTACTTAATTACATTCATTGTTAAGGCAACTCTAGTATATTTTCTTTAATTTAAGCTTAATTTGATCCACTTCTATAACCTTGCTAGATTTAAACACTTTTTAAGTTTTTGTCCCTTACTTAGACACTGTAGACTGTGTGCTAAGAAATCACTAAACTAACTCTCTTTCTACATAGATTGAACTCCAGAAGTTTTACTATAAAGCATTAATTCCCTTATATTCACAGCTTTTCTCTCCAGTTTTATAGCCAGTTTTCAAAATCTTCCCTGAATTATGCACACCTGGTTGAACTGCAGCGTTCCAATGCTGATCTCACCAGTACCAAACACAGAGGTATAGCACTTCTACATCTACTTAAGATTCCCGGGTTATATGTCCGGAACTGTACTTTACTACTTTTAGGTACAATATTCAGATAACTCATGTTTGGCTGCTATCCCTCATGATACCTATGCAAGGATACACGTGTATATGTGTCTTTATGTGTTTATTTAAGAGCTCAACAAATAGAGTTAGATTTATGACACTTATTCATTCAAACAAAATGAAACAAATATGACTTAGTTCGGATTATCTGACCTGATATAAAAATCCCCATTCACTGGATCAGAAGGTATTCTGGGCCTGGTCTCATAATGTCTTCTTTTTATATTTTACCACTTACATTAAATATCAACTCGGACAGAAACCGATTCCAGATTATGGCTCCTATGCTAATGTGTCAATCACTGAGTTAAATAACTATTTTCAAACTTGGCTTATTGACTCTTTCAGTTCCCAGCAAAGGAGTGACTGAAGGTGTACTCTGTGATTCTGTTATGGCAGGACAATCAGGACACTTCTGTAAGGTATCAGAGACGCCTTCCTTAAGTCAGACAGAGGGTAGACTTGAACAATTGCAAACCGTAATGGTCAGATATGGATTAAACTGCATTGATTCTCCTCAGTACTTTATGAAATCTATAATTTAAATTATGTGAATCTTTTTATCAGATTTTCGTTATTAACATAATAATTAAAATTATTATTTAAAAGAAAATACATGCTTATCAATGAATAATTTCAATTCAATTTATTATCCAGCCTTTTAATACTATGAGATTTGTTACACACAGTGTCATTGGACTCCCTTAGGTAGTTTCTTGGTGCCTACCTTGGTACCCTGCAAAGGATCTAGGTTTTATTGTAATGTTGCACTATGCTTAAAAGAAGTATTCATCTTCCTTGTCAGATTTGCAAGGCAACAGAGACAGCTTCCACTCCAAACCATATGGATCCTGTCTCTCTGTAGTTCCCTGCACCAGACATTCTTCATTTCCTGCTTACGGGGGTCCTTCTATCTGGGCCTCAGCTCTTCAATTGTTACCTCTTTTTGGTCACCATGGGGTATCTCAAAACTCCATAAGGTTTCACCACAAAGACCATGAAAGATGTATTTATTCCCCCTATTGCTTAGTCTGTTACTGATCTGGTTCCCTTGGAAAGGAATTTTCAGGAGGAGGAATAGCAGATGCCAGGATATTTGTCAGCACCAGCTGAGCCCGCCATCCTTTAATCATACTCTTTTATCCCAGATGATTACAAATCTTTCCAAAATCTTATGAGAAAAGTTGCTTGACATCTGTGTGGAAACAGTCCAGGAAAATCCTTAGAGTGTTGGATGTATTGCGCACAGCTGTGCCTAGATGGATAGCTCTACCCATCAGTGAAGAATTGTTGGACATGGTGAAATTCCTTTGCAAGCAACAGATTCTTTACTGCCAATCTCCAAGAGAGCAAATTGTCATTAGTGGGGGCCTTGATGTGAGCAATTCTTTACTTGTCCTCTAATGGACTCTGTGGTGGTAGAAGCAGTGAGGAAAAAGTTTGAACAAGAGTAGTTTTAACCTCTTCCATACATAGAAGTTCAACTGTAATTGTTCTATAAACTCCAGCACAGGATTTCCAGACTCTCTTTACAGAATAATTTCATTAGGGCCCGAGGGAGTTTTAAGTCCTTTGTTAATGATGGTCAGCTCATAAACAGAACATCACTGAAGGTACTTAGTGCTGATTCAGTACATTCTCACATCCAGTGCAACACGTGTCAGGCGTTCTTCAGTATTTGAGACAGTTCTCGGGGGATTGCAGTTTTTATTGCAAAAAATTATGAAGCTTTGTAATTTACCTTAAAGATTCCAATGTAATGGTAAGGATATCAGAAGTCAGAACTTCATCATCAAGAGGCAACTGGGAACATGCCAGAAATATCTTAGGTAGGCTCTGCATCTGTCCTTGTGTAAGATATGCTTCAGTCCCTCAATCATTTAGCCCTTTGCTGGACTCATGGAGCAGTCTTATTCCCTTAGTGTGAAAGTATCAAGCACCTACTCAGCTTAGTAACCTAAGTACCAGTTCCTGTGGACTGTATTCCATCATGTCAGTTACCAGATATTAACTATATCAGTGATTCAGTTCCATATGAAATGCTTCTGGCAAAGTGATAAACAGCTCTTAAAATGACTAAAAATTACACAACAATTTTATGAAAATCCAGGATATTCTGGTATTATCAAATCTGGACTTTGACAAAACAGATCCAAATTACATCAAGAAATACTATGTGTGCAACATCAGATCCAAACGGGGACATTTTTTGTCTGACATACTTTTTTTGCAAATATATAATCAATGTTTCATGGTAAGTACAAATCTTTTTGGTCCCAAACCTCTGTCTGACAGCATGAAACAGGCTGTTGCAGCTTCATAAATCTAGATTTAATTTTTTGTAGCTCTAGCTAGGTAAAGGTGTCCTTCCACATGCTGTCAACTGTAGAGAGATTTGTGGGTTTGTTTATTGATTTAATTTTTTAAAAAAATTCTTCAAAATTTTGATGGTCTTCAGAGAAAAGTGGTCAATAAAGTTTTGATATTTAAGGCTTCCAGGTAAAAGTGTTCCTCATTTGAGCAGAAATCGACAAAATTCTAGATGTAGGAATATAAAGTTGCCTTTTAGGATAAAAATGTATAAATTTTCAAGACTAAAAGTAAAGAGCTATTGTTAGAAATCGATAAATGAGATTTAGAAATGTGCGCTTCATTTTACATAAAATGCACTTACTAACTTTAAGCAGTTATTTCCATATTATGCTTTGAGATTATCTGATTTATTTCAGACGGTACCAATGTTTCTACTGAGCTGCGAGAACAATTAGTACAGGATTTTCAAAGGTGCAAAGAAAAAATGTTTCTTAAGAATCTTTGAAAAAAGTTTCCTTAAAATTGTTTGTGGAACAATGAATTTCAAGATGCTGAAAAATGTTTCAGGATCTAATACTGGCATCAGATAAGCAAGATACAAGATGAAGGAAGCAGATGCAAGAGAACCAGCAGGCTTTTGGAATTAGAAGCTGGGAGGATAAGGAACTCTGGGGTTTTAATTTTTTTCTTTAGTCTTGACAGAGCTCCTGGAGGCAATTAAAGAAACGTTCACAGGCACAACATTATTTGTAGATACTCAATTGTAAACATGTGGATAACCATATGGTAGAACATGAACAAGATATAAGAATGATACCATGTTGACCATGGATAAATAGAATGAACTTACAGAAAATTAAATGCTGAGCAGTAAATATATTCATATAAGGGAGTTCCTTGCTGAACCCTCATTTAATCACTGAGACCTCTAGGACTACTTCAGTTCAGAGTCAAACTCTTAGAGCAGCAGAGGAAGCTGACAGGCAATTTCTGTGAGAACCTTCTGACTATCGAATTTATTTCCCATTTTCTTCCAAAATAAGCCTCTACTGATTAATCCTCGGCAACTCCTACAAAACATTTTGTCCCCTTTTAAATAACAGTGATAAAGCAGCTTTACAAAGAAACTATAGAGACCGTTAGAACATCTTCAGAAGTTGAAATTTAAATACATGTATGTACTATTGAGAATAATAGATTATTTTTTCACTGTATTTTAATTCAAAATGAGTCAAGTCATACTTAAAATAAGTAATCTTACTCTGGAGTTACATACAGAGTTGGTTAGAAATGTGTAGTCTTTATTTTCAGAGATTTTTTTTTTTTCTTTTTAATACCTCTCAACACAAAAATACCCCCCTCTTTTCTTTCCCCTTTGGGGAAGGGCATCTCAAAACAATTTTGTTATTTAAGCTGAAGTCACAGTATGGAAATCTTTGACTGTATCTGACCTTGGGCGAAGTGTTTTTTTTTGATGGGGTAAGTGAATAATTAAACGTGTAAAAAATAGTTTCTTGTATTTAAAGTGTTGTAAGTTTATCTTTTCCTGGATGGTTTCTTATCAATGATTTTTAAGTACTCCATATATAAAAATTGCTTTTCTTTCATTATTTATGGAAGACTATGCAAAGTACAGTGATTTCTGTCTGTGATTGAAGTGGACCGGAAAACCTTGGCTCATTCAAGGGGTATACAGGCTACTGTCTCTATTCTGCTTTAGAGCTGAGTGCTCTGTCTCCTAGTCAAAATATTTCACAATAAAAATTTAACAGGCTGGAGAGCATTTCCAGAAACAAACTGTTAATGTGAATATGAGCTGGAATAACATAGGAAAACAAGTTGTGAGGAAATGATGTTTAAAGGGAAATGAAAAATATCTTAACTTTCAACAAATTTATATCCTGTGAATGACATTTCTTGAATGGGAGGTCATAATCTGCTAAAACAACGATGCCCCATCTGCAGCCCTAATAGGAGCTCCGTTCAGTGCTAATGCAGTATTTCTAGCATGTGCTGCAGTAGGTAGCTGCAGGAGGCGGGGATGGGGGAGAGTGAGCATTTCAGAAGGAGAATAAACATTTAAATGCAGACAGGCCTCTGGGCAGTAATACAATTCAAGTGGGAAATAAAGACAATAAAGATACAAATATAGTAGAAGTAATGGAAATCGCAAAATGCAGTTGGACAAAAGTTGTGTAACACTGATTATAAAAACCTTGTTTCCTTCATTTATAATCTTGTCAAACCTACACTGAAATTTTCCATGCTAGTTGTCTTTCCCAGGTTGATCTTTTTTCTTCTTTTTTTTTTTTTTTTTTTAAACTCATTTGAAGGTTTTTAGCCAGAACAGTAGAGCCATTAGTGAAGCTAGGCAAAAAATACTGTTTTCCACTTGAACAAACTCCTGGTGATTTTACTTTAGAGCAGTTCTTGGGTTCCCTGGCACTTGAAATGTGACAGAGAGGTCACTTTGTCATCTGCGTACCTATCTGACTTTATGAAGTTTTATTTGAAATTGATAGTAATAACCTTCTACTGAATTTAATAGACTGGATTTTAGCTTGCTAGGGTTGTTAAGCACAGTCCCCAGGGTATTCTGTCCAATTTATAGAGGGACTCTGTCTTCCCAGCTCCTCTGTGCTGACTGGGTTGGGTTTGAAATTACAAAGCAGCTATGCTAGGGGACTTTCCAAGATAGTCGCATTGTTCTCCAGAGTGCTTTTGTTAGCAATTTTGCTGTGAGATTCCTGGTTCCTGCAGACCTGAAGCTCAGGGCAAAAATTCAAGGTTGTCAAAATGATTAAAGCTACAACTGCTATATAAAGCTGGGTAAGAATCTGCTCGGTAAAGCAAATCAAAAGCTCTCACACATCCTGGGTTTTATTTACATTCATGTGAAAAAAACAAACAAACAAACAAACCCCTTTATTTCGATGCCAGCACAATTTCAGCGTGTATTCAGGTTGCTTTCTTCCTGACAGCTCCATGTACAGTATACTGCAGTTACTCCAGAAAGCAGAAAGTTGAAATGCTGGACCATTTTTGGGGCCAGATTTTTCTTTTTTGATACCCTACAACTGAAGTCCTGCCATGCACAGCTTTTATAAAACAGTAGTTACTTAGTTACTTTTGCTGCAGAAGCAAACTTATCTCCTTTTTTAATTTTCTTTTTTAAAACTTTTGTAGAAATACGACAAAGTGAAACATAAACCAGTGCTATTAAATATTTCCACGATCTGTTCTGGTCATGCCAAAAAGGGTATTACAAAATTTGCTGTTAGAGAGAAGCAGAAGAAGTGCATTAAATTTATCTAGGGACTTCGAGTAAGCAATGAAAACATCATGCATTCTCTAAGAGTATATGAATCAGAAAAATATGGTGAAATACTTGATTCTGCTTTTAGTATTTATTTTAGTTATGCTTCTCCCTGCACTAGTTCATGAAAATCTTTCTTCTCTCTCTTGATAGTTACTGCAAAGAAAACTTCTAAAATGTGTTTTACTATTAGAATGCAGTACCATCATCAAGGGAACAAGAGCGCATAAAGTGTCATTGCTTGGCAAAGTCGCTTACTATCCTACCCCCACTTCACTTGGTAAATTTTGGTATGATGTGACCATCTGAGATTTCTCAGATGAGAAGGTTTATAGCATGTAGGGAGCAAAAAGCTCATGGGAAAATTCCTTTTGTAACCTTTTCTCTGTTATTTTTTTCTTAACTGTAAGTTCTCTATTCTCATCTGTGTAAAATGTGTCTGCTGTAGTACAACTGTTTATTATTTAGTTGTCTTGATATGAAAGAATAGTAGCATTATCCATAAAATTGCTTCAGTACAGTTTGTCTGATGAAAAAAGGGAACTTGGATTTTTTTTACAAAAATCTAATAGTAGAAAAGGGTTATGAACTTAAGACATTTTAAACCTGGAATCTGAGAATTCATTTATACCTGACACTGAACTGGTGATCAGCCTACAGTGTGTTTAGATCATGTTACTTTCATGATTAAAAAAAAAAATCTCAATAAATTAATCTTAAACCACATTCTATAAAAAGGGTTTGATACACTGATGTCTATCATTTTGTGAAACTGAGTATTTTAAAGAAAAAATCACACAGCTTTTGAGCCTGGTCTGTTCCTCACCATCTTTATATTGTATTTGTTATTCAGATTTGGGTGAGCCTAGGGTATTTTAGGATTCTGATATATTCTGAAAAAGGAGGGCAAAACATTTTGTGGATTCAAAATAGCACTTTAGTATAATTATAGTTTCTTTGAAGGCTGCTGATTGCTGGTTCCCTCCAAGGAATACTCAAAAAATAGTGAATGAACAGTTGTGGAGTAGCTGTCCGCTATCTCTAGGTCTGGGTTAAGATTCTGACCTAAATGTTGAATATCCTGAAAAAGTGCCTGAAACTCTATTATTTGCTTCTTATTCTATATTAAACATAGATGTTCATGTTCAGTGTTCAGTTTGTTATTGAGGCCTTCCCTGTAAACATTGATAGTGGCCCCAGATATGCTTTTAGAAGTAATATAAGGGCTATCATTCACTATTTTATGAACAAAATTATAATAAACAGTCTAAAAACCAGGTACTTTCTGACTTAAAGTATTGTTTCTGAATAGTGTCATTCTTTTACCTTTGTTGATTTTATGTTTAAACTTACATTTGCTCATGGAAGAGTGAAAGATTGCAAATAGTTCATGTAACACTACCAAGTTGCCTGCAGTGCTATTCAACCCTCTTCAAAGAAATGTGGGCAAGAACTCTTTTTGATCATCGGTGCATGCACAGGTAAGAAAACAGTTGCATGGGAAACCGTACTAAGTAATAGGTTTCCATGCTGGGCCTGTCAGCAGTTTTGAAATTTTCCCAGGATAAAGGAGAAAGGTACAAAATGGATAACAAAGCAGATTTACTTGTAGATTTACCAACATTTCAAAACACCCTCTCTCATGCCACTTGGTTAGGATAGTGCATATACTAAAATAGACTTCTTATGGGAAAATTAGTACAAGCTGCTTCTGCTGTTTCTTACATAATTCATATTAATTTATTTGCTGAAAGTGTCCCTTTGATCTCATTGATTCTAATCAGCTTTCTGTTTATCTTTTAAGTCCTTGTTGCTCTGCTTAATTAAAGTTTTGTACGCTCTGTTAATACTGGTTTTCTTCCTTACCAGCTTCTTTTTTTTTTTGCCACAACTTTGTTAATCTACTATATTTCTCAGCCTTGCCTTTTTTCCCAAGGCACAAGTGACTTAACAGCTAGTCTAAGCTACAGCATACACAGACATAGTCCTGCATGTGAGCACATCTCAAGGCTCTAATGTTTATTTAAACAATCTTTCTACAAATATAGGTATGGAAAATAAATATGTTAAGACTAGCATTGAAAACATTCACTGGGAAGGTTTTCCTCTACTGAGATCACAAAGATTACTCAGCTAATGAAGTGTTTTCTCATTCTGACATTAGGTATGACCTTGTGCAAAGGCCTTTTCAAAGAGTTGTATTGCTTTTCAAGATACAGTTTCTGACTTCATCTGAACTTGTTGGTGTCTTCTGTCTGAGTCCTTGTGTAAAGAAGAACTGAACAAAAAAACCCACAGTAATTTGGACCTGTTGCTGGAAGTTGTAAACAGACTCATGAGGTTGCTGTAATGGGCAAAGATTAAGATGATTAGGTATAAAGCTGGGTGTTCCCTAAGCCAGAAACACCTCCCAGCTTCTTAGTGTGTCAGTTTGTACTGACTAAATTCATATAAATTTAAATGGAACATAACATCTCAAAAGAAAACAAATATTTGGTCCCAACAGCCATGGAACCTTCATTGTACACACACGGTAACTCTAGGATGCCGAGTAAGCTTCTTCCCTGCAATGTATCTACAGTCTAGTCTGTGTTCAGAAAAACACAGCCTGTGTGCTGTCACAGGGATGGCTTTGGTAAGAAACAGCCTATTTTATGTTCCACTGAGTTTGTAATAAAACCCTGCAGTGTTATTAAGAGTGAAGTTTCATACTACACCTACACTACACCCAGGTCCTCTTGGCTGCGTGTTTCTTTCCCCTGCCTGTCACAGCAGGATTCAGCAGTAGCCAAGAGGTGAGGCAGTTTAGGCAGGTGGGAAGGGGGAAGCCCCATTCCCTTTTTTGTTTACCTGGGTTGCAGAGAGGCTTTCCTTTTCTTCAGCTCTGGCTGGTGGACTCACTCACTTTGTGACCACCCTACCAGGTCTCTTCTGGAGAAGCTGGGAGGAGCATGTGGACGACAGGGGAGAACAGAGCATGGTCACTGCACTGGATATTGGTCACTGTTACCCTCATTTGGTGGAATATGAATTTAGGCCTGACAGAATGGGTAGAGAGCTGTTCTGTTAAAACAATGGTGCAAAGGTTGGCCCTGATATACCTGATTCACCATTAGAGTCAATAATTCACATAGACACACCATATTTTTAATAGTAAATGCTATGTAATATTGATCTCAAGGATGGGTCCCAGTAAATATGTTTTATCACTCATGCACCAGTAATTTAACTCCCTGTGTGTATTTAATTATGCTGACATCTCTGAATATGATGCCAATTTGCAGAGAAATTAGGGCCAGTAGTAGACCTATTACCATTTAAATTCTACTTTCACCTAATTTTCACCATTTTCATTTCTAAATGACAGTCTAAGTTTATCTTGGCTTCTGCGGAAAGGTGCATGTCCCTTGTACAGCAAAAGAAATCCAGAAGAAGGACTGCACATATTTTAGTAATTTAGGGGATGTGACCTTGTAATGGCTGTATCACAGAATAGTTGTTCACAGTATAGCCTATTCCCCCCTGGTTCCATTACTGTGTGTGTTTTTTTTTTAGCTGAAGAAAGTTTGCATAGTGTATTGGAAATACAAACAGAGCTCTAAAAGCCACAAGGCATCCTTAACTACAGTGCCATCAAACCTTCTGTTTCACAAATAAGTATCGTGTTTTCCTTGGATTTGTTAGCACTTTCTCACTGTTACTTTTTCCATCAGTAATACTATATTATTATGTCAGAATTCATGACAACAGTTTTAAAAGGTACAAAATTAATACATCATAATGCTCTGCCTCCTAATTGTCCTCAGAATGAAAAGCTCTTTCTTACTTTTTTTTTTTTTTTTTTTTTTAAGGAATGAGTATGCCTGTTACGTGATTTGTTTCTCTGAAATCTTATTTCATGATAGTTGCTGAACGCTGCTTCAAATATTTTGCCAGTTTAGATTTGTTTCTCAAACAAACAGGAGGTTTTTATAACTAACTCTGAATCAACCATCCAATTTTGGAAAGCAAAATGTTTCCATGTTACAAAGATTAGCTAGTAAATGAACATTAACATTTGTTTCTTTGTGACATAAATAACAGGTGGAACAACTTTGCTCCCGGCAATTTTTTTTTTTTTTTGTTTTTTTCTTATTTAGGACACACAAGGTAAGTTTGTTTCCTAGCAGTTGACTCAAGAGACTTAAATCAGGAAAGTAAGTATCTGCAAAGGTATATCAATAAACTGTGCAACTTGTCAAAACATTCTGATTTGGGATAATCATGATGTTTAATGGCATATTAGTACACAGCATAGTACTTAATTCACAGCAGCTAACTTGGAGTTGCTGCTCTGTTGACAGTTACACCTGTGCATTCTCGCTGACGTCAGTCGGGTTATATGGAAGTTAATCAAGACCAGTAATTGGCACTAAAAATAAAATGTTCTGTTTGTAAAGAAAACAATGTGTGCAGAAAGGAATGAGTATCAAGAGGGTTTTAAAAGTTTTGGCATATTATTAAGAGGAAATATTTAACACGATGGTTAAACTTTAAACTAAAAATATTTTCCCATTGGCCTTAATGAAAATATCTCTTAAGATTTTAAATGAGAAAAAGACACCTATAGACCAACTGTAGTCACCATGACAACTTAAACCCACAAAATGGATAACAGTATTACTTGGCAGCGTAGTTAGCTTACAAACTAGTACATCAAATCAGCAGAACGTGGGCTATGCCACTTCCCCCAAAATCATACATTTTTATTCTGTCTCAGTCATGACCAAACCATAGCACACAACAAACATGAACTCAGGCTCTGCCCTATGTTTTGAATAATTTTTGTGAATTTTGTTTGAAAAACTAAAACCTTCTTTAAACATGGGTCTTTTTTTGGGGAACTGTGATTGCAAATTTGCTAATGTTTGTGAAATTGAGACAGATAAATTTCCTGATTGTGCAGCTGGGGTGTTTATGTGTTTCTTTACAGAATTATGGAAACCAGAAATGGCAATGACCTACCAGTATCAAGTCATGCAGCCATATCTTTTGCCAAAGCAAAAATATTCCCCAAACTACACTGAGTGTTATTGTCTAGTCTAGTTTTAAAAGTTTAAAAGCTATGTAGATTCCGTTGTTTCCCTTGGGAGCCCAGTTTGTTTCACTGCCAGAAAGCTTTCCTGATATTCAGCCTCAACTTTTCCATGTTTAATTTCAGGCTATTAATATGAGAGTCTCATACTGAATAACTATTCTACTTTTTGTTTATGATCTCAAAATATTTCTGGATGCTGCAGTCTAGTCATATGTGAACCAATCTATACTTAATTATTTTTAACTTCCCTCTTTAATTGAGTCTTTCAAGCTCTCAGTTAATGTTCTTTCTGAACAATTTCTACTTTCCATGGATTTGCTTTATTGTAGGAAAATTTAATTCCATTTTGGCTTATACCCAAGTCATACAAGAAGTAATGTTCCCTTTATTTTCTACAAAATGTAGTTGAACATCTCCAAATTACAGGATTCTTTTTAGTGACTTGCTAGCATGGGTATTTGGTTACCTGAAGTCTACCTCAGCAGTGCTCATTTTCAGCTCTCTCTCCCCTTAAAATGCATATTGAAATATGTTCACTCACATTTTGCTTGGCCTCCAATGCTGTGATATTATGAAAATATCATAATATTATTTTCTGTGAGTTTGTAATACCTTTAAAATTCTCTTTGTTCTTACCTGGTTTGAGATCTGAAAAATTCATTAATGTTTTCCTGTTATTAAATAATAAGTTAAAAAAAAAAAAAAAGTTTTAGTCCAGGATATTAGCAAAGATGCACATCTCATCTTGATGTTACTATGTTTATGATTTTCACGCCAATTTTTAATTCTCAAAACTACCTTCATTTGTGAGCCAATTTGACTTACATTTCCAGGTATCGCAGTGTCCAGATCTTTCTGGAAATCTGGTGGTATGACTTCTACTCTACTCAAGTAATCTACTTCCTTTACTGCTTCATCAAGAAGTCACTTGAGATTACTTGGTTCAGTCTTTATAAAACCCCAAATCTAAACTGCTCATGATTCCATAATTCCCCAGCTGGTCAGTATGCTATTCTCTTAATGTATGTTCTGAATTACTAGGGACCTACAAATTCAAATGACTTGTTGATAGACACCAGCATCACAATTTACTTCTTTCAGTTATAACATCTACTTTTCACAGGTCTCCAGCTTCTATTAGATAAGTATATAGTCAGTACACTGGCAAGCTTTTGGGGGGTGGGGGTTTTTGCTAATTCCTTCTAGTTAGGTGTATTTGGAGTACTCATTGATACATACGAAATTCTTTCCTGTGTAAATCTGTTCCTGATGATTATTGTGTTTGACAAGAAAGACAGTCTGAAGACCTTGCTTATAGGAAGTGCTCACAGGAGACTGACTTCAATCACCAGCACAGGTTAAAAGTAGTGGTGGACTTCAGGGACTATTTGGATACATCTCTTTGTATCCTGGCAGATTCATGAATCAGCTAATTTAAGACCCATGCCTTTAACAGCTACATTTAGACCACCTCAGTGCCTAGAAGAAACTTTGTAAATCTTATCTCCAAAGCACACAAAGCAGGCAATTCGCCTAATACTTGAGTAATTCAAGCAGCTGTGTTGTGGGATTTGTTGTGTCCGTAGTTCTTGGACCTACTGAGTTTATGTAAATAAAAAGGAGGGTTTTATGCTAATCTCTGTCTGAAGTATTTGATCAGTTCTTATCAGACATGGACACCTTTACCTCACTCCTCAGTGCATACTTCCTTGGAGGCAGAAGTATCCTCTGACTAGATTCTTAACCTGATGAAAGTGCATGGCACTGAGGGATTCCATCAGCAGTGCCCTGGCTGCAGCAGTCACCAGTGTGTCTCTATGGACAACAAAATATTTTCTTTAAAAAGATGGCAGCTGAAAGTAAATATTAGGGAACTATTTTGGGAATAAAGGAAGTAGGTAATTGAAAGGCAGACTTATAAGAGCAACTAGGGGTTTATGGAAGAGGTGTTCTTGACACATACAAGACAAAGACAAAACCTTCTTTTAAGGGTATCCTAACTTCTTATAATGGAAAGGAACATAAAATACAATTTGCAGGATAATACAGTGAGCTTTATGCCCTTCCCTGGAAAGAAGGTGTTAAAAAAAAAAAAAATCTCTTAAATGTATGCACACAGCTTTGTAACCTGTAGATAAAACCTTTTGATGACTTGCATAGGTGACTCTGGGTTAAAAAGGAGAAGTATTTCGCTGCTGCATAAAGTGAAGCAGAGTTTCAAACGGTGAACTATAAATATGTTAAGAATGATTAGGAGCAAAAGACAAAATGAGGAAGAAACAAAAAAGGTCATCAGAACAGTTTATACCTAAATAAATTGTTCTTTACACAACATAACGTTATACCGAGGGATTGCTTGCCAAAGGACATTATGGATGCCAGAAATTTACGTGGGTATAAAAGGAGACTGATCAACTTCATAGAAAAATAATATATTTCTAGATACATAGAAACCACCTCTGTGTCAGGGAGCCCTTGATCCCCACATGGCTGGGGGCTGGGCGAGTATCCAATATCACTGTATACTACTTATACTCTTTCTCTTTCCTGGATGTCTGTCTTTGTCCATCTAGCTCAATACACAGGTTTGAAAATGGCCATTTATTGTGACCCAGATGTAGATGTGGTTATGTTACCAAGAACAAAAATAAAAGCACGTGATGTCAGTTTTTTTGCTGAAAAACTTATAAACTAATAAGATTTCACTAGAAAGGCTGAAGAAGGGGAAAAAAAGAAATTAAAGAGAACAACATTACTTGAGTTAGGAAGACTCCAAGTACTCCAAGGATGGAGGTAATGTAGTTTAGTGTTCTTTTAAAAAAAATCTACCATTAGCTAAAGAATTCTGGCTTTATCACCTGTTTCATGATGAATAATACACATACTTTAGCTGATATGTTGCAATGAAACGTGCTTATCAAACAATGTCACGCTCACTGAATTTTCGGGCAATGAACATCTGGGAGAAGTACAGTCGTTATCTTTCTGAAAACTAATGTAACATTGTATTGAGAAAGCTTGGACATTTCTTGTGCAGTAATGAAAAAAACACAGGCAAATGCCATTGCACCATAAAACATAAATCAATGTAGCGCAAACACTGAAGTATTGCAGTTTTTGAAATAAACCCTCCAAAACTAAGTTGTACAGAAAGACTGGAAGAATTAAAAATATTTCACAATGTGCATGTAGTTCCCCTTTAACCCATTCCAATGTTGTGCAGTTACAGCATGATATTTTTAAAGTTCAGAAAGGGATTTAAAATAACTATCAATCACCACTGGATTTTTATTGGGTAACTCTCAAAATTTAGGTCCTCATGTTGAAATACTTGATTATTGTATGTGCTGTTATTTGGGGATCTAGTGAGAGGGCCCTGGGGTACACTGCTAATATGCAAAGGAATTGGCAAGCAGACAAGTTTTTCTGTGGAGATCTCCTGAGATTCCACCAGGTACATCTGTGCACCAGGACATGTGTTGCAGCCTGTGATCAGTTGCTGGTGAGGTTCTGTGCTCTGCCTTGGAAGGGTCTGAAGAAAGTAACCAAGAAAATCCATGTGATATCTCTGCTTGAAAAATATTATGGCAGGAGGAAGCAGACTGTAAAGTGTTGGTGATCGTTGTTTAGCTTCAGCAAGAGCAGCTGCAAAATTTTATGCAAGTGATCAGAATAGGAGAGCTCAGCTATCTGTTCCGACACCCAAATCTGTGAAGTTTAGACGTGCAAGTAGGCTGTTGACTTAAAAGGACTGGTCGTGACCTTAGAGTTACACGCACATGTAAATGGCCTGCTGATTGAAGGACTGAATCTGCCTTTTGTTTGCTGATAAATGATTTGATTTACACACGTCAGAAAAAATAGATATGAATTTAAGTTGTACATTCGGTAATCAAACATTTGAACTTCTCTGTCAAGCAATATGGACCTCTGACACAGCATGAAAAATGTGTTTAACATCTGGGCAGACTGAATTAGAGAAAGTAAGGCAAGAGGCATCTGCTTGTAAGCACTTCATCTGTTCCTCCTTAGGCATGTGGGGGACTTCTGATAGTTTCAGGAAACTACTTCTTCCACTAGTGGCTTCATATGCCTTTACCATTGCCTGTGGGTGGAGTTTCCCCCATCTGTACAGCAGATGAGGATTTGGGACAAGCAATCATCACTGGAGTTCTTAACTGAGCTGAAAAGTATATTTTTATGTACAAAAGCTTTTCAAGATCATAGTGAGATAAGATACATATTTCAGTTTGTTTCTGTGGAGTTTATTTATAGATGCGGGCAAGATTTGAGAACAATAGATTGTGAAGACTTTTCAAAAGAAAAATATAGCTAAATAACCAGAGTTTCTTCATCCGTACCTTTCAGTGGAGTTCCTATCATTGGCATGTAGGTATTAACAGAAAAGTAAATGTTTTAAAAATTATATCTTGAGAATGCTTCTGAGGTCAGTAGTAAATAATTGTAAATAACGTAAATATTGCATATGGAAAGCACCGTCCATTCATTCTCTGCTGTGGAGATGTTTGTCGTTTTTGACAGCAAACAGGCTCTTTCTTGCTCGGAAGTTTTGTAATATTACATGTGGTCTCTCTCCCACTGACTTTCAAAGCGATTTTATTTCCGCGTAACAAAATTGCGTTTTACATTATGAAAGCAAATCTTGGCATTGATACATTTCTAAACATCTAACCCAAAATATGGCAACCTGTTTAACTACTTAATAAATAATAGGCAGTAACCGTGCCCTAGTGCTGCTGTTTGCCGAGAAGCAGTAGAACTGGTGATGGGACTTCAATCATTGTGTAACAGAGATTTAGAAACGGAGATTAAACAAAATTAGGATATATGTCATTTAATGATACTCATTTCATTATTTATCTCATCCTGTGCAAGAAGTTTGAAAACATCAGACAATTACTCTCATGTGGTCTGAGAAAAATGAGACATTAAGCATTATTGTGTTTTTGAGCATAACACTTATAAAATGATTTGCAGATGAAAAAAAGTAGTTATCCTTGTTTATTTTACTAGCAAAAAAGGTCACTTTGGTAACATATAGCAGCACTGAGTTGCACAGCTAAATGTCACTTGGAGACAAGGATGGTCTCCAGTCCCTAGCTCTTTATGTGCACATATATTCAAATGACCCCAGCTTTCATGAGTGTAATCTGAATTTTACAATATGGGAGAGTTATCATAAGTTTCATAAATTTGTTGAGAACTGAAGCACCACCTCGTGACCATTTTGAACATGATGCTGCTGAAAATCAATACTTTTTTTGTCAGACTGATTATGGTTTCTGGCACTTTAGAATTATCTGTCTTTAAGAATTAGGAAAGATAATGAAGGTAATTTTCTTATGGTGAAAGATTGACTTCATAGATTTATGACAGATTGATGGTTATATGTGGCTTACCTATCTTATTTTTCAATATTATAGTATATTTTTATTTGATTTATTTATAGTTTCCAATAGGATTATTGCCATGTGTGTTTGATATCCTTCAAATTCCTTCACGTTGAGTAATAAATTTGTCTTACTTGGGCTACTTGAACTATTACATTTTAAAGAAAAGGCAGAACATTAATGAACAAAGTAAAACAAAAAATAACAATTTTAATTTTTTTTTTCTCCAAGTCGATGCACTTTCTGTGTTCATCAATCCTTGATTTCATTACAAGAAATCCGCATTAAACAACTCCCTTTTGGGATAAAACAATTATTATAATCAAGTACCTTACTCAAAATTCCAACTTTCTTTTCTCATTTTTTTCATAATTAGTATAAGTATTTTAGTTTCTTCAACAAACATGTTAGTTAACCTGCAAATCAAATGCAATATGGATCTACTATATTGTAGCACTTACAATATAATCTGGTTTTTGTCATTTGCCTGTGCTATTCAGTAAGAAAATATGTCTATCGTGTAACTTTCCAATGTAATGAAAAGTTTGAATTTTGCAATGAAATGTGCCATCTTAAGTTAGCTCTTTAATCGTATTTACACCATCTGATAGATATGGCACAACCAACTCCTCTTAAACCATTTTAAGATGGAGTACGACCATGTTAAGCACAACAGAGAGCATTGCAGAAAGGTGATTTAAAGACTAGAATGCAAACATCAAGACGGGAACTTGTAGAAAACATTCTGAGCTTCATTTATACACTAGTTTTGGCCGGGCAGGTATTTTTCAGTAGTTGGTCACTGCGGTGTCTTGAGGCTGTCGTTTTGGGCAATGTAGGTAACTCCTGCTTTTTTCTGCATATGGGAAAAGAACACAGGGCAAGGAGTGGCAAGAATAAGCCTGTGAGCCAAGAGAGTTGTGTCTTATTTCCCATGACCCCTGGCACCTATCTTCTCATGTTCCTCAGTACCCTTATTCATAGAACAGAGATAAAGTTTGGTGTGTAAGTCTCAGCTTGTTTATATAAAATGTCACAATACCCTTGGATAGAAAGTGCCATGAAAATATAATCTATTCTACTAAATACAACCCCACATTACCAGGTTCTTCTGCTTTGTATCTTAGTGTTTTAGGACAGCTAATTTCTACGCAAATAAACCATCTTGACAAAAATTAAGAACTCACAAGAAATAAATTAAGAACATTGTTGCAATGATAGAAATTCATGCATCTCTTTGACAAACAGGTTTATACTTAGTTTACTCCTAGGTTCGTTTGGGTGCTTTGGGATTAAAACACTTTTAGTGGATTTTTTTTTTTTTTTTTAAATTTTTCAACAATTAAAAGGAAAATAGATTAGGAAAGCTTAGATAACCCACTGGTTATATCTATACAGCACAGAAACTCTTAATCATATATTCATTATAAAATGTGAAGAACCACTGATTCCTACATTTATATGCATTGCTGCTTTTTGCTCAGGACAGAATATGTAAGCCAAGTAGAGGTACAGTGTTGAAATACTGAGAAGTTAACAAAACTCTTTCTTTAACCAGGGATAAGAAATTAGTAGAATTCTGAAAAAAGTTTAGTAAACTTTTAATTGAGATGTGACTAACTGGAAACAGCTTTTCGGATTAGATTGACCATAGAGCAAACCTTTCCAAGGTGGCATAGTTAGGGTGATGGCAGAGCAGAATATGCAGGTTATAAAAGCTCAAGTATCTTATTGCTGATTTTGTAGACCCTTTAACTTGTAATTTTAAATGATCAAATGTGGCAAATTTGCAGCAGATTTTTTTCTGAAAGTATTTATTTCAAGCCATTTAATGATTGATAGGTTTCTATTTTTATGAAAGATTTCAACAAAATGTTTTCAATGTGAGCATGTGCTTTTTTTTTTTAAATAATCTTTTAAGTCAGAACTTATTTTTGATTTTGGAAAATTCAAAAATCAGTTTTGACATTCTCCATCAAATTCTAGACTATTTCTAAAAGCGCTAAGTAACCTAAAATCACCACATTTTTATCAAAACAAATGTGTTTGTTTATTATCCATTTTTGTTGCTTTCACATTAATACTTTCTAAAGTTAAAACCAAGCACAAAGAGGGTTTATGTCTTCTTATTCAAAAATCACCAGGTCAGATTCATAGTTTTAATGTTACAACCTGTCCTTTTTGAAAAGGATAAAAATTACAGGATGGGGTTTTATTTTATACTTAAAAGTTCAGATGAATACGTAATTTAAACTATTGGCATCTGAACATAATGTATCTCCCAGCTTAAAAGTAAACCAGTTAGGTAAATATTACATGATGTGCAGATGAGGATAAAAATTTCCCTTGCACTGAATGTCCTCGCTTAGTTACTTGAAGATATGAAGAGCAGGTTTTGTTTTTTTTTTTTTTTGCTTGTTCCCAACATCATTTTTTGAAATTTACCTTCCTGTGAAGAAATTCTTCTGGCTGGGGAATGTGCAGGGCATGAATATCCCTGACCTTGAAGGGAATTCCTGTCAGGACTCATGAGACATCAGCACTTCCAGGTCTTTGCAGCTACCCTGTTCCAGCATACACTGAAGTGAATGGTTTTCTAGGCAATTCAACAGGCTCAATCAGTGAGTGAATAAATGCATCTCTCAGCAGAAAATACGTAAAAAGTGGCAGGGCAGTTAACTATTAATTAAACAGCAGCAGTTACTCCTGTCTCAGACTGTGATCTTTTCAGGTTCTACCTAGAAAATAGTCAGGAAAGGTCAGGGAGCTGAGAGCTTTCATACAGTTTTGTTACTATTATACTCCTTTGCTGATGCACCAGATCTTTTTCTATCTTTTGCTTCTGTTTTCTTTTGGTACCTGTTGTTATGATGAAATTTCAATAATGCCGGTAGTATCAAGTACATAAGCAAAACTATAATAAAATGAATATGCAAGACTGATGGATGGGTTCTGACATAAAAAGTGTGAGAGGCTTTGATCTTATCTGGAGCTTTTTGACCAAGTAGAACTTAGAAGTGGTTTTGTACAACTGAAGGTATGGCCTTAGAGGGAACAAATTACTTTTTATCCTCTAGAAACATTCAGAGACATATTGCTATGGAGAATTGTCTTCAACTGTCACTGAGTGGCTAAGAAGCCTTTGTATAATTATTGAGAGTTTGGTGCCAAGGCAGAATCGCGAGTGAAGAAAAGAATATCCTCTTAACCTTTAGCTTGACTTTTCAGCTGACATTCAGTGAGATTCAGCTCATGTGGTGCACAGAGAAAACATATTGTTCCATGTTGTTTCTTATATTTATCTCAAACATAGTCTTTTTCAAAATCTGTTTGACTATAGGAATTAATAGCCAAATTTAGATAAAATCATTTGCTTGGAATAACTTTGGAATCTCTTAAAATTAGTATTATAGGGCACTTGGGTTTCTGGGAAGGTTTTATTTTAGTCTCCAGTGACGTGATATGGTATGCTGTGCAATTCTGCAGCAAAACAGCTGGCACTATTTGAAAAGTACAGTTTAGTAGTATTTTCCATTGTTCACAAATGAGGCTTTCTGATTTAACAAATAGGACTTCTTTCCTTTGGAAAACTGTAAATATTACAATTATAGATCCGCAGCAGAACCGAATGAAGTGTTCTCAGAAGTGCAGGATAAACTTAAATTTGTCTCAGCACTGGGGCAGCCATCTTCAGGCCTCTACTTTGCAGCTACCCCAGATGCCGTGCAGTGTGGGGCTGGTAGCATTTCTGACTTCTCTAAGTGGGAAAAAATGTATGAGAGGGTCCCTGGGATCTTAAAAGAGCTGAAGCAGGTGTCTGAATTATTGCCAGGCCAATTTTTTGCTCTGTCTTATAGACCCTTTACATGTTTTGATAATTTCCTAAAAAATAAAGCAAGCAGTCTAATTTTAGTGGAATAGATTGTATAAAGATAGAAGGATGTGTTTATTTATATTACTTTTATAATGACTTTTTAGGAGAAAACTTCTGTATAGCAATAGTAGTGCCATAGGCCAGCAGCAAAGCCAAGTAACTTCTAGTAGCTGGAAGCTCTCTAAAGAAGTGTAAGGTGGTTGTATCTCACTTTTCACAGTGTTGAGTGAATAGTGGTAAAACATCAGAACTGCTGTTGTCTTCAGTGAGAATCTCAAAATCAGAATAATGTTTCAATTTGAACATATAAGGCTACTAAATTAATTACTTGCATACATACCACAGATGTTTTCCATAGTCTGAACACATTCAATTTCTAGTCTGTAGCAGATAAAATGGCATTTTATTAACAAATGCTGTTTTCTTTAAAGAAAAGAATACTAAAAGTTTATGTATAAGGATATTGTGTACAGTGGCCGTGAATCCATTCATACCTACACAATTGTATTCATATATTTCTAATGATTTTCAGAACTTTATGAAATGGAATGGTATTATTGATCATTCCTTTAACGATGGTATTTGTACCATGATCATGGCAAATATCAGAGACTGTTGATGTGGCTGTAAATTCCGCATACAGAAACTTCCTAGGAAAGTTACTTTAACTGGTTTAATAAATTCCTTTTACTGGCCCGTGGTATGAAGTGTTGTGCATGAATTATAGTCTATAATTTTGTAGAAATGAAACAGTGGAGCTAAGGAGAGCTAAGACATATACCTCCTGTCAGAGAAACTTTTTTAACTCCCTGTGGTCCTAGTTAGGGTAGGAATGCCTAAAATGCAGATTCAGTAATCCAGCCAGGATAATCTGTGTGATAGACAATTACACAGTTGTTTCTTGTCAGCCACTGATTTTTCTTCTTCAACTATAAGTGTTAAATTAACATAAAAATGTATGTCTCTAATGTCCAGTATCCATGTATTAGTCTTGTTTTGTAAATTAAATAAGTTTTGGACCTCACAGACAATCATAAAGCCTAAAAAGGGTGACTGAATATGATAAACTGCATTTTTAAATTATTGTGTTGGAAACTGTATTTTTAAATTATTTTGTTGGTTTTTAACAAATAGGGTAAGGTGATAAGCCACTTTTTATGATACTATCATTTTATGTAGCCTTTTATAATGAGCCCATTTCTGAAAAATTTCTTTAAGATAACCATCTGGTTTTTTAAACAAGTTTGTCCTTTAGTTCCTTTCCTGTCCTCCCAGAAAAGTATCTGGATGTGATTTGGAAAGATTTTAAGGCCAAATGAGCAGACGCCAGGAGAAGGACAGGTGAGAGACTGGATTCTAGCTTCATTTGTGATGACCAGCAACGTCAGTGCTGTTTCTCGGGGCAGGTACTGTCTCATACAACTGACTGAGGAAAACATCTCAACTGGTCTCTCCCCAGGGAACCACAGCATGTGTCCTCAGTTCAGAGGGGTGAGGAGGGGTGTCTGGGAAGATTTAGCACTGGGAGAAAGGAAAGGGAAGGAGGGAGATCCTTACACTGGAGCACTCGTGTGTTCCCTGGGCAATCTGGTAGTCAGATAACCAGGTAGTAACCTGGTTAGTCAGACCTAGTAACTAATAAATTGGGTTAGGAGTATAGAGTCCAAGCTAGGACTACAGAGCATAGCTGATCTCAAGAGAACAACAAAAATATTGCCATTCATTTTATCTGATGGGTTTGGTTCCCATTTACATTATGGCCAGTACTTTATTTGCCCAGCAGCGAAGGCGGATTTAATCTGTGCTCCTTTAATACCATGCTGGTGGTGTAAAAAGATTTTGGTGTTAAGAATCTATGTTGTTTTCCTACGCATGTTACTCAGGCACCACACTTGACTGAGAAGCAAGGTAAAACCTGGGTGCAGTAGTAAATCACGAGGCCTCCTTTGTTAAACCAGGTTATAATCAATCACAAAAGGTGAAAAACTCATACAAAACAAGGGGTAACTGTGCTCCTGACATCTCAGAAGTCTGCAGTATATATGCTCTTGCTCTGTCCCCATCTCTCTGGCTTTCTCTTTTTTTCTGTTCTGTTCACAACACATGTACGAGACCAGGCTTTTTATGTCATACTGCAGCAGTAGCACCATCCCACACACTCTCTGTCTCTGAAGAAATGTAACCCTTCTCCCGCTTATCTTCAAGTAGATTTCAGTGATTTTTGAAATGAGTATCTTCTGTCTGAAGGAACATATATCTGCTTAACCTGTAAAGAAATGACAGCCTCCTAGGCTTGCATCAGTCGCTCAAATGCAGGCATCTAGTGCCATTTGAGATACCTAAGGGTGCCCAAGACACCCTCCCAGGGCTGGCAGATATGGCACAGGACCTGCAGGACACCTGTGCTCTTCTGGAGCAGCAGCTGGGGACCAGGTGAGATACTCCAGGGCATCTCCAGTGGCGCAAGATGCCTGTCTTAGATAACTGGTTTGAGCCTCCTGTTTCTGGGCATAACCTGTATTTAATGCATAAGATGACTGATCAGAAATTAAATTCCTCGTTTTGTTTTTGTTTTGTTCTGAGGCCAAGTCGTACAAATCTGTAATTACGTCGTCTCCCTCTTGATGCTAATGGAACTGCTTATACACGTAATTGCTTACTGTTGTGGGTAAAATGTACATGACTGAGCTCTCCAGTCTCCAGTTCTGGCTATGCAGCAGCTGCTCTTGACAGGAACTCTGATAAATGACAGACCATTCAAAATGTGTCTTGTTCCCAATATTAAAGAAGCAAAGCCACACAACTTTTAGAGCTAATAGCTAAAAAGGAACAGGTATATTTACACAGAAGGCTTTGCACGTTAGGGCTTGTAAAATCTTCTGTCAATTCTGGCAGCGCACAATTTGTGAAAGAAGCAAAAACCTAGATTATATATCATCTCTCTCTGAGACCAGATTTATGTTTTGTGTGCCAGAACAACATTAAGCAAATCCTCTTCTTCCTGCTAAAGAAGCTAGCCAGTTTGTAGCTCTCAAGAATTTTCTTTTTTCAGTGATAAACATTACTTTGAAAACTTTTCCATGCACCTGGGTAGTGACCAAAGACAACAAATAACGGAACAGGAAACCATTATTCAGTTCTTTACTATATAGAAAGCTGTGCAGATGACCTAAGCAGCTACATTATTTATATGCACTGGCTTATTTGAGAGTTTGATATGTTTTTTTGGCTGATGGAAATGGAAAATCTGTCTCTTTGGTGTATTCTGTGTACATTTAATAGGCTTTTAATCCTCTCCATAGTAATGTTCCTATATTGTTTTTCCTTCTATTTCAGAGAACAAGACAGAAAAACAGGCATAAAGCATTTCCAGCGAGATGCCTTTCAAACATACAAATGTTGCAGACTGAACTGGCTGCATGGCTTTAAATGCTGAGGGTTTAGAGCAAAATCAGTATAAGAGGGACCTTTCTGTTATTAATTAAACATTTCATTGCTTGAGATGGGTACTGGTAGCAGTTGTGTTATGTTATAGTTTTATTGCGAGTGCTGCTTTTTTTTTCTTTTCCATATCTGAGGTTGATTACTCATTTTGTTAAAACTTTTTCAAGTCTGATTTAAGGTTTTTGTAATAATTGAAATTTTAACATGACATCAGAGCTGAAACTTATGCCAAACCTCAAACCTGAAGACAGAATGGATAGCTCTGTAGATTGGCTCCTTTCCTTTGACCTAGCTTGAGAAAGCCTGCAGTCAACAGAGCAACTTCTGGCACTGTTTGTTGGGTCATGGGAGGAAGCCAATTCCTCCAGTACATCAGGTATATGTAGTTCCTTGGAAATCATACGAAGAAATACATCTCAAAGAGAAGAGATAGAAAGAAAATTATTTGTTTACTGTGGCAGTGGTTTTCCTTCATTTTTTCGGTTGGACAGGTCCCAGACATTTTCAGCTACACAACTTCTTTAGCTGATACCAATGGGCAGCTATCACTATCGATATGCAGGTTAAAGCTCAAGGGCTCATTTGGTATTATGCCAGTTCTGATTCTTCAAGCAATTTAATACAGTGCTTCTTTCTGACATTTATAGATATTTTCAGTTGATGTGTGTCTCTCTAGAGACAAAGAACTGAAGCTGAAATTTTCTATCATTCTGTCAAAAATGACTGAACAAAACAGGAATGAAAGTCTACGTTCTGCTTTCAGGAACTTAAAAAATTTCTGTGTAGTAGATACAATGTGCTCCAGAACCTTTATCTTTTTTTAATCCATCCAATAATTCATTCTAGAAAATTTGTCTTCTAAACATACATTGGTAGTATAGGATCAAAACCTGCTAAATATCCTCATTAATATTTATTGCAGTTCCTGGCAAGAGTTATAGAATGCAGAAATCCAAAGTGGGGTGAGCAGATCTTTAGACCAGATACAAGACAAAAGTCTCCTGCAGAAAACATCTCTCTTGTTCTAGAGAAATGACAACTATGTGTCCAGCCTAGATGGCTCCATAAAGTCAACTGGATCACTAGGTTAAATTTTGAATCTGTTGATATAAATGGATAATTATTACTGCTCTGCTGGAAGTGAAGCTAGCTTAGGTATTATAATATTTACATGCAAATAGTTCTTACTAAGTGGTCTGAGCTTAAAATATAGACTTTGTCACCTTTTGTTGGAGCTGTAAACATGTCCACAGTAGTTTAAAATAATGTTGAAAAAAATTTATTTATTAACTATAAGAGTAAATTTAATTTTGTGAAAAGGAATGTGAATGGGGACTTCATAGGTTCATTTATTTTCCTTATGAATTTTTACGTATATGATTGTTCCTCCTTCTCTGTCGATGCTTTACTGCCTGCTCCTCTCTGCAAAGATGAGTTAATTGCCTTAAGTGCACATGGAGAAACTACAGAATCATGAATTAATATGCTTATTTTCATAGCTGGACATCCTGGTTCTTATTCCATCATGGTATCCTAGTCCGTGACCATGAGTGAGCCGCATTATAAAATCATTGACACTAGGAACTAGGACCAGACCGTTGCTTGTTAGGCTGCTGAGAGTTCCTCTGATAAAAGAGACATTCAGGAATTGGCTGATACATACTTACGTCAGCTAAGCAGAGGTCTAACGTACTTACTGATTTAGAGAAGCAGAACAATCCTTATCAGATGGCCCAGAGGCTGATGCATGTGAGAATCAACTGCTGAAGACATAAAGCTGTTCTGTCATGTACCACTGCGAACATTCAGAAAAGAGCAAAGTGACTGCAAAATGCTTTCACTGTTCTGTCCTCTACTGATAAGAGGGTTTTGAAAAAATACAGGCTTGCTTTTCATAAGAAAAAGCCAGTTATTCAAACGCAAGAGCTTTTCGGATACTGTATAATTTGTAGTGAAATTTTGGTTGCGAAAAAGATCCATACTCATAGGGTACTTGATAAGCTCTACATTATTCAGAAATAGCTTTTTTGTTTTCTTTCTGGGATATATTGAAAGGTCTATTGTGCTTTACTGTGTTAAGTGATAGGAATGCCTATAGCATAAAATGTAAACATAAATGTCAAATACTGAGATTATGTCAATTCAGAATGTTAAATAGAACATGTGACTTTAGGATAACCACTGTAACATATGATCTTAGTATGATTACTACAAAATTAGACATTCTCATTTGAGATTTTAGAATGATAACTAAATCTAGCAGCTAAAGAAAAACAGTCCAGTTCTATAGGAGGATGCTGCAAATGATCTGGCACATCACATAATTATATCATCTAATCCAACAGTAGAGGAACTGCAGGGACATTTTTTATAGATAGAGAGAATGCACTACGATGAATCCATCTTACAATAGTGTTTATCTTTTTAATAATTAAGAGCAGCTGGTTAAATGCAATGACAGGACTAATCAGTAATTCTGTAGACCTTGTGAATAGGATTATCATGATATATTTATCTTAGTTTCTTTTTAAAACTCAGAATATCTAAAAGGTCTGAAAACCCTCTTAACTGTCTTTTATGGGGTTCCTATAATCCTATTTATAAAAGAAAAATTTTCATGTTCATTCATTGATGTAGGTCTGCAAAATACTGTTTAAAGATTTTTCTGCTTAAATAAGATTTATGAGGCAATAAGTTTTGGAAAATTGCCACAGTTTTACAAACATGGGATTGGGAAGTGCTGACAAGATTCAGAAAGGCAATTCAAAAACTGCCTTATTCATCACAAGAAAACATTGGAGCAAATCTGAAGAAAAAGTAATTAAAATTTCCAAAGCAGACCTAGGCCTAACATGTATTAAATTTACAGTGTTAAAAGGGATGCTACTGAAAAACACAGTGATGCTGGAGGTAGCATTTATTCTACCACCATCAAAGAAAGAAAAATTTAGATTGCTTTGTAAGACACCTAAAATTGGTAGTTTAAGACATATTTGTTAAGCCTTCTGCTAGTAGAAATCTGGTGGAGTTAAATGAAGTGTGCGTAAAAGGATCGCAAAACCAAATAATTATTTTGTTAAAGATTATGTGTTTTCCTCTTAAAATATTTCATGCCATTTCAAAATCATTCTGCCATGTACCCAATTTATAATTTGGAGCTTGGAAGACGCTGCATTGCTGGAAAAAAACCCAAACAACAAACAAACAAAAAACCAGCATTGCAAGAGAAACCAGCTATCAAGTTGGTTCTTGATATGTATCGAGAATACCGGTGAGGAAAGATGAGGTTGTTCTCGAAGTTTTGTGCTCAGTCACAAATTCCAATAATCTGGGTGTGTAGATGTGGATATATAGTAAGGCACAGCTTGGTACTTGTGTTGTTTGAGAAATACTTGTATAATGAATGTTCTGTGCGTGGGAGAGCTGATCTGTCTCACAAGTCCCCAGAGTCCCACCTTACTGACACCAGTTGTTTGGCTCAGCTGTCTGCTGCTTTGGCTTTGTGGGACACCAGCGCAGCTCTGCTTGTGCTGGGGATTTTCCAGGGAGTCCATCCTGAATTCTTTGTCAGCTAGGCCTGTGGTGAAAAGAAGATACACTGCAGGATTTACTATTTCAAATTAATATCTTTTATAATTTAATGTATTTTCAGGACTGAAACATTTCTGGAGAGCATTGCAAATGAATTAAGTGCATTTGAAGCATGAATTGTGCTTCGTTAGTGACAACAGAAAAATATCTTTCATGAACTGTTAATCCATATGTCTTCATTATATGCATGAGGTATTCATGTCTTTCTAGGCAACTCATCTGTCTTTATAATTGAAGTTGTTCAATGGCTTTTTAATGAAATTTTGAATATATTCTGAATTTTAAAAAATTCAGTGCAGATGGTCTTCACCTAGAAAACACTGATTTTTTTTTCTTCATGCTATTATACCAAAATGCATTGGAAAACACTTGTGCTCATGTAAACTGATAAAGCTCCACTGTGTTCTGTGAGATTCATGCCAACTAAAATTCTGACCTGTGATGACTAACACTAATACTGACATCAGCATTATATTGCAGAGTGACGAAGATCTAAGAAACAGTTGCCCTCAGCCTTCGAGAACATACAATATTTCATTTTTACTGGCTTTGCATTAATTAAATATTGAAAATAAATTCCTGTATTGTCATTAGAACGGGACTCATGGGAATGATCTGCAGGAAGCTGCCTTGCCTAATGACTTGACTGTTATATACCTGCAAATGTGTTCCTTCAAATCGTATATCTAAACATAAACTGTAGCTATGTATTAATAAAATTCCTCACTATGTGAGCTGTGCAGTTATATGTAGTATTTTTTTACGTGAAAGGCAAGGTGAGGAAAACACCCTCTTAATGCTGGTACTCCCCTTTGGCATGTCTGTTTGCATGCAGGGAGTTGAATAGGAGGAATAAAAAAGCAAACACCAAAAACCAAAACTGGAAAGGACCAGTCTCAGTTTAGAGTGAACGTGTCAAGGGGCCTAAGTGATGGGAGGCCTGTAAGGGCAAAGTTTGTCTTTCACTTGCCTGGCCCCAAGATTAGAGAGAATGCTCAATAGGTTAAGAATCACAACTAGAACATGAAAGTGGACGTCAGGCATCCGTGAGCCTGGCAGGAGTACATGGAGTGAGCAGGGAAGAGCCTGTGTTCTGTCACAGGTGGAGTTAAGCTGGAATGAATGGAAAGATGAATGGCAAAGCAGAGGAAAAGATACAACTTCTATTGTGGTAATCTCTGTGCTTTTATTCATGTGTCTTTGGGCTAAATTGAACAATGAGTACTGGTGTTCTAAAAAAAATTGAATTGTTTTACTCAGTAGCTTGCATAGGCTTCTGAAAGGAAAGGGTCTGTCGGTGCACAATGCAGATAGACTTGTGAAGTTAATGTTATTAATGAAAAAGAAATATAGCCAAGATTTTCAGCCTTAAAATGCTAGGACAGTCTGAGCCACAGGGGTAAAACTCAGAAATTCACCTCACAAAGGAATTATTCCCATGGTTAAATTATATATTTTCTGATTTGGGGGCTCACATCAATCTATGATCCAATATGTATCTGTATCTCAAGCTGTTCTGCCTCTGAGTGGAATTAATTTCTCCTACTGAAAAAAAAAAAAATTGAAAACCATGTCAGACAGCTACATAGTATAAATGAGATCACGAAAGTTTAATAAATTTTGATGTCATTTATGTAATCATGTTTGTGGTTTGAGATGTCAAGATCTCTTTTTTTCAGTATACCAGAATCCAGTAGAATAGCTGTGGTCGAGTAAGCACCTCCAACTCTATTAGCACAAAATAATTAGATCTTTTGGATAATCTTCCAGTGTTATTGTCATTTGGTGAGATCAGTTTTGAAAAGATTTGTTTCTTCGTACTGTAGGAATATCTTACTCTGTTGTTTTGTGTGTGTTTGTTTAATGGTGCTTCCATTTGAACTTTAGTAAGAGTATTCCAGAAAAGAGTCTGAGATTAACTACTCTGGATTAAAATTTAAACTAAATGCAGCTGACACGACCTCAAAATAATAATCATAGCAAATGATAAGTTTAAACAAGTATTTATATACTAGTACATTTGGAAAAAAAGAGTAGAAAGCAGCTATTTTATGGCAAAGCATATTTTAAATTAATCCCTGGATTAACTTCACATTGTATCTGATTCATCTTAATAAACATGCCTTTCTTTAATACCTGATCTAGGATCTGCAGAAGGCAAATTATTACATTGATTTTACTTACATTTACTCTTCACGTAAAATACATTAACATGTATCCAAGTATAATATTAGCAGTGTCTTAAGATACATGCTGATCTATGCAAAGTTAGAATCACATTTGTCAGACAGTAAATTTCAAAATTAATAAAACCTGAAGATTAATAGAAAAATGATACAAAATACTCATAGTCCTTTTTTTCTCCCAACAGTTATGCCATAGATCATACCCTTTTCTTTTGGGTGCACATACACCTGCTTTTACATAACTGTTGGCTGTTCCCACATATCTCACTTTAATTTCACATTATTGAGCCTTAGGCAAGTTTCTTCATCAAAATACATCAACATTTTTGCTACTTTAGTTACTGTATTAAATGTCAGTGTCTCTAGTCCGGCTTGTTCACATTTCATTCATATTCCTTTGGCTGGTTATGGTAGAGGAGGGCTTTAACCTGACTTTCTTGCATACTCTCAGTTAATCAATCAGGCATTTCAACATGGGTTTCCTAAAAAGGAAGCAAATCCATCTTTTAACAACTGTTGCATTTGCCTTAGATGTTAAAAAGCTAGATCTAGTTCTCTTCATTGCTTGATTTGATCCCCCAGCCTCATGGTGAGTCCACCTTCAATACTTCAATATGTATTTAATTTATTTATATGCAGGGATACGTGTAACAACTTTGTCACTAGAAAGTGTTTAATAAGCTGGAGCAAAGTTTCCAGCTATGTATTTACCTTTCGGTTGAGTGTTTTGCAATCTTTGCTTTTCCTTTTTTTTTTTTTTTTTCTTTTTTGAGGTGTATCCTCACTATGGTAAGAAATGTTTTTTTTCTTTCTCTTTGTGTGTGTATCACTGCTCGAAATGGCAATCTCTGCCCACTGTTAACACTGAAATCTCTCACACATCTTTCAGAATTGCGTCCTCGAATCAATTTAAAAAGCACTTAGAGTCCACAAGTTCCTCTAATGTTCCTTAAAATTGAATTCCTAGTCATCAATAATCATAAAATATGACATTAAGAAAACCCCAAACCCCACAGAAATAATGAGCTGAGACAGATATAAAATGACTTAGAAGACTCATTTCCTAGTATGGTCAAATATAGTGTGACTGCACATTACACAGCAGATAGCCAGCCAGGGTCCTGACCCTGCTATTCAAGCCATATAAGCACATAGACAGTCTTTAGCAGTTACTGTCATTTGCTGGCCTAACAAAGGGTGGTGGACCCCTAAAAAGGTGATATCCATCTGATTCGCTGTCCTTTTCGCATTATCTTTCCAGAGTTAAGCTGCACTGTAACGTGATGTACGTAACGTGATGCACGTTACGATGTAACGTAATCTGTAATGGCAATAAAATCTTCGAGACTTTTTATCCCGATGATCACAATCAAAGAGGCTGTAATACTCTCGTTAACCCAGAGCTCTTGTTTTTGTGGTTTGCTTGATCAACGCACGCATGCAAAACCACAATCGCCAGAACTGAACTGTTAATTGGCGTTGCACTTAGTTTTCCTTTCATCATTATTCATTCAAGAAAGTCCTGTGTTGCATGCTCAAGACGTTATGTAGATATCTGCAGGTGAAAGCAATATATTGATAGGAGACTACCGAACAAGGCACTTTCTCATTTGCATTAATTTTTGAAATTTAACTGCTGTATACTTTGCTATAGTATTTCTCTATGGTGTTTATTCTGGTAAGCACACCATTGCGATCAGTGCCTGGATTAATTCCTATAACTTTAATAGCTGGCTTGTTTTTCTTGGGCAAACTACTGGCTTACTTCTCTGAGTAATGTTATTTTAGATTTAAGTGAATAATTTTATTTTAAAATATATTCCAATAAAAAAATATGCTGCAATAGGAGAATCTGAAAAGAAATGGAAAACAAAACAATGTATTGTTTGAGAATATGACAGGCAAATCACAGCATGTAGTTACACTTTCTACCAAACTGTTTCACTGCCTATTTTGACTTTTTTATACACACAAGCTTTTCTTAAATCCTTAGTAAGTCTGTAAATAAACATCATCATATAACATTGAATCAAGAATTTACTAGATTTCTATTTTGAAATGAAAATATAGCCAGGTTCCTAATTGAAAAGAATGTCAAGGCTTTGCAGAGAGACTGGAGGATAGTGATTCATTCAGTAAAACTATGAAAAATGAAGCACAATTTAGTGATTATGTTAGTCATGACCATAAGAGACCTGAACTTCTCAGGTTGGATCCATGTCCCTAGAGGAGTATATTTAGGGATGTCGTACTGTCATCACCTTGAAGAATTCCGATTTTTATTTCTCAGTCCTAGAAAGGCACAGACATATAAAAAATGAATTTTATGTTATTAAAAGCTGTTTTTGAAATTTTTGTATAAACCACTGCTTGCCTAGGAAGCCCAGTAATTTTCCAGCTGAAAGCTCTTTCTAGTATAGTATTTTTGTAGATAACAAACAGAACATTTCGAAGCAATTTCACAAGTAATTAAATATGGCTGGAGGAATTTAGTTATCTGGTTCATTTTGAAATCAGTGTTTCTTTTAGAAAGTAGTGGAGCAGTGTATCATTAAGCAACTAAGAAGGTTGGTCATTGTGCTGGACAGAAAGCCTGAGAAATATTTTAGTGTTTTTTTGCAGTAAGAGCACAAGAGGTGCCTTAGAAGACACAGTCCATGTACTTTGACTTACGAAAAGATGCTGGATCTGATGCTTTAATTAACAGGGCCAGCTGTATAATGGTGTGACTCCTTAGAACTGAGTGATAATTAATTAAAGAACAGTCTTTCTAAAACAAAAACGGAAATGCATCTCTTCTGTAGAAAACATGATACATTCTGTAATCTGTTCAGACTGAGAGACAGCTTTTGTGTTATGTTTTCTTTTACCTGGAAATACAGGAATGTTAAATAAAACGTAGTATTGCAGTGAAATTCTGGATGAGCAAGTGTAACTTCCCTGTTATTCTGATTATGAATATTCTCTGAATGTTGTGATCAGTATGAGCACTGGGTTCTGAATTTTCAATCTAGTCTGCTTATAATTTGCGTAAAGTGTATATAAACAGGCTACATATATGGTAAGCAACGAAAGATTAAAACAATATCTTGGAGGTGAATTACAGTCTATGCCACATTTTCTCAGTTTAAACAAAACAGGACAAAAGTAACGCTTTCAGTAAGAGATTCTGGACTACACCTTCTGAGGGATGCTCCACTTCAGACCTGGAACATCAACAAATTGGAAGCTATGAAAATTCAGTTTCTTACCTAACCTTAATTCAAATTTAGCTTCTTATGTAGGCAAGAACTAGATCAAACTCACATGTGTACATAAGAATGGCCATGTTACATTTCATCTTATTTATATCATTCTTAAAGAATATAGGGGAGAAGTTCACCCACTTCATTCTTTCCTCTTAAACATTTAAACAGCTCTCAAGTGTCTTTAAGCTTTTCTAACGTTCTACTTCTCATTACCAAGACCTACTTTGAAGTACTTTGATTTGGCAATTCTTCAGCAGAACATTTATTTTTAACAATTCCAAATGCCAGAAGTTAGTTTCACACATAACATAGAGTGCTGGATTCTAGCATCTCAAAATTTTTTTCTTTTTTCTTCATTTTAATTGCAGTATTGCGATTTTAAATAAAAGCCCTATTCATATTTTTACATTGTCATATAGATTACATGTACTATATCCTTTCTTCAGAACCACCGAGATGTTAATGATTTTACAGCAAAATTGTACTGTAATTACTACAGCTGTTGTGCTAAAGCATTTATGCCTTGCTCTGTCTTTTGAATGAAAAATTCTTTAAGTGAAAATAGATTTGTTGAAGCTGTTAATTATTCAGTGAAAAAGACAGTTGAATTAAGGCGGTGGTATTTTTTATACAACGTTTTAGGCAGATTGAGGTAGCTCTTAAATTATTTTAATATTTTATTCAGAGGTCCATAATAGTTCATAATGCAAATCTCTGTATTTTTTACATTTCACAATTTTATCCCAACAAATAGAGATCTGTACTTTGTTCCTCAGAACCTATGATACTATTTAAATACAAAATTCAAGATAAATTGGCTCTGTCATTCCATCTGGAAGGTGTGATTATATATTGAAAGTATAACTTTTATATTCTGGTACTTCAAGTGTTTAAGTTTAATTATAAGTAGGAATGTAGGACTTCTAAACCAAATGACAAGTTAGAGCTTGGACTGAAGTAGAATTATCTTGGTTGTTATGTTGGTTATGTTGACCTGTTAGGCCAGCTGAACAACTACTCTGATTCATCTGACAGCATAACTACACAGGCACATGAGCCCTAATCTTGTTCTGTGGAAAGAATTCAGGAGAAATCCCCTTACTGTAAAATATCCTGGAGGTGAATCAGATTGTTTTGGCAGTGTCAGATTGAAAGACATATTGTTACACGTGCACTTGTGCTCTCAGATGTGGGGGGACAATAATTTCTAGAAAAAAAAGGAGATGGCAGGGGCACAGGAAGAAAGCTGGGGAACCATGTCTGACCCTGTTCTTAGCCTGAATATAAGGGACTGACATTTTAGAAAACTTTTCTTCTGCAATATATTTTCACATAGGTCCTTCTGTAACCTCTGTTGACTTGATATAACATCAGTGATAAGTTGTATGTATGTTGAGAGAAATGGAATGGAAGGTTGCATACTAAGCAACCAAACAGTACTATATTTCATGCTCTGGCCTTGGAAGTCAACATGTCAGAAATAAACATAAAATCATTTATAAATAAGCACAGAGGACCCATATTACTTACCAGGACTCAAGATTCTACAGCTTGATGTCTCAAAAAATCTGTAACTATTAATGAAACAAATTTTAAAGTTGCCAGAAGTGTTAGCTGTAAAGGTTTGGCCACATTTACATATGTTGACCTGTGGTATGCAGCAAAGAAATGCTGTCCTGGCTTTAATTTCTATCTTGGGGAAATCAAAATATTAATTATATACAGAATATATAGTATTTAATATAGTTTGATTCCATAGAGAAATCACAGATCAAAGTGTCATTATTTTAATGTCAATGAAGGAGATTTCCTGGGTTGTTTGCTCATATGTGACTCTGTCAAGTAGAGGGAAGGATACTCGTGGTAGGTGTCGTAGATGAAGATTCTTTGATCATTAGGCAATGATATTATTTTTAGTGCCAAACACTTACCAGTCTTCTGTGCTTAACAACTGCAGAAACTGCACCAAAAAGGCTTTCAAAAGCCTTCACAATGACAGCAACATATTTTCTTAGTAGTAGCCTAGAAAATATTGTCAGTACAAAGTTACCAGTTCCGGTTAATGCATTCTTAATTGAAAGATCAGCTGACTTTGTATATGATAGCTTGTTCTTAATGTTTCTAAAAGGACTTTCTACCTCTTTGCATGCTTTTTTCAAAAGATGAATATCAACATTCTTCAATCCAGATTTTTCTGGTTCTAAGGAATGAAGGAGATATTCAACATGTTGGTTCAGGATGGGTATACCAATGACTTCAGGGTGAATGAGAGGAGAGACAGAATAAAAGAAAAAGTAATGAAAGATCCATTTCCAAACCCTTATCATTCTGTGATAATTGATAAGTTGATAAGATACCACTGCATGAGAAGATATTCTCTCATCCATGAGTTTCAAGAGTAGAAAGCAAAATGTAGTTTCTAGCAGTACTGGGAAGCAGAGGGAACATAAGAGGGAGAACACAAACATTTTCAAACCATTAAATTTATCTAGCTGCTGACAAGAGAGACTCCATTTGCAGGGTTGTGTGATCAAATATTTAGTGCATCGCAATCATATTAAAACAGTTTGGATCATGTGAAGGGGAGAGGGATTGGGGCATAATACTGTCATCTGGAGAAACACCTTCTAACAGGAACTTAAACCAGCAAGCATCTCCCATGAATTCCATGGTCTCCCGTGACCATTCCTGGGGCAAAAGTAGGTCATGATCTTTCTTAGAAGTATGGGAGATGCAGTTCTGATGAGTGAGAGCTGTGAGGTAGGGCTAAGAGAGTTCCTCTGAAGCACAGACAGCGAGATGTGCCAGGCCTGTGCTCCTCTGGTAATTTACAGTGGCACAGAGGTTTGGATACAACTTTCTTGCTGGAATATAGAGCCAACACTCAAATGTGAGTGTGACGTGGTCTGTTTAGAAACATCCTGCTTCTGCCATGGAATACTTTTTTTTTTTTTTTTTTTTTAAATAATGGAGAGGACTGCTTTGCAGGATTTAGAGGCTTAACTTCTGCCTTTTAGCAGCTTCTTCAATCACTGTGCTCAAAGCTGCTGTCTGCAGAAAAAATTGAGCTTTTAAAATGGCTATAGGGAATAAGGACTATGTGCCTTTTCTGTGTGTTTATCGCATTAGCTCCAGCAAGTAAGATACACTGAGTCTTCCATCAAGCGTGATTTTTGGCAGGTGATGAGCTTACATTTGATTTCCCAGCTTGCTGTTGATAGTGAATTTAGCTGGATTGTGATGAAGGCTTTGAGACACATAGACCGTTCAAGTATTCGGCAACTTCAAAATGAAATAGCTTTAGCTACCACTCTTTATAGCACTCTATAACAGGGGAACCTTATAGATAAAATGTCAATCTTCAGACAAAAATAAATATTCAGCAAAAGCCATTAGAAGGATAATTTGCAATTTACAAATCAGTATTATAGGTAGGGCATTATTTGTCTTTGATTTTATGGATTGATTTTGAAATGGGAATATCAGATAATGGAAATTATATTGAGGCAATGAAAACAGTTACAGAGTTTAGGGTAAGAAAAGACTAGTTTTTTACTTGTTGGATCTAACAGAAGAGAGATAAAACACCTGAATGTATGTACATCGTCACTAATTTGAAGTTTGAGGATTTTTTTCATTAATCTTCAATTTGGAAAGCAATTGAACAGATGAAAAAACTTACACTGGTGATGGTTAATTCTCAGAAGAGAGAGGTTTGAAAGACTCTTAAAGCTTGGCTGAAATAGGTTTCATTCTGTATCTTGGGTGTGCACAAAGGAACATGAGAGAAGTTCACATGTATGGGAATTTGTGCTGATGACATGCATTGGCTATGATGGTGAAAGTTACTTTTGTGGAAGGTTGAGTGACAGGGGGAGGTGAAAGAGCCAGCAGGGAAGAGCAGCAGCAACAGGATTTCAGATGAGCCTTCTCCTCTGAGGTGTCTCTCCAGAGCAGCAGGTAGAGATGATGATGATGGTGAAAGGTTACAGAGCTGAAAATAGCAGACCTTTAGTGTCACTGAGGTCAAGACACTAAGGCTTCTCAGGCACTTCCAATTTGCTTGATCAGGTTTGTTGAGAATTATGCAAAAATTCAAAAATACTTTAGAGAGCTTGGAACGGTTTATAGTTTCACACGGAAACCATGTTAAGACACCATGGCTTTCTGTGATTTCAGCTAGGTGCTAAAGAAAACTTAGCAATTTTGACTAAATTTTGATTAAGCCTTTAAACATACTTGAAGCTGTTACTGGCTGAGACCCAAAGGATAATATTTATACAGCTAAATAATAAATTTATAGGATGAGTAAGGTAAAATTAATTGAAGCCTAATAGACAACGCCTGTCTGAAGGAAAATAACTTCCTCTTGCATAAACATGATCAATATTTAAAGAGCCAAGGCAATTCTATCACCATGAAAATGCAGAGTTTTATCATTTAGAAAGTGTAAATTTCAGTGTATGTTATATAGCTGCACAACTTCTATTTTAATTCTTCAATATGGGACTGAAGTTTTGGTATATCATAAATGTTGGCTGCATTACCAGTGTATTCAATATTTATTTTCTAATGACTGAATCATAATTACAGATCAGTGTGTACCACTCATATGCTTAAAATAATCATGAAATGAATGTGATTCGTGAAACCCTTAGCAACCACAAGGCTTCCTGTGCATATGCTCAGACACAGCAATGACTTAGAAGCAATTTCATGAAACACATTTGCAGCACTGAAAATGTGATGTATCTTTCTTGCATTTCTCAATACCAGAATTTATGGAGAGACAGTACCTCTAATTAGAAGAAATATTAGGTAACTGCATTTGAAACTGCGTTTTTTATGATTTTAGGGCAGCAAAATGCACATCAAGCTCTGAGTCAAGAGCTGTCGGTTCTGATCCTTGCTCTCCACTGATACGTTGGCCTTGCCTTGACTTGCAAGATGTCCCTGTATCAGCATGTTATTCCCTACCGTAATGTAAAAAACCTTGAACTAAAGGGTAACCATGTTAGTCGGCGACTTTGTAACTGCAGATAGAAGCAGGGAAACAGGAGTGGCTACCCAAAGGGATAACTCCTGAATATTTATTAACATATTCTGGGTATTTTTTCCCAGTATCTCTCATCCATTTGCATGATCAGGTCTAGACTTTTATAACCATGTATTACAAATATTACAACTGTATCTGGGATTTTCTTTTTTCATAGTCAATATTTTTTTTCCGTCTTGCAGAAAACACAAAAAAGGAATTATATCCTTAGTTATAATAAAAGATTTGTAGTAATCCATATATTGTAATATTTTACTTGAAAAAGTGAGAGCATGGTTGATTTTTATTATTAAAATTTGTTTTTTTCTTTCAGATCCAGATTATTTTAAAGTATGTGTTGGATGGAATGATGTATTCAGATAAAGGTTTATTCTATACATGCATGTTCCTAGTAGAGAAGTGTAGAATTAAAATTACACTGATTTACATAAAAATAATTGGTATTGGGGCAATTTATGTAGGGAATTTTGGAATTCAGGTGAAATAGGGGTATGTTTTATTTGTTGTGACTTTTCCAAGATGAAATTTTGTTATTCGCATTTTGGATTTCTCCTAATTCAAATATTTTCCTGAATCTCAAATGTGTAGGTATGTAAACCAACTTGGAGTCTGGGATTAGAATAGATGAGCTGAACTTCCCATTGTTAATGATTTGGAATTGCTGGATATTGGCCCTTTTTTAGAGTGTTCATGTTTGACTGAGGATGTAACTTTGAAAGCTGATGAACGACTGGGTGAGCAATGCTTTTGTGAAAATTATTCAGCTGATTATTACAAGAATCACTACACCTAACAAAACTGTTTTCCAGTTTTAATTCTAAATAGTTTTAGAGGAAAATTTCCCACTTCCCCATAGTTTTTAAAAACTAGTGGTGTTTAAACTGTGATAAACCATATTGCCAGAATATGGTTATTGTCCTCTTTGCTTTTAATTTCACGTTACATATGATCCCATTCTTAGTTTGTAATGCTCATTTAGAGGGTCAAATCACTTGTATAATAATGGATACAATTATCCATTTAATTTTCCTATTCAATATTAAATAGTCCAAATAAAACATATAACAGTTGTTCACAGAAAATAGTCTTGTTTTCTGTCCTTAAACTTTTTAACACCTTGTCAGTATTTGCTTGTAATCTTTTCAAGGAATTAATACTTTTGGCACGCAGCTAGGCTTTTCTCAACTGCTTCATGGGAACATAATGATTTACAACTTGTAATTGGATTTGACTTAACACAGATAATTTTTAAACTGGCATTGAATATTAATTATTTCTCTGTAATTATCATTAGCGTGTGTTTATTATTTTCAAAGAATTATCCATGTATCCATTGCCCATCTTCTACAGTGACTTCCATTAATTTCAAAATATAATAGGAAGCAGGGTTAGTTTACAGTTTATTTTTACAGTTTATTTCACTTCCCCTTTAATAGGATCTGTGGCAAAAGCCAGCTTTTTTTGTACAAAGTTTCCAAAACAGTTTTAAGTGAAGTCCAGATGTGTAAGTTAGAAAGCTGTTTCTTTGCAGTGCTGGATGGCGAGGAGACTCAGATGACAGATAAAGGCAACCTTTGGGAAAGCAGTCACAGGGTCTTTTTCTCAGGTTCAGAAGCTAACTTAAGGCTGAATTTTCCTCTCTTGGTTCTTGAAGGCTGTTATGCTGAACCTTTCACTTATTCTCAGCAATTACTGGTAATTTATTTAAAATCTGATTTATTTAAAATCTTAAAATCTGAAATTGAATTTTTCCAGCTCCTCTGCTTCTCTACCTTATGATCTCCCTTCTTAAGTAATCCCACCCCTGGCACTTCTCTTTGTTATTTTTTTAATCTGTGTTTAGGACAATTCAGTATTTCCAAACATATTTTTCTTGTTGAACTTTGCTTGGTTCTATAGAAGAACACATTTTCTGATGATGACATTCCAAAAAGTCTTTTTTAATCCCTGATTCCTTATCTTCTTTTACAACCTGTAAAAGTTACAATAGATTTATTGAGACTTTAATTCAAACATGGGAGAATTTTACTGAGGAAGGAGGGAACAACTGTGTCGTGATTTTGATACTGTTAATCGAGGACATGTAACTTTGGCTCCTAATAAAATCCTCGTTTTTCTCCTGGTTAGCCTGTGTTGCTGGGTGGGCCTCAAAGCTTATTGCCCACAGTTGGACAAAGGCTCAACTGCACGGGGAGGTGAGGAACGGGGAAACACCAGTCCTGGTAACATCACAGACAGCACTGTTAAAGATAGGTAGGAGCAGAGCACATTTGGATGGTCTGTAAAAACATTTAATACCACAGCGCTCTTAATGGTGTTTACCCAGTATGACAGAATATGGTTCTCCACCCACTCCCTTTATTAATTGCAGATGTCTCTTTTTCCCTTACAAACCAGGGCTGCTTGTTTTAAAATGCAGTTTTCAGTTCTCCCGAGAGAAATTATCTGTTTATTTTTCTCTAAAAATCTCTTTTTTTTTCATGTTGTGTCATATTAACTCTGCATACCATTTCCTTTGCACCTTAAACCAGTTCAAACTGTCCGTTTTTTTATTTCACAGAACAGCCCCTCCATTTTTTATTCTTGTTGCTGTCTATTATTTCACAGTAGCACAGTTCACAGTCAGGGTAATACAATTAGCTCCGATTTTAAGTGGCATTTCAGGTTTTCTAATGGTATGTCTTATGTCTGTTTTCAATTTATCACACTTAATTAGAAGAAAACAAACAAATAAAAATCCTGCTCAATACAGCTGGGACAATAATTCTTTTTTGCTACATTTCCTGGTCCATTTTATGATCTATGATTATTTTAGCACTTACTGGTTTGTCTTACAAATTGACATATTTATTCTTTACTAAAATGTTAATTTCATTAATGAAATGTCAGCTCTTAAACTCTGTGGCTATTTCACTTTAATGCATAATATGTTGAATATATTCAGATCATTCATATATCATTATAACCCACTTAATTTTGCAGCTCTGGAAGTCCATCTTTCTAATTTCTTGGGTTGACCTCATGATTATCACCTGACAAGTGTCTGATCAGCAGCACTACGGAAGGATTTTATTGCTGTGTTCAGCTTGCTAGTGGGAAGTAGTTCTGTAGGTAGAGCCAGATTTTTCTTGGATGGGCATAGCAAAGGTTGGGAGCCACCAGGCACGAGTTGCTGCAAAGGACATTCCAGTTAAATATTGGGGAAAAATTAATCCACTGTGAGGCTGGTTAAACATTGAAACTGGTTTCCCAGAGAGTTTGTGAAATCTCCGTGCATTCAAAACTTGAGTGGAAATGCCTCCCAGAAGTTGGATGTAACTTTGAAGTTATACCTAACTTTGAAGATGGCCCTGCTTTGAGCAAAAGCTTGGGTAAGGTGGAGGTCTCTTCCGACCAAAATTATCCTGTGGTTCTATGACAGATCTGCACTGAGTCAGCTACAGACACTCCTGAGCACATCTCCACAAAGCATGGATGCATGAGATGACAAGGTCACTGGTCATCACTGAATTAGAAGGGTTTTGCCCTTTTGTGATTCTGTAACTTCTTCAGAATCGCTTTAACTCTGCCTGAGCAGCTTTTCCAAATGGACTGGTTTGTTACTGTGTTCGGCATTCCTTCTAGAATATAAACTAAAACTACAGGGCAAGCTGACTGCCACCTGTGCAGCGAGATATTGCAAGGTCACTGTGGCTTAAAGGCTCCCTCAGGGATTCCTTTCCTCCTGCAAGTGTAAAAATGATTCCGCATATCTGTCATCTCATCTGTGCCCTGAGAAAACATAGAACCACTGGAAACTGTAGGATTTGAAGTAATTTTGAGCTAATATTGTTCTACCGTAGCCTGGTCCCTTGCTGTGAAGCGTTGCATTTTTATCTTCATTTATGCTTCTAATACTTTGGAAAGTGTGATTTGGAAACATGCTCTGTCAAACACGGAGGGAGCAGTGCAAGTGGTAGAACCACCCTATGGCTATTTGCAAGCAGTGATGATGATGCTGCTGCTGCCAGACTCACCCAGGCATTGGGGCGTTGGTGCTCAGGAGGGGTTGTGTGTCTGTTGGGGTGCATTGCTGAGGAGCACACCTCCCAGGAGAGTTACAGTGGGTGTGCTGGGTACTGCAACGTGAGTGTCTATGAATTAACTTCTTCAGTCTATGGGTACCTCCAAAGTGGCAGGAGTTATGTACTGCAACTGCCTCCCAATGCATAAGGTTATTTCTGTGTAGAAGATGCGCTCTCGCAGTATTTCATCCCACCTCACTTCTCTGAGAAAATGTTTTAACACTAAATTTTCCATTCTATTGATATGCAATGCACTATGTAAAATACCAATATGGTTGGTAAGAATCTTATTTGTGTTATGTTCTGTTGAATTTGAATTGAATTAAGACTTTGGAAAACTGAGGAGGCTGGTCTTAAAATTCCATTTGCTAAAGTTATCCTTACAGGCTTGGACATAATTATACTTAGGTCAAAGAAATATAAAGAAAAAATGTGAAAGTGGTTTTATGATAGAAGAGTACTTTCTGAGTTTGAGGAATTTGTTTTGAATATCACTGCATTTTTTAATTAGTACATTTTAATTAGGTGCAAATAAAAATAATATACTGTGTATATATAATATTATTATATAACATATATTCTTGTATATACTCTTTCTAGTCATAAATAATGATTTTTTTCTGAAAGTATATTCAGCTTAGTGTTGACTCAATTTCAAACCACTTTTTACCAAATCCTTGCGTCAATTTTTTCACATTTCATACACATAAAAATGATTATTCCATGAAAGCTATGTTAAAACAATGACATGTCTTTAATTACAGAAATCTTTATCTTGCATGATACGAAACTGTAGATGATTTAACTTGAACATATAGCATAGAAAGAAGGAAAATACCCATATTTCTTTAAGCATCCATTTAGTCACAGTTACTGATAAGGTTTTCATTTCACTCTAATACTACCCTGGATGGTTAAGTTGAGCACTGTCAGAAGTGTTCTTCTCATCAGAGCGTTTAGGAAAAATCTGGTATTCAGGGAGTTTATCTATAAAAGTATATTTCTACAGAGGCATGAGTTGAAGCACTACAAAAATCCCCTTTGGGCTTATCCATGTTTGTAATGTAAAAGAAAGTTCTCAAAGCTAAAAGTAAAATCACTTGGGAAAATATTTGGATTTTTCTAATGCCGTAGGCATAACCTTTCATCTGATATAATGGTGAATTTTCTGTAAACACAGAAACAATGGACCCATTAGCTCACGCTAATAGGAAATACAAATTCTGCAGCAAAAACATACTGGAGGCCTAAATAAAAATTAAAGATGTTTAAATGAAGCAAAATCAGTATATAGTGGAAATTAAAAAATCATAATCACTGTTCTAAGCACAGAAAAATTATAAGACAACTTGCAAAGTTTCTTTTATTATTTAAGCAAAATTAGAGACTCAGGCATGATAGCAATTTCAGAAATTAATATGAAATCACTCTGATGGTAGCAACTGCGTCCTCTCTATCTTACTGGAGTGTATAGTCATTTTCTTAGTAGACCTTACAAATTTAGCAAGCTGTAAAAACATACAACTGTTCATTGTTATGTGTGTTCTAAACCTGTATTTTTCTAAAAGAGATGCGGTGATGATCTCTTGTCTCTACTCTGGCTGTTGTGTTGGTTGCAATATTTCAAATAGAAAATGCAGTCACTAAAATTTGATATATGCAACACACTGATATTTTTATTTTCTTTTTCACAGATTAAGATGCTTGGTAAAGCAGCTGGAGAAGGGTGACATTAATGTGGTGGATTTAAAAAAGAATATTGAATATGCAGCATCTGTACTGGAGGCAGTTTATATTGATGAAACCAGGTAAGTCTGAGGGGAAAAAAAAAAAAGGAAAGGATGTTGGGACTCACATTTTAGAAATTTAGTCTTTGCATGCAAATGTAACTTACATGAAGGTCTCTGAACATCAGAAGAATTGTATGTGGCTCTTAGATCTTTTAGTGACAAGGTTAAAGCAAGTAAGATTCCAAAGGTCAGATGTAACCATCATCTGGAGAGTTTGCCTAGTTCTCATCTCCACAGTGTAAAGTCATAAGAATTTTCTGAAGGATGAATTTTCCTTCTCTCACAGACCACATACAGATAATCATGCTGAGGACTGTATCAATGAAAAAAATGGGTTGTGTTGGAATGAAATGCTTATGGAGATGAGTCAGAATATTATAATCTGGCCTGTAAATACATAAATTCATGAAAAGCTGTGGTTTATTTTATAATGTTTGATGCTTTGTTTATGATTATTGTTACTGGCAGTATTGTTGGCAATCATCTTTAATGTGGATTGGCTCCAATTGAATTAGAAGTTCTAAGTATTTGGCTTCTTGAAAGAATTTTAAGATACGTACTATATTGAAGTTAACTAGCTCGCTCATATTTCTATTTCAGTGTGCTGGCCTTTTAAAGATTTTTCCTAAGCAGAATGGTCTTGTAAAGATGTCTGTCAGAACTTCTACAACACGGCTGGAACATGCAGTGTATGTCTTGGTTCCATACTGCATTTAAAAAGTCTGCCATCGTACTGATTATTTCATGGGTCTAACTTTCTCTCTCTTTCTCTGTGTGTCCCCACCCTTGCAAATCTGCATATTTGATACAGTGCTTGAAGTACTGGTCTAACTTTTTCCTGTTTCTTTTCCTTTGATGCATGTTGTTCACACACCAATCCTTGCCAGCGGGGAATTTGGAGCATCTGCTATTGGACACTAGAAAGCCTACCCATTTGAAAACAGAAGAATGAAAACAATAGCAAATGAAGCTGGTATGGGTGGTCTGTTTTTCAGATCACTTGTACTGGTGACCTGCTCTCAGAGTGTAAACTTGTCCTGTGAAAAGCTGACAAAAGTGTGGTAACAGCAAAGACTCCTGAGCAGCCTCCCATCTGTAATATAGTTCTTAGGGACACTTTGAACAGTATTGCTAACGATCCCAAGACAAATTGAAAAACATTAGGGACCTCAGTGGCTTCAAAAGGGCTCACATATGTTATGAAGATGTTTACAGATTCAGTTAAATTAAGTTTAACTGAGCAGGCTTGGGCAAACCATTTTGTGTGACTTCCAGGGGACCTGGGCTTTGTTAAAAAACTGAATGAATTTAAATCAAATATTTTAAAATATTAGTAGTTAATATGCCTCTGTGGATATACTTATATCAGTTTTGCTGGCTGATTTAAGTTAATCAAGCTTCTTTCACACTGAATCAAGGGTTGATTTGTGGATTTACATTAGTTTACAGTTGTATTTGTAGTTAAATAGATACAGCTCCTTTGAGAAATAGATATAAGAAATGATCAACAAACTTCCCTTTGACTCATATTACCACAACAGAGGCTATAGAATTTAATTTTTCAGCAATTGTTCTAAATGTAAATTGTACTGGCCCATCTCATGTGCTCAGGAAGCTTTGGAAGATCTCAGTCCTCTCTCCCCTCTATTACGTGATACGGCGTCGCCACCAGTGGTTGGGGCTTAAGCATTTATTTTGCATTAATAACCATGGGGACTGTATTAAAGCTGCATAGGGGACAAGGACATAAACTACTGATTATTCCTTCCATACACCTCCCAGACACAGTGAAAAAATGGATATAGTATTCACAGCTCTTTCTGAATAGTAGCACCAGGACAATGAAAATAGTGTGAGATTTACTCGGTTTCTAAACTGAGGTGGCTTCTGTGGAAATTAATAGTATCATTACAATGAGGAATCCAGTCTGTCCGGCTCTGTATGGGAGCAGCAAGACAAGTAACAGACATTTCATACACAGAAAACTGGTACACTTGAAAATACATAGGCTTTGGTAACAACAGGTGCATGATTTTTGCTGTAAGAAGATATTTAAATATGCTAATTGCCCTCATAGGACTTAATAGAAAGATTATTGAACTGCCCAAATTAAAAATAAACTTATGTAATTTTATTGTGGTTTGGAAGAATTTCATAGTTCTCAGGCTATTTTCTTAATCCTGGGGGCTTTATGACCTCATAATGGTGACTTTATTTTCAAAAATTCGACTTCAGTATATGGATAAAGCTTTTGCTCTTCCCTAGCTTGATGCAGAGCAATGTTTAATCTTATTTATTGCATCCAATGTTTGCATAACAGTCTGATTTTTCACTGCACTAAGTCAGAAAGGAAATACCTGAGACAGGTATCTTATTTTGCTTTCATTTATTGAATACTTCTGTTCTCCTATGCAACCTCAGAGTTTGTAAACCTACCAAATGTTGGTAGAATTCCTTATATAAATATGCATTAAGCATATGGTATATCTTTCTATAGCTATATTTCTGAAGTATATGTATGTAGACATATAAAGCAAATTCTTGCCCATGATACTTAGGCTAAAAATAATAGTTAAAAATGAAATTACTTTAATGAAACCTACTTTTCAACTTTGCTTCTCTTATTTTTAGTGGTTTGCATTTTATATGTCAAATTCTTAATTTTGGTTCATAGTGTTTGATTTTGGTTTTAATTTCTTTTCCTTAGACTAATGCACTCTCCATGAAATTCAGACTCCGCATTTTTTGAACCTGGTGGTGTTTGTGTAAATTTATGCTAAAAATATAAACTGAGCCTCTGTTTCTTAGTTGGACAATATTATGTATAGTGCTGTTTTAAATTTTGACATTTCCTCATTAAAAGCAACTTGTAAATTAAGATATTTGTTGTGTGGCAGGGAGAGACTGTAGTCACCATGGGTACTTTCGTAGTAAACTCTTTGGCATGGCAAACTGCAAAGATAATCACATTTTAAATAGCATGACCAATATTCTGTAGTGTAAATCTGCACTAAAACATTTAAAGATAAACACACAAAGAAGGTCTCTTCAGCTTCTGGGAAGCTAATCCTTACAGAACAATAGCAGTGTATCATTGAGTCCAATAGCAGTGAAGGCTGGAATTAGCTCGTGTGGTTACATTTGTCCTCATTCCCACCAAAGAATACAGGTTCTTTGTCCTGCACAGAGCTACCGCTGTTGGGAGTCTGGAACTGAGTTAACTGAACTCATTAGTAGATTAGAAATAATAGTTTAGATCATAAGCAGAATGGCTTATTCCTGCTGAGCCTGAACTTGCAGTTTTATACATCTCGAAGTTCAAATGATTTCAGTAAGTTTCTTACGTATGAATCGCTGTATGGATAAAAGTAATTTCTATAGTATAGAGCAATAACAATTAATACACCAAGTAATGCAGTGAGAAAATCATCTGAGTACAGATTACTTTTATTAACTAAGTCCCAGAAGGAAGTTGCATGCTTTACAGGATATAATAGTTCCTGACATTTGGCTTATAAGATAGAAAATTTAATGATGCCTGTTTCTGCAAGGTACAAAGTATTTCAGGCTTAGAACCAAAGTCAGTACAGAGTTTCGGCAACTCACATGAAAATACCCATGCTTTCTGTTTTAAGCCCATGCTAGAGCCTTGGATTTTGTCCTGATGAATTTACTGACCCATTGCTTACATATCGAAGCAGAGGAAGACCTCAGCTTCAACCAGCCACCTAAAACTGAATCCTGTTTGCAGTGTTCTCTTCCTTCCCACCTTTTTGGGAGACAGACATCAATATCATCTGAGAGAAATCCCTCTTAAATATCTCTACAGTTAGATTAGGAATAGCAACTAGCAGAGGGTTGGTTAGGAGCATCGCCCTAACTAATTTGTCTGTTATGACATCCTGTTAAAGAGCAGAGTAAAATGGTCCCACCAGCGGTCCCACACCTATTGCAGGAGGACCTTCTGCAATTCTTCACAAGCACAGAGATGAAAAAAGCAAAAAGAAAAATCAAAACTAAGGTAAATAAAGAGATCCAAGTATGCGGTATCTCACAGAGCATGTTCAATAGTGTAGCCAAGGACTGAGGAACAGCCTGGCCTCTTCCACAGCTCTGGGGAATCTTTTGTGCTACTTGAAAATTATATCTCAGTCATTAGTCTAGCAAAACCACTTCGTTCTTTATAACCCTGAGCTTTTTTCAGTGATCAGTTCCAATTTCTTACAGTGGGAGATACCCCTTTTTTTTCCCTGTATATTGTTACTTCAGTTGAGTTGATTAGAAAGCTGGTATCATTCTAGAAAATTGTGTGTGCACACAAAAGTGTAAGCTGATGAAACCTCAAATGTTTTTTTAATAGTGCAACAATCAGCTGGAAATGGCTGTAGAATTCAAACCCTGTAGCAGAGTATGAAGTATTTTTCTCAGGCCCTCTTACTTTCCTTTCGTCTACTTCTCTCTTGCTCTACACTATAGCTTTTTATCTGAGCATAAGATAGCATTTTTTTAAACTATGTACACAAACTCATTTCCATACATGCTCTTCCTAAAATATATGCAGATGGTTTGGGGAAATGGCAGAGAAATAACACAACGGGTTTTATTTATGGAGTTCTGAGAGTTGACTCACTAGAAACAGGGATAGGCAGTAGGGATAACCTTCCAAAATTACGAAAAATTCGTTTGGGGCAACAACTGTCTAAAGGTTCTGAGCTGATGGAAAGTTGCAAAGCACTGAGAAATCAGACATCTGTAAGTGTTGCTTACCTATGAGCTTAATTTTCTGTGGCTCCATGTCAATTAAGAAGTTTGTTTAATAAGCCCTTTTTAGGACTGGTGCATGTCTCAGTGCTGAATACATACAAGCTGCACTAAACACTTCCTTGAAAGAGATCTAGGTGTCTAGTAGCTGAAGCAGAGGTTCACTCTCAGCTGAAAATTATCAGTGGAACTCTCACAGTTCCAGCCCTTCAGAATATCTCTGTGGAAGAAGTTCAAACTTACTCAATTAATGTTATAAATAACTCTGACAAATCTTGTAGAATTTTGTCCATTAGTACCTGCCACTTGGCTCAAGGTAGTGGAAGAAGAATATTTCAAGTCAAACAGGAAAGAAATACAGTCTGATAATTCAGTCATGACAGCTATTCTGTTCCTTGTAAACACACATCTTTATTCCTGCTAACTGAGAAGAAAATAAGTCATATTAAATCTAGATGGAAATTGCAAGATTAAAAAAATAAATATGTATTCCAATGCCAAATAAAACAAAACAAAACAGCCCCTTCTTGTGGAGAACACTTTTCAGTTGTTCTGGATAAAATCAGAATATTTTCTTCCAGTTATGGTGGTCTTAAATTTTTTAAATGCCTTAACATTTTAGAAAATATGCTTGATTTCAGGAGGATATTTATCTGTGCAGTTGCAATTCCATACGTTGTTTTTAGTTTGGTTTAGGTTGTATAATGCCCCTTTAAAAGGCTCTAACCTTTTGAAAACTTTTGACTTAGAAGAGACTGTGTTTCATTAATGTAAGAAGTAGATCTGTTGTACATAGCTGGTAATTGCTTTGAGCATCTTCGATTCAACAAGACAAAATAACAAAGGTTATCGCTACATTCATGAAGCAAAAGGAAATGTCATTAAGGGTAAGTGGTGTTATAACAATATAAATCTGCATGAGAGCTCTGGAAATCGTGAAGGTATTTTGATTGTATTATAATGGTAAACACAGTCCTTGAGAAAAAGCTCTTATTTAAAAAAAAAAAAAAAAGCACATTCTGATACATATAATGTTAACTAAAAAGGAAGTCATTAAATCCAAACTTTGTGTCTGCTGTTGTAATAAACACCTTGGACCATACAGAATTTCCATTGTACTACTCCAGTAATGCACCAAGTATTTCTGTGGTTTCTGAGCTTAGAGCAGGGACAAACATGTCAAAAAAATCTGGGAAAAAAAAATAAATTAAACTGTGATCATGTCACTTGCAAGAGAAAGAGTTTTGTCATTTCATCTTGCCAAACTTCTGCGTGACCCTTGAAGTGCACCACAGAAGTATTTGTGGTAGAAACATGCGTGTGTGTCTCTTTGTCTCATGGAGTCTAAGGAAGGAGAAAGGAGAGGCTGGTGCTCACAGAGCTGTGTGTTGTGGAAGTGTGAATGGCGCTTAGCAACAGCCCAGCAACTAAATGAAATTCTCCTATTTCCAGAAGATGAGGTGAGGTGGGAATGGTCGGCATAGCCTGTTCCTGGGCAGCTTTCAGTATGCAGTTTTGGTTATGTTTGCAAGCTGAAGGCGGCAGTTCTGTTTTCAAGTTTTTCAGTATTGCAATACAAGCTGAGTCCATGGCAGCTGCTCCATCTTAGGCTAGTAATTAATATCTAAAAAAACCCCGAACTGACATTCTTATTTGATACCCCTGTGCTTTCTTTCTTCTAGCCATCAATATAGGTTTAGTGGCTTCTCTGTATTTTAAACGTGAGCAAAAGTCAGTGAAGGCTCCATCTTTTATGTTTCTTGTATTATTTCATTTTCACAAGCCCTGTTTTAGTATGAGCATTGCAAGGCTCTAAGCTAGTGCTACATCAGCTACTGCTAAGCATCTGTCGTGGTTTGACCCCAGCAGGCAACTAAGCACCACGCAGCTGGTTGCTCAGTCCCCTCAGTGGGATGGGGAGAGGATCGGAAGAGTAAAAGTGAGAAAACCTGTGGGCTGAGATAAAGACAGTTTAATAGGTAAAGCAAAAGCTGTGCACACAAGCAAAGCAAAACAAGGAATTCATTCACCGCTTCCCATCAGCAGGTGGGTGTTCAGCCATCCCCAGGAAAGCAGGGCTTCATTACGTGCAACTGTTACTTGGGAAGACAAACACCATAACTCTGAATGTACCCCCCTTCCTTCTTCTTCCCTCAGGTTTATATGCAGAGCATGATGTCATATGGTGTGGAACATCCCTTTGGTCAGTCAGGGTCAGCTGTCCTGGCTGTGTCCCCTCCCAGCTGCTTGTGCACCCCCAGCCTGCTTGCTGTTGGGGCAGTGTGAGAAGCAGAACAGGCCTTGGCTCTGTGCAAGCACTGCTCAGCAATAGCTAAAACATCTCTGTATTAACGCTGTTTCCAGCACAAATCTAAAATGTGGCTCCATACTAGCTATTGTGAAGAAAATTAACTCTATCCCAGACAAAACCAGCATAGCATCTGACAGCAGGTTTGTTGCTTGACATTACAGGACCATTTGCATTCTGTTCCCACCCGTAGCATGCAGCATCAAGCTGACTTAGCGAATCACGTAATTTCACAGACTGTAAAGCTCTGGTTATGGAAGAGATTGTGCTAAATCAGACACCATTATCCACTCAGGGTAACCAGCCGAGATGGTCACACCGGAAAATCTTCCCAATCTCTCTACCTGAAAAGACAGATTAATTTGTTCATTTCTACATGAAGGTAACAAAGTGTTTCATTCACGGAACAGTGGGGCATTCAGTAATTTACTTTGACAATACTACTCCTCAAAATTAGCTTTTTAAAAAAAATCTAGGAATATTAAAGAAAATAGCCCACCTAATGTCACAAGGATAAAACAAATGGAATAGGATACCCTATTTGGTAATTATCTGCCAGATGAAAAATACAGTCTATATGATTCCTCTCTGGGTTGACTTAGTTGAGAAGAGATTGGAAGTGGCAATTTAAGCATGAAGTTATATCATAACCTTGAATACTCAAATTTGCTGTGTGTATCACTGACCTCTGTAGCAAACCCGTGGTTAAACGTACTTCACCTGAAGTCGCTGTGTCAGCAACAAATATACCATTTGAAGTCAGTCATTCAGTTCATCCATTAAGGGAATCTACAAATGATACTTCTGTAAAAGCTGCTATTGAGAAAAAGCTTATTGCGTTGAGATTAATTCAGCATATTCCATCCTTATAAAAGCTTAAGATAAGCCTTTTAAATCTTTTGTCCTAAGCCAAAAGCTTTTTCTGGGAGGGAAGCTTACTACAGCATCAAGGTTATATTAAAAAAACCCCCAAACACTTAAATTCTGTTAAATTCTGACTAAAACTATTCAATTCAGTTAGGATATTTAATAAATGACCTGCATCTCTTTTCCAAAATTATAGAATTTTTCTATCTCAAAGTTATTGCTCTTAATTTATTTGAGTCATGCCCTGAGATAGTCCCTGCCCTACAGAACTTACATTAAAGCAATTGAGTTTAAAAAAAGAAAATACATTAGCTCACAGCTGGACTCCTGAAAAATGATATTTTTAAATCATCAATATCCTGACCTGAATCTTGAGGTTGTTGATGGTCTTTGGTATGTATGTCTGTATTTCTGAATTGGCAGTATATATCAACAAATTAATGTTTCCAGTAACAATTACTTATTTGCTTATTTGCTGTTGTAATAACTGTATTTTATTCAGAGCATTTACTATTTTTGTAATCAATTGGTAGTTCTTAATATGAGGATAATGCTTCTGAGAACGTGCTGAATTTTAAGAGTACAATGTGTTGGTAAATTAATAGTTTCCTTTAGAAAGACCTGTATGTACTAAAAAATGCACCCTGATCATTTTTGCAATTTGTTTCTCCTCCGTGGGAGTCAAGAGAATCTTGTAGTGGATGTTAGTGGAAATTGTCGTGGACTATAGAGGATGTAAATATCGATTGAATATACTGATTCATGCTCCTTCAGATACAATTGAAAAAAATGTGAATTGGCTATTTGGACTATGAATTCACTGCCTTCTGCATTGTAGACCTAGAATAGGACTTTGATCAATTCATTCTTAAGGGGTTGATCATTAGCTTGATTAATTCACTAAACGGTAAATAGCTAATACCTCCTTCTCAATCACTCTCTGGAAGTCTTTCACCACCTCTGTTAGACAGCATGACTGATGAGCACTGATGGATTTTTTTTTTCCCCATTACCATTATCTAATTTTGGATATTTTTCATTTTCTTTCTTTCTTTCTTCTTTCTTTCTTTTCTTTCTTTCTTTCTTTCTTTCTTTCTTTCTTTCTTTCTTTCTTTCTTTCTTTCTTTCTTTCTTTCTTTCTTTCTTTCTTTTCTTTCTTTCTTTCTTTCTTTCTTTCTTTCTTTCTTTCTTTCTTTCTTTCTTTCTTTCTTTCTTTCTTTCTTTCTTTCTTTCTTTCTTTCTTTTTCTTCTTTCTTCTTTCTTCTTTCTTCTTTCTTCTTTCTTCTTCTTTCTTTCTTTCTTTCTTTCTTTCTTTCTTCTTTCTTTCTTTCTTTCTTTCTTTCTTTCTTTCTTTCTTTCTTTCTTTCTTTCTTTCTTTCTTCTTTCTTTCTTCTTTCTTCTTTCTTTCTTTCTTTCTTTCTTTCTTTCTTTCTTTCTTTCTTTCTTTCTTTCTTTCTTTCTTTCTTTCTTTCTTTCTTTCTTTCTTTCTTTCTTCTTTCTTCTTTCTTTCTTTTCTTTCTTTCTTTCTCTTTCTTTCTTTCTTTCTTTCTTTCTTTCTTTCTTTCTTTCTTCTTTCTTTCTTTCTTTCTTTCTTTCTTTCTTTCTTTCTTCTTCTTTCTTTCTTTCTTTCTTTCTTTCTTTCTTTCTTTCTTTCTTTCTTTCTTTCTTTCTTTCTTTCTTTCTTTCTTTCTTTCTTTCTTTCTTTCTTTCTTTCTTTCTTTCTTTCTTTCTTTCTTTCTTTCTTTCTTTCTTTCTTTCTTTCTTTCTTTCTTTCTTTCTTTCTTCTTTCTTTCTTTCTTTCTTTCTTTCTTTCTTTCTTTCTTTCTTTCTTTCTTTCTTTCTTTCTTTCTTCTCCTCCATAGTACATCTGAAATATTCCTAAGGGAAAAGAAATATACTTCTGACTAGTCCATTACTATATTTAAAATTCTGATTAAATGAAAAGAGAGCTAGAAATTATCACTACGTGAATTTTGAAAAATTATTCTTGGCAAAAAACACAGTAGTGTGACAAGAAGATCAGGTTATTAGTTACTATGACTGCAATATTAATTGATTGCTAAGCCGAAATGCCATGGGCCATATCTCACTTATTCCCACAACTGTCAATGGGAGTTCCACTCATGGAATGAATAGAATTAAATAACCCAAGCCTCCCCCTCTCCTTCCCACGCATATCTCCTCCTTGTATTGCATCTACTTAATAGACTAATGACATATGAGCAAAATAAGTGTATGTAACCCTGAAATTCTGGCTTTGTGTTGAAAAAATGTACTTTCTAGGGCATATTGTATTAGAGCTTTTTTGTTTTGTTTATTAGCATTTTTATGTGTTGATAGCTTTAGGGAAAAAATAATTAAAGTGTATGCCTCGGTATCTTAACATTTATTTAATTCACCTAGGATATTGGAGTTCATGCCTTTTAGTTGAATGGGATTGATCTCGGTAGAGTTTTACTTTACTTTAAGGTTGATGTTGTGGAACAACTATGTAGCTTTAAAATACAAACAGAATGCCCGTCATCTCCGATCTTTGGTCGATTGGAGGATGAAGACACGAATCTTGCAGTCAGTTGACTCCAAAAATATGGGAAGGCAAAGGTTCCAACCTTGTGTTTGACAAATATGGTCACTTGTTATTTGGTTATTAATTTATCCAATGGCATCTTTTAACTTTTGTAAAAGTTTACATATTGCAAAATGTTGCAAAACTATATTACAATTTATAAATTACATTGTGCAATTTAAAATTAGAAATTACCTTGCAAAATCTTGCAAAAATCCCTGTAATATTTGGTAGGTATTCCAGAGTTTTAACTATGTTTGTCTTTGTTTTGACCCTATCTTCTCTCACTATTTCACATTTCCCTCCTTTTTTTTTTTTCTTTCTAATTTAAAGGCATCCTGATTAATCACCTAATTTACCTAATCGCCTGTGATTCATAAAGCGGCACGTTAGAGCAAGAAGTCTACATAACAGTAGAATTACAGAATGCAGAATCTATAAATATATTTTCCATTTATCCAGGCAACAATAACTTTCATTAGGCAAAACCCATACACCAATAACTTCCTATTGATTCACTGAGTTTACTGAAGCTTTTGAAAGTTTCCAGTTCTAAATAGGCATAAATTAAAATAGCAATAATATAAACACTGAGGAATAAAAATGTTCTGAATATACACTTCAGACTGGTATGTTTTTCCCGGTAATTCTAAACAATATTGTATTGTATAATTTAAAGAAATGATGATGCTATGAAGCTCAGTGATTGCATCAGAATGATGTTATAATACATCTGCTTGAAGAGTCACCCTTTCTTGTGGTTAATTTCTGAGCACCAGAGGTAGTAACGGCAAGGACAAGCATATAAGGGCTCTGTGATTTACTTGCATTCACTGCAGTGGTGTACATCAATAGACCAGGGGCCAGGAAACCAGCTGCAAAATGGCTCGACATAAAAAGGACAAGATCCATGTAAAAAAATATAGCGGTGGCCAATCGAAAACTAGTTCTCACTGGGTGAAATTGAAAATTTCAGCTATTATTGTAATGTAAGTGCTGAAGTGCTGTTAGTACTTCTGGTTAATGTGTACAAGTTCTACTATTTCTGCTGAAGATTCTTTTTGCTACATTTAGTATAATTTCCTTATATATGCATTTTGTAAACAGTAAGTAGAATTAGTGATAAAAGCAGTTTGATGTTTTTATGTCTCAACATATAAATTTGCTTTATTTTGGTTAATGAAGTGTTTTCACAGCCAGCAAGTAAAAGGTAAACAATTAGATGTATTTCACAGAATCCACACTATTATGTATCCATACATATATATGCACACCCATGGAATTATAATGGAGATTGACATATAAATAAAAGTTAACAAAAGTTGCAAACTATGAAATGAGTTGAATATTGGATTCTAAGAATTTGTGAGAAGCATAGTTTGTATGGTGCAATACATAGCCCAATTTTTTTCCCTTCCTAAATAAAATTGCCATCAAATTATATATCCATCTAACTATCCATTTATTCAGATGTGTAGACCCATAGATGAGCCCTTTCCCTGTAATTACAGAAGAATGGCAGTCATTAGTGATTTTATTCAAAAAACATTTCTAGCAATGCATATGCCATGAGTAATTTCCCCCAATATAAATCTTATTCTTCAAAAGGTCAGGAAAGTGTAGAAAATAGATAGTTATGAGATGAATGACTAGCCCTTGTTTCCTCTCCTTACATGTTGTTTCATTTAGGCTTCTGAAAGAAACAAATTCTTTTTTGAGAAGTTACTAACTTTATGTGTTGAGGGATTTTTTAAGAGTTTGTACTTACAAAGATTGTGCTTACAACACAATTCTATGTGGCGGTTACTTTCCTAGTTGTTTAAGTATGAACCAGAGACACTGAAACTCTCTCCTGTAGCATGTTGTTCAGTCATCTCTCATCAGAGAGCAGTGGTCTCATGAAAATTGCTGGTTAAAGAAACACTTTTTTCAAATACTGTTTTCTCTGTTGTCTTCATAAAGGAACTCCTATTACTGTCATTTGCAGACTGAAGAGTCCTCCTATTTTACAGCTGAATGGTTAAAAAAATTAGAGAAACTACAGCGTGTATTGCTAGCCTTAATTTATACTCCAGCGGCTCATATCTGCAGGGCTTAGGACTTGGTCCCAAACTGAGATCTGCATCAGACTATAGCAAACTGATGTGGAGCTCTGCTTCATGCTGCACAGGTGATGTGGAATGTCCCTGCTGCGTGCTCTGAGGTAACCTAAAAACCATGGTCCTTTTATCACTGGAATAATTTAATCTCATTTGAGTAGCAGTTGGAATAGTTACAAAAATATGTTTTGGGTATTATAAGGCTTATTCCTGATTATGCTACTAATACATCGAATGTCAAACATTACTCAGAAATATAAATGTACTGATCTCACCAAGGGTATTTAATAACAGTGTTAGACTAGTAGGGTTTTAAGTGGACTATAACATAGCTTTTAATTTAGATAATAAAACTAATTTATAGCTTTTGACCTATGGCCAGTCTCAGCCTTGGTTCAGTTTTGTAAGATAATATGCTCAAATACTTTCTTTTGCACAAGTCCCGTTTCTCCAAAACAAATTACTGACTTTTAGCCTGTGTCCCACTGTCAGAAAATCTCGTAATTCTTGTCCATTGTGCTCCTCTTGCCCTCTATGTTAATGAGTCTTCCTAGTCTTATCATTCTATGTCCCTAAAAAATGGGAACGTTTCTGCTGTTCTTTCAGCAGAAAGAACATGGATTTTTTTTTTTTTTAACCCCAGTTGAAAAGTCTCACAAGATACGCTGCCAGCCAGATGAGATGCTGAAACTGAGAACAGGGCAGATGAACACAGATATGCTGCACTCACCAATAATTTATATTACACTTCTGGCATCATGCTTCCTGCTAGGCATCTTCCTATAATCCCTCAAATAGTATTAAATTATGGAATAATATTATATAAATTAATAAATTAATATTAGGTTATGGAAAACCCCAGCAGACTGTGTGGTATGGGTAAATAACAGCAAGAAACTGTTGTGTTCCTACATCTGTAACGAATTGTAGAATTGCAGTTGAGTCTGTTTTAATAGAATATTTAGTCACACGTTTCTTCTAAATAAACTGATGTCCTCTAATTCAGTTTTGCTGCAGTAGTTTCTTTTTAAGATTTCCTCTATTTTACAAAAAGTATACATACCTTTTCTAACTTTCTGAACAACTAAGAACTGTGGAAGTTGACTTGTAATCCAGTCTTGTATAATATCTTTATGATTTTGTTAGCCCTCTTTCAATAGGAACACAGATCTGCACACAGAAAGAATTAATTATCTTTAATACTTTTATTGCACTGGAATAATATGATGAGCATGTGTACAGTGTGTTCATTGCAGTGCCTTCACCGTAGCATTACTACACAATAACTTTTACTTTGCTTGTAAGAATCAAAACATTTTTTGTACCATTTTGGAGAACAGATCAGACGGACCACTGGTGTTCTCAGTTATAGCAGCAACCCCTCTTTCTACAGACGTTCATGTCAGCCACTGTTTTAGATGTATCTTCAGGATTTTATAACTCATTAATTACACTTCAATCCACCATAGCTGTGACATCTTTGTAGAAAAATCTTCTCTTGCCTTTACCTGAATATCTTGCATTTGAGTATCTTTTACCTTCTGGAACGTGAGCAGGGGGAAAGAGGGAAGAAATCTCCTGTGCCCAACTTCCCAGTTGCCTCAGTGTGTCTACCAGAGAAGATATTTAGTGACGTGCCGAGTCAATTCTACAGACAACCTCTGCTCCTGTTAATTTGAGTTTGGTAGCTTTTCACCTGTCCATACTCCTTTTGCTTCAGTCTGCCATCTTCTCGGTTACCTTGTATTAATTTTTTTGTAGGAAGCTTTTGGACACTGAGGATGAGCTCTCTGACATCCAGTCGGATTCGGTCCCGCTGGAAGTGCGGGACTGGTTAGCTTCTACATTCACGAGGGAAATGGGAATAGTGAAGAGGAGACCTGAAGAAAAGCCCAAATTCCGAAGCATTGTGCATGCTGTCCAGGCTGGGATTTTTGTAGAAAGGTGAGAGATTTGTTTTCTTATTACAGTAAATCATGCATTTAACCACAGTGTCTGTCACTGAAGATCTCTTAAGTGGTATGATGAACCTGAAGCAAATATTTGAACCAGACATTAGGTTTTAATTTCTATAATTGCTCTGTTTTTCTGTACAGAAATCCAGATGAAACCTCTAAATTTGTAATGAAATCTCGTGGACTTTGAAAAATTCTGGGAATGAACTTTATGTCTTTGAAACTTCTACACTAAATTGTACCAAAGACTGTACTAACATAAAAGAGTAATATACCAGCAGAGGGGCTTTTCTCACCAGTTCATAAAAAGATTTATGTCATCTTTGGGATCAGACCCTGAAATAGCTTAGTGTTGTTTCACAAACTGTGAAAGATGAATTAAAAAAAGATAAATTGTTCCAGTACTTTTTAAAGGAGTGCTATTCCTTAATATTGTATTTCTTCTTTTAGGATGTATCGAAGAACTTCTAGCATGGTTGGTTTGGCTTACCCAGCAGAAGTGATAGTAACTTTTAAGGTGAAAAAGTTTAATCATTATGGAATTGGAATGTATTTGTACTTCTGTTTAGTGACTTTTAGGGTGAAATAAACATGTTTTACTACTGAATGTACCCTAGCCATAGTTAGTACTATAAAACTGAGCACACAGAACAGAGAAATTAATAGTTAAAAATTCACAAATAACATATGATTCTGCTTATTGTTTCATGTATTAGTTGTGATTTCATTTAGCTGTTATTAGAGAAATAGGGTGAGATTTGTATAAAAATTTTTATAGAAATGGGAGACATGGTTTTATCAGCTCCCAGTGCTATGGTAATCAGTGTCTCAGACAGCAGTATTTGTTTCATTTTTAGGAAAGAAAAAGCAGTAGTAGTACTGGGATAGAGCTCACAAAAGAAGCTGAAGCTTATGGAACAAGTAAAGTGTTTGCTGTGAATTTAAGGCATTACTGGAGTTCACCCAAAAGGCAATCTTTTATAGTAGTAAAGTTCCTATGGCTATGTATGCAATTAAAAAATGGTATTTCTTGAGAATGTAGTGCTTCACCTTTTCACCTGAAAGTCAAACGTTATATTATATTATATTATATTATATTATATTATATTATTATTCTCAAATTGCAGTATGGCTATAGTGTTAATGATTTTGTGCTATAACCTATTTAAATGATGGGTATTCACATTGGCTCCACAAGGTTCTGTAGACAATTTGTACATGGAAAGTTAAATTTTGAAGGATTAAGGACTTTGAACCAAAGCATATAAAGTTGCATAGGTCATGTTACAAGTATTTTATTCATAACTGACACAACTATTTTAATCATTAATATTTAAGTAGTCATTAATGTGTTATCTACAGTATCTACTCTCTTTCAAAGTTGGACAATAAAAAACTACCGGAGTCTCCCCTCCTTTCCAAAAAACACCAGTATATCTTTTCCAGTGATTAACTGGAAACCTACTTAAAGAGATGGAAATTTGATGTTTTTTTTTTTCTTTTCCCCTCATCTACAGGATGTTGATAAATGGTCTTTTGACGTATTTGCCCTAAATGAAGCAAGTGGAGAGCACAGTCTGAAATTTATGATGTATGAGCTGTTTACCCGATATGACCTATTGAGCCGTTTCAAGGTCAGAAACTAGCCACAAATAAAAATATGTATGCAAAAATAAATATGTCCAATTTAAAATACAAGAAATCCACAATATGTTTGAAATGTTTTTTTATTGTGCAATGCAGTGCAGAATTTCAAAGAATATGGCAAATTGAACATCATAATATGCCAACAGTTCTACCAAATGGAACTTCACCTGGACTATCCAAATTTTTCTGCAACCCAAAAAAAGGAAAGTTATGTAGATGCATGTCACGTCAGTTTGGGATGGGATGTTGTTAGTGAGCAGTTAAATGCTGTAAGCATTAAATAAACAGATTATGTATACAGCCTGTTTACTCAGCAGTACTGAACCAGTGTCCTAGGTTCATGGAACACAGATTCCTAATAAGGCAGAAAACTGTAGTTAGTCCTAAATACTTTTTTCATGGTCTAGACTGTAGTATGTTGCCCACCACTGTGTAGGACTTTCAGCTGTATCTTCTTCTCCTAACCAGCTTGAGGGATAAATAAAGAGAAGGCCGCTTTTCCATGGTGTTTGCAGGGTATTGCAATACAATATGGAGTACTATAAACAACTTTGAAAGGCTGAGATAAAAAATGGATTTAAATGCCAATTTTTTCATTATAATAGTACCAAATGAAAGTTTCATTATGGTTTCAAAACCTCTCCACTGCAAAACTCCATGCTCCTTTTGAAAAGGCTGCCTCACCCTGAAATTGGTTTGAATATTTTAATTTTAACCAATAACCCAGAGTCAGATTTTCCCATCAAGCTCTGGGGGCTTGAAGTCAGAACCGCACCAGGGCTACCATTAACAAGAGTCAGAAAGTATACAGTGTTACTGGGTCAGTGGGTTTAAGCCCATTCCCAGTCCCACTGTTTACCTTGCAGGAATTTTAAATAAAGGAAAAAATCTTGAGGAAAATGTAATTTCGTTATATGGATGTTGTGATCTAACCCCAGCCAGCAACTAAGCACCACGCAGATGCTGGCTCCCTCCCTCCCCGCAGCAGGATGGGGGATGAGAACTGGGAGGGTGAAAGTGAGAAAACTTGTGGGTTGAGATAGGAACAGTTTAATAATTGAAATAAAATGTAATAATAATAATGATAATGTAATGAAAAGAAAAATAGCAGAGAGAAATAAAACCCAAGAAAGACAAGTGAAGCAAATGAAAACAGTTGCTCACCACCAACAAACTGATGCCCAGCCAGCCCCTGAGCAGCGGTCCCCTGGCTAACCTTTTCCCTATTTTTATTGCTGAACATGATGCCATAAGGTATGGAATATCCCTATGTTCAGTTGGGGTCAGCTGTCCTGGCTGTGTCCCCTCCCAATTCCTTGTGCACCCCCAGCCTACTCACTGGCAGGACAGTGTGAGGAGAAGAAGAAAAGGCTTTGACTGTGTGCAAGCACTGCTCAGCAATAACTAAACCATCCCTGTATTAGCAACAGATTTTCCAGCACAAATCCAAACATAACCTCATACTAGCTACTATGAAGAAAGTTGACTCTACCCCAGCCAAACCCAGCACAATGGGAAAATAAATGAGACTTGATTGTGCCTGTACTTCATACGTTGCCTGGAGGAAGAGAAGGAGAGGAAGTCATACTATCAGATTCAGGGAAACCTTGTCTCAAGCAAGGTAAAAGTGGTGAAGAAGAGATAATCCTCTTGTTAGACTCTTATCTGTCATGCCTTTATTGTATGAACAGTTTATACATTCCTGGTACAGACAGACAAACATGTCTTGAAAACTATTTGGTTGATAGCTCTGCAGTCTCTTGTATGCTACCACATGCTGTGCATAGTGAATGTAAAGGGATATAACGTATACAGGAACTGTGTGAAGACTCCCTGATGCATGTGAGATGCTAGACCTTTACATTTTAGATTTTTCTTTTGTTGTGAACTAAATTTGATGGTATATTTATTTGTGGTTTCTTAATTGCATCATTTACTTCACAGCTGTTGCAGGAAAAAACCCATTTATTTTAGTTTTTGCTTCCCCCAGATCCCTGTTCCCAATCTTATTTCATTTGCTGAAGCTCTTGAAGTTGGTTACAGCAAATACAAAAATCCCTATCACAATTTGATCCATGCAGCTGACGTTACTCAGACTGTGCATTACATAATGATTCACACTGGTATCATGGTAAGAAATACTGTGAAGTTCAATTTACTTCTTTTCTCTCTGCTGTTTTGGATAAATGTGCATGTGTGTCTTCTCTTAACGAAAAATCTCCCTTGAAAGTTGTGCACAGATAGATTCTAAACTACCATTCTTGCTGTGAACTAGATGTCATTTTAACAGTTTTTCCAGGCTGGAACTCTCCTGATGTGGAGGAAAAAAGGAGAAAAAAATCTCCCTTAAATTCTTTTTGCTTTTCATCGCCTGGGCTTAGGTATTATATATCATACTAAATGAGATATATGTGCAGCAGTAGGCAGGTGAGATTTTTTCGCTTCCACATCAGAGCCTGGGAGGTGTGATCAGGCAAGGAAGCTTTAGTACCTGCTGAGGTCCTAACCATTGAAAGATATGCTGAGTCAGTGCAGGCTTACTCAAATACTCTGCCGTTCCTTTTTCTTTTAGTTTTTAGGACTGCTCTTGCATACACTATGTGCCTATAGTAGGCAGAAGATTGCAATATTCCAATAGTCTTAAGTATACACTTTGGGAATTGAAGTGAGTCTGTGCAAGCTTTTTTACTCTAAACACTTAGATTTAATACCAGACGTGGGAGTGTCCTCGCTATCAGCTTGCTAGACAAAAGTAAATACTAACTAAAAGAAAATGGACATCTCTGTCAATGGCCTTTTGATGATTTATCTTCACTATGAATGTTGGTTTTTTTTAAAAAAAGTGGGAAGTGTTAGTGTCTGATTTCTGTTTGCAGAGCCATGAAACAGTTCCATAAGACTTTTGGAAAGGAAAATTTTAGGGCTGACTCTAGATGTTTGTGCTCCAATATATGCACAATAAATGGCAGTCATTCACTTCTGTTAAGCATTTTCTCACTGAAAACTTGGCCTTTGGCTTTAGTGGAAGCAAGAACAAGTCCCTAGGCATTTCAGAGTTTGATTCTACTGTTTGAAGGGAGTGTTTTACTTCTAAGCATCAAGTTCTAGAAGCTACATTTTAACACAAGTACTGCTTGCAGTGTGAAGCCTAGAGTCTTCACCAGCCAAGATTCCTTTTCAGATTGAGGTGTTTCCTTGAGAAAGAACTTCCATATCAGACTGAAGCATAGGCTAGACAGCTCTTGCCAAGATGACTCCAAACCAGAGCTGTTGTATATGAAGTTCACCCATCACAATAGTATTTTAATAAAAGAAAAAGCTTGAAAAGATTAGAGCATGGTTCCTACCCTACCCTTGTACTCTAATGTAAGATCAACTGCAGGCATTAAGGGATGTGAGACACAAATTTGTTGCAGGTATACACCTGGATCAGCAACTTAACAGGGAGGAAAATCCCTTTTTATACATCATAAACATCCCTTTGAGCTGTTGTAACTGTGCCCCTCCACCCTTTAAAAAAGACAATGTCATCCAGATTTTCTTTGTGATGCCATGACAAGGTTCCAACTTCCAGAGCTATCCTAGTCAATTTGGGATGTTTAGCCATTCTTAGAACAATGAACACTGAATGAAGGAACCTGTTTTGTATTTGAATATCTGCTATTTCACTGAGTGCACATGAGAATGAGCAAGGCCTCTCCAACTCAAGTTTTACAGTATTACCATCTTAAGTGTGTAACTGCACTTCGATGTGATCTGGACAACTCTTTTCAGAAAAGGTTAGAATTACTTTGCTGTAAAACCTCATTGATGTTGCAATGCTGCTGCAAAATATTCCTATAAAATTAGGCCAGGTTTTAAATATTCACATTTGAACTGCTGAATTATGATATTGGAAAGTTTTTGGAAAGATATCTAACTAGGACAACACTTAGTCAAGAGTGCCTTCAAACAGATGTATCTTGCCAGGCAGAAAGAACGTTTATAGAAATCAGTGTTTGAAAGAGGGCCTAGTGATTCTGCAGCTTGAAAAGTATTTCTGTCCCAAATGTCATTTGCAGTTTGAGAACGCATCAGTATCATGCAAATGTTCTATTTAACTTGGGTTTTTTCCTGTTGCCTGGTTAACCCTACAGACGCTACTCAACAATTTGAAGTTTGCTTCTCAAGCTAATAACTTTCGGAGTATGTCCATTGTAATGCCTCTTTTAACTTTGCTGTGTCTTCTAAAAAATACCTGGATTGGAGTCAGTTTGATGCAGTTCTATATCAGATTCCTGTGTGTTTTTTGCAGACTGGCATGCGATTTGAAGCACCTGTGCTTTGACTGTATCTTAACAAACTGATACTGGCTCCCAAATCTTGCAAAGAATTTCTTTCTTCCTTGTTTGCTTCTGAAAGACGTACTGAAGCAAATGGTTCAAAAAACTGACTTTTAGAAAATTCTTTTAATGATTCCTGTTGTTGAGGACATATATTGTGCATCTTTTATAGGCACCTGGATAATAGCCATATCTCAGCATCTGCCAAAAAATTTGGCTGGTCAGTTTATGCTTCTCCATAAGCCTTTAGAGAGATTCCAGTGAAGAATAACACATATTCAGAGCTGCAGTTAAAAAAACCAAAATGATCATTGTATTTTCCAAAAGTTACTGTCTATCTTAAGAAACAAGATCAAGCCACCTCAGTGTGTTAGAAAGTTAGATATCACAGATGGCACACAGTCTATTAACCTTCCCAAGAGATTAAATCCCAGATGATACAACTGAAATATATAACTCAAGCTTGCATTTATGAAGTCTTCATCTTTATAAAGATTTAAGAATTCAAGTCCCAGGGAATACATCTTGTAAAGAACTTTTGAGTCATCGATCATCTTCCCACCATCCCTTTTCTCCTCCCACGTACCTGTATTGCTCAAGCTAAAGGAAAAAATGTCTTTGCTGTCAATAAGTGCATTGTGAGACTCCCTTTCTTACTCATTTTTTAATCCATATTTGTTTAAAAAAATAGTTTGAACTAGAGCTCATGAAAAGTTGGAATGAATCTATTTACTTAAGAGCAATTTACAATGCTGGAAAACATCTCTCCATAGAAGAGACCTTTTCCAATAGGCGTTACATGTGCATGACATAGTATCTTCCAGAAGGGGAGCAGGTTCCAGCTCTTTGCAGTCTTGCAGGCCTCCACATACCTGCTTTTCCCTCTCCCTTTGAGAAAAATACTTGTTAACTGTCTCTCTAAGAGTTGTCTCTCCTACTTCCTTAGAAATTGTTTAGCTAAAGTAGTTCTCTGATTCTCTGATTTGAATACTGATCTGAATTTTGACTGCACAGCTGCAGTCTCTGGAATGCAGTCTCTAGAATACTTGCTGCCATACAGTGCCATATGAAGTTTCCGTGTATCACATAGATATTGTTTGGAAGGAATGCTCTTCTACTTACAAATGCATTGCATAGCAACTATTTTCATTACTAAAACAGCTGATCTTGGAAAAGATGTCTTAAAGAAATTTATGTTTAGCTTTACTAATTACTTAAATATTATTTACTTAATTACTAATAATTTCTGGGTTTCTATTCTATTTGGCATGTTGAAAACATTGTGAAAACCAGGACCAGTCATGGCCTGGTTTCTTGTGACACACAATACGATGAAGGTCATTGTTTCCATTTTTAGAACTGCATACAGCACATTCTCATTCCTCTGTTGTGACCTTTTTTAATCTATACTGCTTCACTAACAGCCAGTACTTGTTGTTCCTCAGCAGTGTTATTTTGTCGCCAAATGACCTATTTCATCATTCTTGCATTACTTATGAATCTTGACTGTTTCTTGTCTTCTTCTTTGAAAAAAGTCCTACTATTTGCAGTTTCTACTACTTCTGGCAGCTTATACATCTTACATCCATTCATACACATGTATGTGCATATATGGGTGCATAAGGATGAGATCATGAGTACAGAAGCTTACTTCTACACTATAGAAATTTGAAATATGTGTGGAAATGCTTGACTGTCATTTGACTTAATCAGTCCTATGACTGCGGGGGTTAATTACCCGGTGATTTTTCTGCCCCCGTTTTTAGATGGAGTAAATTTTCTCCTCAAGGATGATTGATCATTCAAGAAATAGAACCTGAAAGATAAAATAACAGAGGTTGTTTTATGAACTGAGTGATACAGAACAGCCTCAGTTAGCAAGAGGTATAAAAGTGCACAAAACTCTAGGATCTGCAATATTTTGTATACATGACCTGTATTACCTTTTGTTCTGTGTAGCTGTATACCAGCCTTATTTTTTTGGCATTAGTACTTTTTTTGGTATTATTACTTTTTTTTACATTAGTACAAACTATGATAAAATTTAGAACAGAAAAATCTCCCATGGGCCTAATTTTAGTGCTATGTACACTGGTAAAATACAGTTAATGCTGATGTTGTACCTAGAATTTATTATGACTGTATATATTGTTCACTGAAAGACAAATTCTAATCTTAAATTCATCTCAAGTTTTTAGATTAATATACCACAATTCAGCAAGTCCCATGCATGAGATTAGATACTTCCTACTCAAAACAGCTACAAATTATACCATATAATTACCTTAATAACTTCTTAAATTTTTGGCTGTCAATATTTACTTCTAGTGACCATAAGGACATTAACTAGGTCTTACAGAAATCATAATAAGTACAAGGAGTTATTTTACTATATAATACTGGAGTGTTATGGATATATATTTACCTGAAATAAGACAAGAACCAAGTTTACTTAAGTTGAAGGTAATGCAAAACATTTCCAATACTATAATGTTTTATCTGAGTTAGGCTATTATAGAAAATATGACTAAGATTTGTTTTTTGTTTACCAGCACTGGCTCACAGAACTGGAAATTTTAGCAATGATCTTTGCAGCTGCCGTCCATGATTATGAACATACTGGGACCACAAACAATTTCCATATTCAGACAAGGTAAGCGAAGTGGTCTCTTAAGTGTCACGTCTGGAGTTTGCTGATCATTTCTCTGAACTGTTTCATTCCTCTTGCTGATACAGCCAGGAGGTAGCCAGGTCATTCCTGATTTTACAGATTGCTTCCTTGACCTCTGCACAGTTAATGGGACTGCTCACATGAACAAAGTGTGTAAAAGTAAGGAGTTAGCTCCAGAGCATTTGAAATCATTATATTTTGGAGTTGATATGTCAAGAGAGGTTTCAAAACGATTCAGAACACAGACTTGAAAAGCACTCACCCCTCTGTTTGCTTGCTTAAATTCTGATACTTTTGACTCAAAAGTGTCTCCTACAGTGTCCCCAGAAAAATCCCACTTCGTTTTCAGAAATGTGTCTGCACTTACTTCAGGTGCTACATGTTGTTTCAAGTTGTGTATTACACTTATGGGTTCCTAGTAGAGAGGGAGAAACCTCCAAGTACACCTTTAGAAATACCTACCACGAGCCCTCTCCTAGCACATTTTGACAGCATCTGGAGTGTTTATGAAGAAGAAATCTAGAAATAAATGCCGCTTGAAAATCAAACTAACTGTATTTTCATGAAGGCACAGTGTGTCATCCTATCCTTTAGTCCAGAATAACAGCGTATAACCTCTCTCTCTCTTAAAATATTTTCAGTTTATCAAAGGAAAATCACTGACCAATCCATTACTGGGTGATAAATGGTACACTTGATACTTAATCTAGAACAAAGCATCTTATTGTTCTCTCACACTAGGCTATATTTTGTTTTTAGTATCCTCAGTTGAGGAGTCCTCTTTACCTGCTCTTAAAAATTTATTTCAGCAAAGCACTGGCATATTCTAACAAAACAGCTCTGTGCTAGAAACACTACTATTTTGAACAGAAGTATCCTCTCACTCACATATATGGGTAAAGTGCCCGATGTTTACATTTAAATTAAATCTGTAACATACTTGTGCCCTGATATGTGCCCTTCAGTAATGAACAAATTCTAGATCTGCAGCTGAAGTAAAGACATAATTCTTTTCTCCCTCAGCATAGTCTGGCTAAAATTAAACTTCAGCTGGTAGTTCCAAGTTTATATTACTTATCTATTTTTATCATTATTTTGCTCTGAAGTATTACAAAAGTGGAAAATTAATTAAGCTGTTAGCCTTTGGATTTTGCTTGGGCCTACTTGCAAACAGGTATTTGTTTTGTTGATGAAGCTCATTCTCCCCTCCTAGTGGAACTTGGACCTGATGTGACACCCCAGAGCCATGATTCCAGACTTCTTTTGCCTGAGAAAAGCTGATGAAATGGCTGTCATAGTCATAGCAAATCTTAACACTGTTTAAAACTAGCCATAAGTAGCTATGTAAACATATGTGACTGACAAATCACAGATTTTCCCATGATTTTAGCAGGATTATGGATGTAAACATAATCATTGTTTAGGTAGGTTATAGTTTGTTCCCTCTAAATAAAGTTTCAAATCCCATGTTCATTTTTAAAATTCCTTGGTACCATACCATACACATGGCTGGTTACACTGAATATATACTATTGCTCAACAGAACAAGTTAAATTTACCTTATTAATATCATAGTAAGCTGCACTGCTAAATCATGACACCTTTCTTCTAGTACAGACTTTTCAGTCAAACAAACTGAAATACTTGGGAAAAGTTTTATCAGAGTAAAAGAGTAGCAGAGAGGGGAGAGCCAAGGTTGCTTAGCAGGTCAGATAGATCTTGGGAAAAAAAATCCCCCAGGAATTAATGACATTTGAAGCTAAATATGATAAATCCATACTGCATCAAAATTTGGGAATATCTATATGTAATTTTGGTATTGTAGGTTAGTCTTTAATTAAAAGGGAACGGATAATGTTGAGAGTAAGGGTCTGACTTTAGGAAGCACTTGAATAAAATAAAAATTTGGTTTAGCATCTCTTCTATTCCATTGCTCTGAGCCTCAATGTTTGGCTGTTTTTCTGACAAAAGATGGCATCCATTTAAAACATGTTAAATTGATGTTTTTTAATATTTTGTTATTTATAGCTCCTTCTGATTATGGGTGACATGGATATCTCTCTCAGAACAGGCGTAGTAATTCCTTAATACCCATGCTATGTGTGGAGCCCCCTCTGTTGGTGAATGCATTACATTTTAAATGGTTGTATTGCCAGAGTACTCTTAAGTAGTCTAATTAGAGTATTTCTGTTGCTCCATGATCCTATCTACAGTCAAGAAGTTCAACAATTTCCTCACAAATTCTTGTCCCGGTTATATCATATGAATATAACATTACCTGTTTGAAAACATGACTTTCCCACAAACAGTATATGCAATAGTATAATGATAATGTCTTTATGCATTTAGGATGGAAACTTTATCAGTATTTGATACAATAGGAACAAAGAAATAAATTTTGATATATGTAGTCAATAGGTCTCATAGTGAATACACTGTCTACCTTCCCCAGTGCAATCATTGGGATGCTACTCTAAATTCTGCCTTTTTTTTTTAAACACTAGGTCAGATGTTGCAATATTGTACAATGATCGTTCTGTTCTTGAAAATCACCATGTAAGTGCTGCCTATAGACTCATGCAAGAAGAAGAGATGAACATCCTGGCAAATTTAACCAAAGATGACTGGAGGTAAGACCTACTGTGCCATTCAAACTTATTTCCAGTATTTAAAAATAATAAAAAACACCAGGCCTTCCCCGTGAAGTCTATTTTAAGAGTTCAAATTACAGGAAGAAATTTGGGCACTGGAAGAAGTAATGGATATTTAGAGTTTAGGGAAGGCTTCTGTGGTGTAAGGTACTGTTTGGAAGACTCCATATTTTCCGAGTGAGGCTGTGCGTTTATGAGGCACAGTGTCAGACTGCATGGACAGTGTCTCAGGTGAGATAGCTCTTTAGGAAAACCACAGTTGCCCCTCTTGAGCTAGATTACCTTTGTCTAACAGTGGGTTAAAACCTTGGTGCAGAGTCACACTCTACTGACAGCTTGAGCACTACTGCCTCTGGGATGTCTGCTATATAACATAGCACAGCAGAGCCACATCTTGGATAAGCATTAAAAAATTAATTGTCTGGAGAGTTCAAAAATAATAAAGTAAAGGCCCAGAAGCACTACAGAAATATCTTTTTTTTTTTTTTTTTTTTTTTATTCTTCATAATTTTAGTGTAATTGCTGAAGAAAATTTGACCAGCTTAAAGAATCAGGATCATAATTGATATGTCACAAATACTAAGATCTGTAAGACCCAAATGAAAAAGTGTTACAGATAAGACTTTCTCCACTATTAAAAATGACATGTTATCTTTGTATATCCTTTGATAGCTGCATATAGCACTTAAACTATGAGTGATCTGTGTGTACCTGTAAACACAGCTATTGTTGAGAGACCCTAAAAATTACTTTTAAATAGGTAGACTGTGAATGAGAGAGAGGTGTTCTGCTTCCAGGAAAGTCTCCCACTGTGAATGATGTCACCATAAATAACAAAACTATACTCTGCTTTATATTCTTGTGAAACTACACATTTATGAAGGAATATATGAGTCAGATCAAATTTTAGTGTGGTGCATATTTACAGATGAAGGACTGGTTTACATTATTTGACTTATCTACCTAAGCAGAACACCCCTAAATAAAGCGTTTATTGAATGTAAGTCTGCTGACCTTTTTAGTTTTCAATTAATTATTTTTCAGTAGCTACTCCAAAACACTTAAAGTATTTTTAATTTTTTATTTAATACAAAGCGAGAGAGGAAACATGCACTTTTTCATTCTCATGAAGGATTTTTTTTCTCAGAGGATACTCATTTGGATATAGTTATAAAAAAGTTCGTGTTGTAAATTTAGTTCTGGAGAAAGATCTCTGGAAATAAATTGTAAACTTCAGAAATAATTGTCATATACACCTAGATTTTTGTTGCCAGCATGAGAGCCTTGCTCTGCTTGGTACTATTTTGGGCCTAATAGTTTTGGGGCTGATAGGTCTCTGTGACCCAGTAGACAGCCATCAGAGGCTGTTATTCTCTCTTTTAAAACCATCATCGTAGAGAGGTAATGATTTTCAAATCTTCAGACTTGTTGCCTTAAGTATGTTTTTATGAAGTAGTGTTTCATGTTGTGTCCTACCAGAGAATCCTTCCAGTAGAAAGGGGCAGATCTTCTTCTGTTGACTTTCAGCTCAGGACTGGACCAAGGATGGCTTGAAGATATTTATGTGCTTCCCCAGTCCTGGGTCCTTCATTGCTGGAGACCACGATAAATGAGTATAGTTTGGGAATCCCTGCAGCAACATGCAGTTGCTCCAGCTGACAGAAATCTGGCTGCCAGCTAGTACAGTGCATCCCAGTCATTCTCTTTTGTTATGTCACTGGGGAAAAGAGTGATAGGATGGAAACTACTGTGAAAGAAAATATTTCCCAGTGGAAAGAGGAGCCTATGGTTTCCAGGTGTGTGATGTTTATACATATTGCCCCGCTGGACTGCAACAGAATAAAGGGAGGAATGTGAGACTTCACATTTCTGAAGAACACTCTTCTCTGCATAGATTGCTCAGTCTGATCTTCCCCTAGTTCTTTTTCCAGTCCAGTTGTGGACCCTTTCCTCTAACTTCTGTTGCATCTCATGTCTCTAGTTTTTGAACCTTTGATAAACTACCACGTTCCTTTAGAAGTTGCTCAATCACATACTGGGTGTGTTTGCACTTGCTTTTCAATCTCTTCTCACTGTAACTCAATTAGGATTTCCTGGAGGATCTTATTTTAGTTTTGCAAATTTTATTTGTATAGAGTGGCTGCACAGATCCAGTCCACTATTATATGCAGCCAGTTTGAAGTTGGTGGGATTTGGCAACCAGAGAAAGTAGAATCTGTGATCTCTTGTTGGAGCTATTCAGTACAACTCAAAAGAGATGTATGAACTGACTAAGAAGCTCAAGCAACTAAACTAGGACACTCAGTTCCATGTTTTGTCCCTTAGCTAGGCAATTACAGCCCATACTTTCAAACAAACCAGTAAATTCCAAAGTGGCAGTCTGAGAACCTGCACAACCTGTTGAAGTCTGATACTTTAATTTAGAGGGTCAGTCATGGAAATTGTGTTTTCCCGGTATTCGTTTCTAATATCCCAAAATTCCTATTACCCTGTCATCAGATAACTTGTTCAATGGTGCAATGACAGATCTGTTAGCCACTTGCAAGAAGCTCTTCAATTTTCTTATTACTACTAGAGCGAACTTGGATCTATACTGAAATTCATGCTGTTAGACTAACAGTTTTGAAGTTTGCACTGAATCAAATTGTCAGTAAATTGAAATTATAATTTTTTTCAACTTTTTAATGTACTTCCTGGCACCGATTAATTTCTTGACTATTGCCAGATCTGTGTTCTTGAGTTGCAGCTTTTTATTTTTTAAAAAATTTAACACTGGTGCCTATTTAAACTAGTTCTGCTAATTATTTCAGCAAGATGAAGCAAAATGACTGAGAATGACTTTATAGTATTACATTTTCTTTTCTACATGTTAACATTAAGAAGTTAAAAGCACTAATAAACTGTCAGATTCAATTAATTTTCAAACGAGGGGTTTGGGTCTGATCAAGGAAACACTGCCAGCATTCTGATGAGGATGTCCTTTGTGGATAACGCATGTGACATTCGTAGTAATTTCTCACTCTTTTCTCAACTCTGAAAATACATTGCAGTCTTTCATATTTTCTTGTTTCTCTCACTTAGCGCCCCTAAAAAACTAAAGAGGGATCCCTTTCTGCCCCACTTTCTCCTTCGATTTACCAGGCTTCTAGTGTTGTAGCACCCCATGTGTTAGGTCAACAACTGTAGGTGGTCAGGCAGTATTAATGTCTCAAATCATTCCAGTCGTAAGGCATACAAAGATATATTGCTTGATTATATAAAAAGACTAACAAAACAATATGTGTTGTATTCAGCTCTGTGGACCCCAATATAAGAAGGACATGGACCTGCTGGAACAAGTCCAGGGGAGGCCACGAAGGTGATCAGGGGCTGGAGCACCTCCCCTGTGAGGACAGGCTGAGAGAGTTGGGGGTGTTCAGCCCAGAGAAGAGAAGGCTCTGGGGAGACCCTACAGCGGCCTTCCAGTGCTGAAAGGGGCTGCAGGAAAGCTGGGGAGGGACTCTGCGTCAGGGAGGGTAGGGATAGGATGAGGGATAATGGTTTTAAACTGAAAAACGATTATTTATTGAGAGGGTGGTGAGGCCCTGGCACAGGTTGCCCAGAGCAGCTGTGGCTGCCCCCTCCCTGGCAGGGTTCGCGGCCAGGCTGGACGGGGCTTTGGGCAACCTGGGCTAGTGGAAGGTGTCCCTGCCCATGGCAGGGGGGTGGGAACTGGATGATCTTTGAGGTCCCTTCCAATCCAAACCATTCTGTGATATCTATGTTATACAATGCATAGTAAACAGGTTTTCTTTCACAAACTCCCTCAGGAGTCTTCTGTCTGAGGAAAGCAGGATTTCTATAACTTGCAAGATGAACCTTATGTCTTCAGTTCCCAACTTGCTTTTGCCCATCTAGCCTGTTCCTGCATTTTTTCATCAGAGAGGGACCTGGGGAGGTGATTGACAGCGGCTGAACAGGAGCCAGCAGTGTGCCCAGGTGGCCAAGAAGGCCAATGGCATCCTGGCTTGTGTCAGCAATAGCATGGCCAGCAGGGACAGGGAAGGGATCTCACCCCTGTACTCGGCACTGGTGAGGCCGCCCCTCGATTCCTGTGTTCAGTTTTGGGCCCCTCACTACAAAAAGGCCATTGAATGACTCGAGCGTGTCCGAGAAGGGCAACGGAGCTGGTGCAGGGTCTGGAGCACAGGTCTGCTGGGGAGCGGCTGGGGGAACTGGGGGGTTTAGTCTGGAGAAGAGGAGGCTGAGGGGAGACCTCATCGCCCTCTACAGCTCCCTGACAGGAGGGTGCACAGAGAGGGGATGAGCCTCTTTAACCAAGTAACAAGTGACAGGACAAGAGGGAATGGCCTCAAGTTGCACCAGGGAAGGTTTAGACTGGGTATCAGGAAGTATTTCTTTACAGATCAGGTTTTTACGCGTTGGAATGATCTGTCCAGGGCAGCGTGGAGTCGCCGTCCCTGGAGGTGTTTAAGAGCTGGGTTGATATAGCACTGAGGGATCTGGTGTAGTTGGGAATGGTCAGGTTAATGGTTGAACCAGATGATCTTCAAGGTCTTTTCAACCTAGATGATTCTGTGATAGTTTCTAGCTGACTAAATGTCTTTGTCATGGATAAATCCAGGTAAAAAATGGTTTCTGTTTATTGGTTAACAACTTTTCCAAGAAAATCATGTGCCATTTCTTGTCACTTGTTTATGACAGAATTATGCATGTCATTTTTTCACATCATCTTGCATCTATTTTTTTTTACAGGATCCTATCCATAGGGCATATGAATATAGGAGGGTTAAGAAAGGATGACAGCACGGGACATGACAGTTTACTTAAGAAATATGGACATTATATACTCAAAACCAGTAATCTTCCAATTGTGGGCCCAAAAATACCACTATGCACTGTATGTGAATACTGTTACCACTTCCTGAGATAGAACTAAAGATGACAACACCTATGTATTTTTTTGCCATGGTAGTATGAGCAATACTAATTGTGTTACCCCAATGCCTGTAGCTGTGGGCTGCTTAATGAAGTGGGCAGAGATTTCTGTCCAGGAGTTACCTATGAGACCTACTGAGGTCTCCTTCAATATGGAAGCTGAGATTGTCTTTTTTTCCCTGGGAAATGATTTGGGAATGCTTTAAGTTCAAGAGTAATCTTCTGTGCGGTGTTAGTAGACTGAGAATTTGTAGCTCTGGTAGAGCTTTGTTTCAGGTTTCCCCATCAGTTCCCGATTTTCCATCCCTCTATTGATGCTGGATGGTGGTGCAGGCAGGAAACAACGGCAGACTGTAGGTGGAGAGCCTCTCTTTTTTCTGTTAAGCAGCTTTTTGGTGGTCTGAAATCTTTAGAGGTGTGAGGAGGATAGCGATACATTGTTTGATCCTCATTCAGGTAATGAAGGTAAGAATTAGGGTTTGTCTGTTGCCACGCCAGTGTGAGGAAACTAAAAGCAGCATTTTGCTTCTCTGTGTGTCTTGTGTAGCAGGGCTGAGCTTATTTCTGATTACTCTTAAAAGTCCAGACATGGAAATTTCCTAGGAAAATCTCCCATAGAAAGGAGAACTCATAATTATTTCAGTCTTAAAAACAACAGGGTTTAACAATGCAGAGCCCTCAATTTTCATGCAGTGTTCGCTGTTCTTTTTTTTCTTTTTTTTTTCTTTTTTTTTTTTTTTTTTTAAATGGGTTTGGCTGGTTTTGAAGGGTACAGTTTCAAAGCAATGTGGAGGAGGAACAGTTGGGATGCAAACTAATTGGTATCCTATTATGAGTTCAGATAAGGTAAGGCATTTTCTAAACACAAGTCAGTATGGCTGCATACTATTGCATAGAAGTGAGAGGATTGAGTCTCTATCCAGTTACATCAAAGCAAATCAGGAATAAATGAACAAAAATCAATAAGAAGTATCAGCTTAAATATGCAATTATTTTGTCTAAATGCTGTCTTAATAGTTTTTATAACAAACTATTTTAATGACCCTGAAGAAAACTGCAATTTATTTCTTTAAAACATAGTCCTTTGAAAAAAAAAAAAAAAAAGTATTATAAAGAAAATCAAAGATATAAATGCAGTATGAAAGATTAGTGAGAATGTCTAAAGTAGGATTCTATTGTTGTAATTGATACTTGGACATCCTTAAGATTTAAGTGTCTCTGATATACATATAAGCAACACTTGCACATAAATTTTCCTAGGGCAGTAAAAAAGGATGTAAATAAAAACCCAGTAGACTCCTATATGGTCTATATACAATCCTTCTACATGAAGGAAATAGAATTTTCCAAATCAGTAATTACTGTTGACAAAATTAATATACTTTTGTATACAATCAGAATTAATACACTTTCTTACACGATTTGTGTTTTACTGTTTTAATATTCATTTCATAAAAAGCTGATGGACAAGTCAAAATCTCTTGACCATAATACCAAGATAAATTATAAATCCCAAACTTGTTCTGATTCATGAAACAGGCATTAAGGTATTTTTGAGATGAAGGGTAGTTTGCCATAATATTCATGTATTGGTATAACGTTGATGGCATTTCAGATGTAATACCTCTTGCTCTTCTGAGTGTTTCCACAGCCTTCTTCCTAGGTTTAGTATCATGCCTGCTCTGCACTATTATGAGGGTGGTAATAAAAGAACAAATACATCCTCTTGTGTGGTGGTAAGCCCAGAGACCAACGTTTTTTTGAATACTCTACTGCCAGAAAAATAGGGAAAGACTTATCATGGGTGACAGAACTTCATGTAATTTTACTTTATACATTAGAAAAGAGGAATTACAAAACAGTGTGACTCTGAAATAATGATTGCTTTCACAGAATCCTTTTAAGATACAATGTTCAAGTTGTTAATAATTTATTTAAATGCCTTTTTAAATGTAATAAAACACGTGATATTGTTGAGAAAGTTATAAATTAACAAGTGCTGCTTAAACAAATGTAGCATACATAGAATAAATGAATTTTAATCAGTCACTTTGTTTTAATTATTCTTAGGGAGTTGCGTAGCTTGGTCATTGAGATGGTCTTGTCTACAGATATGTCGGGTCATTTTCAACAAATTAAAACAATGCGACATACTCTACAGCAGACAGAGGGGTAGGTTGTTTTCCATTCTGTTCATTATCTATAGTCTTTCAGTGAGCTCATGTACAAGAAAATAATTTAAATAGTTGCTTTTGTTTTGAGATAATTGGAGCATGTCCTTGAATTGACAGGGTAGACAAAGCCAAAGCCATGTCTTTGATTCTACATGCAGCAGACATAAGCCATCCAGCAAAATCCTGGGAACTGCACTACCGGTGGACCATGGCCCTAATGGAAGAATTTTTTCGACAGGTGCCATTTTAAAAATCTTTTAATAAATCTAGTTCAAGAAGCAATGGTTACACAACTAAATCTTTTCATAAGTCTACCAGCAAGGGTGCTGTTGGTTGTGATTGACAAGCATAGTCAGTAGTACATATTCTTTACTCTTCATACATTCCACTGACATTAATTCAACTTGTATGTGCGTGAATAAGATGAAATTGGTATAACTCTGTATCTATTTCAGCTGATACCAGGATTCTGAGTGTTGTAGCATTTTTTCTTCTTTCAATTATAATATAGCTTGTCAAGCTGTTTCCATTCTGTAGACAGAGATTTATATATGCTTTGAGTTAAAAAGAAGCACTAGCAGGGTAGGATGAAGGACTTGAAAATAGGAAGAATTCATGTTCAGCAAAGAAGGGAAAAAAGTTGTGTCCATTTCATATTTCAGAAAGCTCACCTATTTCTTTTCCTTGCTAGTACTTACCATGCATATACCATATAGATTTGAAGGTTTTGCTTCCATAACAGCCAGATCCAAAGTCAGAGGTTAGATGGTATCATCCTGTTAATGCTATGGCCATATATCCTAAAACAAAAATGAGAAACACCTTTGTGAAAGTCTTTTCATTTCTATGAGATACTGAATTCAAAGAGAAAGTCCAGTAGATGTTGCTGTCACTGCTGCCACTTTTTTACTCGTCTCAGCAGGTGAAAATAAAACATTTCTCCACAGGTGGAATACTCTCCCTGTAATTAATATTCGTGACCGTGCACATTTTTAGCATAACAGTTACTGAAGTAAAATCAATAATCAGAATCCAGTTTAGGCATTACACAGTTTCTACAGTTATACCCAGGTTTTAAATATGGTTAATACAGATAATGGAACTATGTATATCTAGCTCAGCTTCAATGTCATTATTTTGCTATATGGGGACATTTTCAAGTCAGGTGGGTCACACTGGAAAAAGGGGCCGTAGAATAAAAAAGTCAGTATATTAAACCATGAGATTGTTAGGCCCATCTGTCCTAGAAGGTTCTTGCTTGATTCCTAGAGGTTCTTTATACAAATTCTCGGTAAGGAGCATCAGGACATCCTTGACTCTGGGCTTAGCACTGAGGAGACAGTTTGGAGAGATGGTGCCTTAATCTAAATAAAGAATGGACTAAGTTTTGTGGAAATACTGACTAAAACCATGAGTTTGTGTCTGTTTTTGAAATGGAAATTTGAATTTTGAACTTGAAAGGAAAAAGGAGGAGCAGACTACCCCAGCTATATATTACTTGAAAAGGTCAGAGATGACCAACTGTAAAAACATTTTAGACACGGAGACAGACTAGACAGAGCCCATGGGACACTGAGGCAATGTGTCCAGTCAAGTGGATGTAGCATTAGCAATAAACAGTACCATACTGGTCGTTGAGTGTTTAGGATCATCTAATGTTTTTGTTATTCCTTTATCCTTTCATTAGAAGAAGTAGCTGGATCCCAAATAAGCTGCTCAAAGGCATTGAGAAGACATTTAACAATAAAAACAAATCACCACGTATGCATGTCTGTAACTCAGCAGTATGAGACGTGAAAGTCTTTCAGGCTGTAGAGGAGTGTGCAAGGAACTGAATCCCTCTTTATACGTACTACTAAGAACAGCATGTGTGGAGTAGTTCCAACACATTTAAAATGTGATGAAGTAATTGTACATACATAAATACACTGAGCAATGCAGACACAGTAGGTCTCCTACTTCCTAGATGCACTGGCTTGGTTGTGTATCCTCTGGTCTGTTGATCTGAAAGTGTGTGGTGGAAATCTCTGGGATTTCCAAATCTGTGTCAGCCAAGGTAAAAAGTAGTCCAAATGTATACGAAATCCACTAACTCTTCCTCTTCTTTTCTTTAAATTCAACTACTTCAACTGCCTTACAGGAAAAAACAGCAGAGTCTGAAACTGCCAAGGCAAAAACAATGCTTTAAACAGGCAGCTTTCGAAGCAGTGAGCACCAGCAAAAAATGAACATTCACCTAGACAAAAAACTTTGTTAACTGCAGCTAGCGGTTAAAATACGTGCCAGTGTTAACTTCGGGGAAAAAGCCAAACGCTTTAAGTTTAAAAGCAACAACTACAGAAAGGGTGTTATAATGCCAAGGAAAATCTGAGCTACTTGTTTAAAATAGAAATACACCCACCCATCTCAAAACCTTAAAAATAAAGAAATACATAGTTCAAGTCACTCAAAGAAGCATCACAGCTCCTATAGCATTCTGCTTTCAGTCTGAATGATACAAAAGCATAAAAAAAGAATTTGTGCAGTGAGTTCAGCACCTGGGCAAAGAAATTTTTTTACTGGTTTGATCTTTATCTTGATTTTAAATCTCATTAAATTCTAATTATCAATTTAAATATTAGTGTTGTGTCCATTATTACAATTTACAATAGACTTAGGCTTATATGCCATTTGAGTTTTAACTATGTATTATATTAATTGCAAAGTAATTCATAATTGGGGTAAAGAGCTATTTGAAAACATTAAAAAATTCAAACTGATTCTTCACTAGTGTGGAATTTTATCTTTTTTAATACCTACTTAAGGGAAGATTACAAAACTAATATTGCTTTAGAAATCTTGTATTCAACAATGGTCGAAATTGTTAGAACTACCCCAGTTTATATTATATCACTGTCTGGCTCCTGCATTTACACGGAGGTGCCACTAACACTGCTCCTAGCAGCAAGTTTTCATGTGTTCTTCTACATTCTGAAATCAAATTATGAACACTCGGGTGTAAAATTTGAAGGCCATAGTGATAAAACTCTCCAGTTTCACATGAAACACAATCTGCAAGTTACATCTGTTCCTGTGGCTGAAGTGGCTTTATTGGTATTACAGTTCTCAACTTTTCCCAGATCTAGTTCAATGATACATGATAAAAAGACTAAGGAAGGTTGATACTGCCCCCTTCATCTATCAGCTTCTGACGAGATCAATGGGAAAATGGTATGTTCATGTACTGCTCCCCGCTGAAGGATCATGAAACAGCATTCTCCACGATTAATGTAATACGTAGAGTCATTTTACTTGATAGACCAAGTTTTCCTATACCTATAATATCAGTGCTTCTGGGGGCCAGGTTTGTCCAGCAACACAAATTATAGCCTCCTTTGAAAGATGTCTCTTCAGTTTGTTTGGCACTGCTAGACATTCTTTTTGAGATTTTGCAAGACAGTTGGTCTACCATGCTGAAAATGGAGATAATATCCTCTGTCTTTTAAGACTGTTAGGACAAAAAACCCTATTTTAATGTGTTAGGTGTTTAAATGTTTTCAGAACTAGGTTGTACAAATCATCTTTGTAATGAAATTGAACTTGCGCTTTTTAATGCTTCAGCAGCAGAGACATATGCCTGCTGGTGAGAATGAGTTCAAGTCAGATCATACCCTTAATTTGTGTAAATCCATTGAAGAAATTTTACAAGTTGGATAAACCAGTGTAATAGAAGGAAACACTTAACATTTGACATACTATTACAAACATGTCTAAATATCTCCAATCCTATTACATCTGGGCTCAGCAGGACTAAACTGTGAATATTGAAGGACTTCATCTGTGCTAAAACTCATTGGCAGATGCCTTGCTTTTGAGGAGAGCTTGCTTGCAATAAATTGATTTATATAAAAATTATCAAGTATAAGTTAAAATTTTTGCTTTTAGTTTTTCTGAAAATTTAAAAATAGATAATGAGGGGTTTGGGGGTTTTTTGCCTGTGGCTTGTTTTTATTCAAGAATATAAGTGAACAAATTAATCTGTTGAATAAATACTAAGAATTTTCAGATTCCTTTGTCTCTCTGTCCCTCTATCAAATATATGCTTATAATATTAAATGTTGTTTGCAGGGAGACAAAGAGGCTGCTTTAGGTCTTCAATTTTCTCCACTCTGTGACCGCAACTCTACTTTGGTAGCTCAATCCCAAATAGGTAACGACAAATTGTGTTTTTCTTTTTCTTGTATGTGTAGGAACATGTAAAGACATTCCTTATATCCATTTTGAATTTTAAACATTCCAAATGCCATCGTATAGAAGGTATTTCTTTGTACCTATCTGTTCACCAAACTCATATACTCTTACATCAGAAATGCGCTGGTCTCAAGAAACATGAAGTAATTTCAGCATATGTGATGCCAAGGAGGGGTAGGAGAAGGATTCACCAAAGTACTGGACATGAACCCAACTTTTACTGTACACACTTCAGAGTTTGGTAGAACATGTCCTCCGACAGATTGACTCTTGCTCAAGAACTCACAGGTCGGTCTCAACTGCAATCTAAAAGCCTGGTACCATTTTGTAGATGCATCTCAAAATTAATTAATAACATCAGATCTCTGGACTGCAGTTAAGGGTCAAGTCTCCTTGGGTTGACAAGGACGACTGCATTCTGTTCCTGTAAATCCTAATTGCATTTTGGTCAACAGTGGCCAAATGTCAGCTTCCCATTTTCAGAAATGCGGGTCTTGGCTTTCTCTATCCGCATTTCCATTGGCAATAATAAGGAAATAAAAATTGGTAAAGATCACTGGGGCTAATTACAAGGACACACCCTAGAAGCATACTGAGTAAAAACAGTAAGTCCTACTAACAGCTGCACCTTTCATGTGAGTGAACACAGTACTCAAGGGGAGATTCCGTAGATGACAGTGTCTTATCCTTGAATTCAGGCATGTCATTCTGTCTGATCTTGTCACTCAAAATGTCCTTTATTTCGTTTCACTGGGAATTGAAATGCAATGTTCTTGAGTGTCATAACTACTGCAGGAGGGAAGCAGGGTCCTAGGCTGAAGTACTGTTGCTCACGTTTGTGCTGTGTTACCTGGTTAGAATATGAAGACATCTGGAAATCCATTGCTAGCTCATGTTTTAGCTTGCTTTTTTTTTTTTTTTTTTTTTTCTGTTAAGTGCTCAGCAGAGAATAATGCTTCATTCTCTCTCTGTGTCATTCCATACCTTGATGAGCACTTTAAAATGTAAAAGACATTGTTCAGAGCTGACATCTCAGAACTGTGGGATGAATGCTGTCTCCTAAGGATATTACTTGTTCTCTTCACTGATTTGACAGAACACTCCTACACACTGTGAAATAACACTTTACCTCCACAGAATAATAAACAGCAGTTTGAAATATTAACTCCTTGGCAAGAAGCTCCAAATGGTAAAACAGACAGAATGACTTCTAGCCCCTCGGCTCAGTGGTAGCTTCCCTTCTATTCAATACTTAATATTCATTTCAAATGGTCAGTGTGTTCTGCAGTGCGTAAAATTTACAAGAAAAAGAAATTAAAAGCTATAATTACTAATACCTAGTTATATCTATAGAGCTTCATGTGTTTCTGTTTTTACTTGTGCTCTTCTCTTCAAGATTGTACTAGTGGTATCTAGTATCTTGAATCAGGACTACAGTCAAAAAATCAGCCTAATATTAAGTATTTATTTTTAGATTTGAGAGTTGTGGAAATGTAAAGTCTGTTTTTCTCTCTTCTTCTTTAGGTTTCATTGATTTCATAGTAGAACCAACATTTTCTCTTCTCACGGACTCAATGGAGAAAATTGTTATGCCTCTTATAGAGGAAGCATCAAAATCTGAAAGTCCTGCATTTGGGACACCCAGGTATGAATACAGCACTTAGTTATTGAACCAACATAAACTAACATAACCATGTCATTCTCAGAATTATCGCCAATTATTTCAAGAGTTGAAAAAGTAACATAAACCACTGTATAGTATTGCCACCATGTGGTGCTATGATGTATTTGCAATAGGCTATTACTCCATTGACTATGGGCAATCGTGCATATAAAAAAGCAGAACCACAATAACAAGCAGAATACACACGTATAAAATACAAAGTTGATTTTCTACAGCATATATAATAACTTTTTTTTAACTTTGACTATAATTTCTGCAATAGATTATTGAAGTTCCTCGTTCTCTTACCTTGAACTATTTTCAGTATAATTTTAATTGACAGTACCAAAAGTAATTACATCCTTTCTGAGAGACAAATGGATATGGAGGTGATGCGATGCAGGTGGTTTCAGCTTTTTTTCTGTTTTTAATTATGCTGTAGGTCACTTTCCTTCTTCACATTTCCACATTAGTGTTACTTCATATATACACTTAAGACAAAACTGATTCCAGTTATATTCCACTTGAGAGATTAAAATAAATGTGTGAGATGCAGGGGGGGTTGCCTATCAAACTCCTGTTTTTTGCGTCATGATAGAAGTTGTCTATAAAACGAACTATCTATGACAATGTTATCTGAGCGACTCCACACTGAAAGCATCGTTCAATAATCATATGATGCTTTTATATATATTGCCTCTGTCATCACATTTTTTTTTCATTTTAAAACTAATTTGAGCTTTCACTGCGTCTACTAATATGACAGTTCTGCAGCGCAAGTTTTCATTTGCTGTGTATCAGATTTTAATAGTAAAATGATGAACCTGGTTATTTTCTGATCATGAGTTTACATGTATTTTGATTACTAGAAGTAAGTAGAAGTTACCAGAATTAGGTCTTTATGATGGTGTTCTTAGTGTTTTGGGGAACAGTGCTAAGGCACTATTGATAACAAATCTGTTTACCTACATACTTCTTCACAAATGAGTGATTACCAGCTGCAAACGATCTGTAGGTCCACACTTCATTTTCGGTTCATGACTAGTGGTAGATGAACAAAGGCTTCCTCCTGTGAGGTGGAGGATAAAGGGATTTTTTCTTAGTATAGAATCAAGAGCTGCACTTATGAAGAGAGTGGAGAGCCTATAGCATGATACAGAAATGACGGAGCCAGCAGAGATGCTCAAACGCTACTGGGTGGGCGCCATGAGTACCTGCTGTGATATTCACAGTGGTGTCTGGAAAAGAGATCCATAGCCTATTCTTTCCATTCTCTCCCATTCAACATCTCTGGAGCACTCGGAAATTACCATTAACTTTTCTTGTGCAGTTCTCACTGATACGCGTTCATTGCAACTGTATTTTCTGATTAATGGAAAAACATTTGTATGCACATTAACATCTGTCTTTGATACCAGTGAGATAAACTACACAGCATAATTGAGTAAACAAAACCTGGTATGACTTGATTACCTGTGCAAGGCCAGAAACAGGTCTGATTTTTTAATCCTAAGAAAAAAAGATAGTTCATTATTTTTTTCCCACCTTTGCATGTTATCTGTATATTCAATACGAATAATGAATTTGACATTTACTTTACCTTACACGTAAGGCAGCTGCGGTAGCTCATAAGTGGATTTTAAAGCCACTCTTCTAAATCCTGCATTGACTACACTTGAAGGCATATACCTTGAAGAGAATTTTCAACTGAAGCTAAACTTATCTGTCATACACTTTTGTGTCTTGCTTTTTTTAAATAGGTCAAAAAATAACAATCAGATGTCTTTCCTGTGAGCCCCAAAGACACCAATCACTATTCAAAAACACAGCCAAGAAGCTGCTTCACAATAGCTACATAAACATTATTTTCAAGAACCGACTTACAAGTAATGTCACACTTTTTTCAAGAATTCCCTGGGAAAAAGTCGTTAAGAATTGGTCCCAGGTCACAGCTTCATGAGTTGAAGAAATGTTTTGTATCTTAGGCACTCTTTGTTGAAAACTATATTTCAAGTCAGTGATTGCATGTAGGTCCTATGGAATTTGATTCAAATTAACTGTTTGTGCATTATTAAAATTGCCCGACTGTGTTCATAATTCAGGGTTTTTTCCCTTCTGCAGCCAAAATAGTTTGGTACCAGTAAGCTATGCTGAAGCACAAAGACGACCCAGTTTTAAAAGTACAAGTGATGGAGGGGCTCACACAGAAAATTCTTTAGCAACTGTAGACCTAACGAGCTTTAAGAACAACTTGATGAAGATCATTCAAGCAAACAAAGAAAGATGGAAAGAATTAGCAGTAGAAGGTATGATGTACTGAAGTGGAATGTTTTTATAGGTTACTCCCTAAGATCTCTCCTACTTTCATTTTTTAGTTTCCTTCAACCTATAAAAATACATAGTTGTCTTGTATTCATGTATTTTATGTCTTAATGTTTGTTTAGATGGTCCCATTTTGCTCTCCCAGGAGGTATGAAGAGATGTAGGTGATCAGGGGATGAGAGGATTTCTCATAGCCTCTACAATAAGACTCTGTGCTGCTCAACTTATCTTTAGAGGTCTGGTTCAGAAGTGTGCATTCTTGCACATTTAATCATAACTGATAATGACATCTGCTTTAAATGCTAAAATCAACAATTCAAAATAGTACGTGCTGCCACATTTCTTAAGAAATGTAAAAGTTTTACTTTGCTATTAGAAATGCTATTTTTTCCCCACTGTATGGAACAGAATTCACTATTGCAGGCTTCTTGGGACTATGCTGTAGGCAATTATTTAAATGACTCAGTGGATCTGAAGATTTGGGCAATCACAGCATGTATTAGACTGTAACAAAGCAAAAAGTCACTCTTGATTTGCCGGGTGATAGTTAATAAAACCAAACCTGCATCGAGCATCTTAGTTCATAAATCACACCTGAAAATTGTCTGGAGTTACAGTTATCTGAGTGAAATGATATGTGATAACTGTTGGACACCATTTATAACCTTGATCCAGGTTAAATGAATGACATTTTGGAATATTTTGTCCACAGTCTGTCTTGTTTCCGAGTAAGCACCTGGAATATTTCAGTATATCATTTCACTACTGGGACTGGTTTTATTGTACGGAACCTGATACTGACTGCAGGGAATGGTGTCCTGGAACGCGGTACCAGCCTTGTCTTACATCCCATCATCCAAAGCGGCATCTTTTTTCTCAGAGAGATGTAGACAAGACAGACAAGACAACACTGCTGAGCAGTGCTAAGTTCTAATTTAGTGCTAAATTGCGAATGAATATTCTCATTAGAAGAGTATTCAGTAAGAACAAGCTTCCATAAATCTATTGAGACAATGATTTGAGAGGTAGATAGAAGGGGCAGCTGAGGAGGAGCTTTAACTAATATTGTCTCTTTTTCATGGGCAGCTTCATATGATTGATCGCCTCTCTTGTTATTGTCCAGCTAACACTGACTGGTCAAAAGGACAAAGCTGCTAATTTGAGATGATCAGTAGTAATTGCAGAACATCGGTGTGCCAAGGCCACTTAGCTACAGCCTGAAGAAATCAAGCAGCTCTGGGCTATCGACATGCAGGGTCCTTCATTATGGAAGAATGGAGAACCTGCTATCTAGAAGTCTGTCACTTCCAGTTACATGTAACTAACCAGTTTGATTTTGGCACATCAGCTTTTTAGTACGTTCTTTTGGACTTGCACAGTGCTGTCAAAGAGGTAATTCCCAGCACTTTGTAGTGCTCTATAAATTACTGATACGTTTAGCCCAGTTTTACTGGGCTGTTGACAGGCATTGAAAACAGAAAGCTGCTCACAGCAAGAAATTTAAGAATTCTTCTGGGTAAATGATTGTTTCCCTATACAATCAATAATAATGTGAGGCCCGGCAAGATCCAGGAAATTCTGGGCATGCTTTCTACTGTGAAAAAGAGAGTTGTTAATGTTTGAGACTACATGGACTTTGTTGAGATTGTGGCTGTGCATACTCTAGGATGACCTTCTTTTCTTCCATCTATTTGACTAATGAAGTGTGTCTAAGTATTTCCTGGACAGAATTATGGAATTACAGTAGAATGTATAATAGGAAAACTGATGGGTAAGTGGAAATAGCTGGTCTTGAGTCCAGAGCTTGATGAACAATATCAGCTCTGTGTGATCGTGGTTGAATCTGGTTTGCAAAACCTCTGTGAGAGCAAGGAAGAGATTTATAGAAAACTATGCCCATAAAGGGACTACTTGCAGCAACGTCTGCTGTTGACTGGAGCATGTCATGGAGACCTTCCGGATGCCTGATTAGAATCTAGGAGAACCTTGTGAATAGTACAAATACTTTTAGGTACAGATTTATATTTTGTTACTACACAGATAGTGAGTTTTTAAATAAAAGTTGTGGGGGCATTATATAGGTTTTGTGAAAGTTAAGAAATTTTCCATTCATTTGGAACGGAATGTGTGGGCATTTACTCCATATGTGGGCTAAGTGAACATAGGCCTCTATAGAGCACTATCTGAGATAGCACATAAGTTCCATGTCATATAATGGGAGAAGGAATCTTCCCCAACGGGTCCAGGTCAGCAGTTGTGAAGCTGCACCCTGCAAAGGCTGAAAATCCTTAATCAGACTGTGCAAAATTAACATCTAGTAAAAAATGAAAAATACTGGAATACATCCCCTTTCCACTTGAAATTCCTTTCATATTGCACTCAAATTTGACTAAGCTTGTAAGTGAATAACCTGAGACCTTGAACTTCAGATAACCACTCCAGATAATTTGTTCCATCCTCTTTGGATCTCACATTACCTTCTCTGACTCTATTGCTTGATGAAGGATGCATACGTATGAAGTTGTGTTTTATTCATATGTTAGTAGGAGCATGTATGAGGGAAGAAATATCAGGTGTAAATCACTGCCAGGTGAAAGGAGCGTTGCTATTGCTATTCATTGTTCCTAGCTAGATAATTTATGACAAGCTGCAAAGTGCAGTGAGGAGGTCACATGTGTGAGGACAGTGTGCCACGGTAGTAAGCAGGCTGGCTGCTAGTGTAGATCTCCAAACACACTTCCTAAACAGACTATGACAAACAGTACTAGAGCTGTTAAAAGAACCATCTGCATTCTTGTCTGTGAGTTCTGCAAACACTAGACGTTTTTCCCAGATTAGTTCACAGGCTCAGGAAAAGTTGTCTGTATAAAATGTAGTAATGCAGATTCACAAGTAGTATAGAACGGAAACTAGCAACAATCCATGTAATTTCCTGAGGATGACCTGAACTCATTCCAGCTTCTCACCTTTTCAGGAGAAGGCTGCTCATGTAGCACTGGCTGGGAGTCAGTTCAGCTGGAGCAAGGGCTCCCTCAGCAAGGGTTGGAGAAGGTAATCCAAATCCTGTGCCTAGACAGTCCAGAGCGGTAGACCAAGACACAATGACAGTGTTGTTGACAGAGCAGCTTGCCTGGAGATGCTGGTGATACCCTTCCCTGAAAAGATAGTTGCCCCTGAGACTTGATTCAGAGCAAAGAGCTTGTACAAGGAACAGTGTGATTTATTTTGGAAAGGCCTGTGTTAGTAAGGAAAGTGTTTATCTACCTAGGCAGCTGTTTGAGATCTTCCTTAACAGAAGGCTAGCTAAATAATATGGCTCCATTTTGCTAAAAAGGCCATGTCTTGTATAATTGATGCAGAAGAGCTCAGTGCTCTATAGCCTAAGGGTCCTCAACCTTTCACCACTGGAGAATTAGAGGAATGTTTCTCGGGCCTTTCAGGGAATGCAGTTAACGGGGAATTACCATAATGATCAAACATCTGGGATGCTAATTTGAAAGCCTTGATGTTTAATTAATATTCCAAACCCCTAATCACCAGATAATCTGTCTTTGTTCAACTCAACACAGTGATAAAAAGACCATTCCATCCTGTGCTTTTTTTCAACACATAGTGTTGACTGCTGATGCTATTTGCAGTTGTGGTAGTTGTAGCAAACAGACAGGAAAGAATCTCAGATGTGTCTGAGAAGTTCTTTTATTAAAGAAAATGTTTGATAAATTGGTTTTAAGGTCTGGAAATTATTGACCTAAGCAAGCTGCAAGAAACACACAGCTTGTTGGCAAAGATTTAAATATCATGTAAGATCCTTCATGGTACATTTCTTAGAACATAGAGAAATTGTAACACAATGATTTAATATTTTTAAAAGACAATGTTTATTCCTTATGCGTACAATGTCTATTCCTTCGTGCTTATTTTGTTCTCTAAAAATGTTCTAAAGATTTACTAATCAAGTTGTTCAGTGTTTGGCAAGCTCAGGTACTCTTAACAGAATAAAAGGGTATGGATTATAATCATACTTACCATCTGTTCAGTAGACGTTGTTATAAATAAAGTTACAGGTATAAATAGGTATCATTACCTTCACTTTAGAGTTGTGCAAAAAAAAACCCAACGCAGGCCCTCACCTCAGGTCATGTTGGTAACACGACGGAATGTAGCATACAGACCAAGGGTCCAGCTGCCAGTGGAATGGGCCATCACTGAAGCATGCTAACCTTGTTCACCTTCAGGATAATACAACAGCAGTGTTTCTTCTTGTTCCCTTTTTATGCTTACCTAACTCTTCTGAAGAATTAACTGTTACAGGACCTGATCAAAGGTTGCATTATTTCTATGGAAAGTGATCAGTGACAAACCTTGTCCTCGACACCTTTTGGCAGCGTACCGTATGGTGTATGGATGGCTGGGATGACTGGCCGCATTGGGATGGGATGAAAAATATCTGAGGCTGAATGAGGCTCTTGCACTGTCCTGTGCCTAATTTTGATGGTAAAAATACGAAAAAATGACAACTATTGTGTTTTAGGAGTAGAAATCAGCTTTTCCTTCCCCTCCCTTCCTTCCCACCCCACCCCCGTGGGCAGCAACTTTAAATAACAAATGTCTCTTCTGAAAGACCTCTGCAAGGTACCTGCAGGCCCCCCTCAGGCACTTTCAGTCCTGCATACTTCCAGTCACAATAACTACAGGGTTTGGTTCCATTTTGTCTGAAAGATTTTCTCTGCAGAGTCACTAATAAGAAGAGAGTAACAGCTGCTGAAATGTGAAAATCTGAGAGTGATGATCTGATAGCATGTTAATGTGATTTAGCAGCCGCTAGGAAGGATGAGCGGCAGGACGACATGGGTGACAGTCACAGAAATCAGCTGACAGTTTGGCACATCACATCTACCCTAATGAACTGTTTTAATCTGTTGGAGAAAAATAAATTCAGGGAGCTAAAGGAGTCCCATCTCAGACCAGTGACAGTGATTTTAATTACAGTGCTAAAACATTTAGATCATAAGCAGTTTTTGAGCTAATCCAGGAAAGTGTTAAGAACAAGTGGGAAAGGGGGAATTTTCACCATTGTCTGACGAATTGCAATCAATGTGTTGAGCTGAGAGTAGCAAGATACTGCTGTTTTATATCGGCAGTACCTCGTAAATCACTGACTAAAGGAATAACTGAACCTGATGGTGGGACCTGTTAAATATCCCCCTGGAGTACACACCAGAGAGCTGGCCCTCTTCTGCATTTGACACCCTGCATGACTTAAAACACCTTTTCCCTCTAGTAGGCTCAGAACAGCATGTCCCTCCCTTCCCCTGTACCGCAATTCCCAGCATTCAAGCCCCTATACTTACAGCTAAATGGCAAAAGAGAAGTAAGAGGCAGAGGTATCCACCCTAGGAAACCATAAAGTCATAAATAACTTTTAAACAAATCTTTTAGTAAAAAGTTTTGATAGCTAATTAAGCATTCACTATGTTTTCTACATGACAGAATGCAGTGACATCAAGTGCCCCTGGATTACGTGGTTTGCAGTGGCATTATATACTCCTGTATCTGTGATGAAATTTGCATGAGGAGTTGAAAGCGGAAGGAGTCAGTGTCTAAATAACTCTGTGGGTTACTGCAATGTGTTCTTGGGTTTGAAAATGGCAGGTTGGTTGAGAAAAATTATGGATGTTTGGGAACTCTTGGACATGCCTTTAAACTTACTTGGCAGTCCCAGAGGGACCAGGATCAGTCCTCTCATTTTCTGCAAAGTTTTGATGCTTATTGCTGGTCTCTTCCTCTTCTCTTTAAACTGGCTGCTGTGAGAACATGTCTTTTAGAAAGCTGCAGTTCCTTCCCGTGTCATCTTGGGTTTGTTTTTTTTGTCAATGCTCTCTGGAATTTTGTTTTCCAGTAAAAGAGAAGGCAGATAAACCTAGAAATCAAAGTTTGTGGTAATATACACAGAGAATCCATGACATGCAGAAGCATTCTTCATTACAGATTCCTCAAATAATTTAATACTTAGCGAAGAGGAACAACTTTCCTCTCTAATTCAGTAGTTTGCTAATTCTTAATACTTCAATGTCATTATGTCTTTCTGTAAAGGTAAACTATTGTAGCTTATTTTCAACACAGCCAATGGAAACAGCAATGTGATTCAGCAGAGGTTTGGTTTACTGGGGTTTAGTGCTGTGGCAGTTGCTGCCATTGGCTGATTCGAGATGTTCTGCTTACACATGGCTTTCGTGTTTTTTCTCTCCGTTCTTGTCAATACATGCTCAAGTGGTTCAGTTGTTGGAGAGAAGTAAGGTATCTTATAAACCTTGTACTGGCAGATGATAGTAGTTGAATGTTCTGTTTCTTATTACAGAAAGGTCGAGAAAAGAAAATTGATGGACACATACAGAAGAGAAAGTACCAAAATGTAGAAAAGCTTCTTCACCACTTAGCAGACCATTTCCCGAAAGTGTTGCTGCATATACAGGCAGTAGTGTAGCTGAGTTGGTGGAAGTCAGTGTTGTTGATAATGCAGACTCAGCAGAGGTTCTGGAGCAGCAGAGCAGTGGTACTTTGGAGATGACAGTCCTACAGCACAGTGCTAGAGATTAAGCCATGTGACCGTTCTAGTGTTTCATGGACAGTTTCATCCTTCGTTGGGCTGACAGGAATTCAGTGCTCCCATTTACTCCAGCAGACAATGAAAAAAAGAACTTAAAAAACTCGCTTCAATTTTCAGAGATGTATTAAGCCAAAAAAAGAAAAAGTGACTTAATGAAAGAAAAGTATCTGGTGAAAAGGGGAGAGGAAAGAAGTCACCTTCCCTAGTTAACACATTTTCTGTAGATGCAAAATTACTAAACTCCAGAATTTTTTGACTATTCTGAAATTTGGCTATTGCCTTATGACTCCTGCCAGTCTTCCAAAGAAAACAATGTATTGCAATGTTTTTTCCAGTGATTTAGCCCAGCCTAAACACCAGGGAAGAAAGGCACCGCTTCTACCATGTTTACATATCAAATGCCACTATTGCTTCCCACGAGGGACAGTGATTTAAGGCAGAAGTTCAGAAATGACATAGAAGTGCAGGAGAGTGGAATAAGATTGAATCACCCCTAACAGACCAGTTAGGAGAAACCATTTATTTTACAGATGAACTCACACAAATTTTGCTTAATAACACTTTTCTTCTTGTAAAGAAAACAATAACAGTTGAAAATATGTAAATGGGCCTGGCTCCAAGCACTTTTACCAAGTTAAAACGGAGAGCAAAACCAGCAGCAACAATGACACGTACTCTGAATTCACAACACACTTCTGTCTGTCTGCTGTTACCTGAATGGACACGATAATCCCTAAACTCTTCAGTGCCTCACTGGCCCACCCTACTCCCAAAAAAGAGGGGAGCTTTCTAGACAGCCAAGATGGTTGTTCGTCTTATTAGTCTTATTTATCTATTTACTCTTATTATATATTGTCAGTTTTGCAAATGTCAAGTTGCACTGTTCATCGAACACACCCCACTTCTGTCTCTGGCTGGCCATGGCAATGTGTGCCTGCAGGGGGCGAGGAACGTGCTCTTCCCAGCAGCCCAGTGCAGGGTGAGGGGTAGCAGCTTTGCCTGCTTCTCTTGGAGGATCCTGCCAGTTTGTGGCTGGACGGAGACAGAGACTCTGCACAGTATTTATTACAATTCTTACTGTTCAGCACAGGGGTCCAAACGTCATGCCAGATCTGCTTCTCTTATACTAGTGATATTAATTTAGCAGTGCCTTGCTTGAATTCTAGTTATTTGGTCACTGTCCTAGTCTCAGCCTCCTTTAAAGACTGCGAAATATTTCTGTTACATCAGAAACATAGGACAGCAGAAATTATAGAAAATGCCAGTTATGATATACAATAGGAAGTTCCTGTATAATATAGAGTACAATTATTAGCTGTTATGGACAGGAGAAATCTGTATTATTCCAGCACATATAGCATATTCCACAAATAGCTGACATACCATAAAAATACAGTATTTTTCATCTTTTTGGCAGTGTATTTCATAGGGATTGAAGCTGAGTGGAGCAAAGCAAGTCAGAACATAGACTCAGATGTCCAGCAGATGAGACTTAATACCAAGAAAAAGGATTGGGGGTCTTAATGTAAGTTGTAATATTGTCATAGATGATTTTGTACTTGAGGCTTTTCAGTCTCATTCACAACTACCCGCCACTCCTCCTAGTTGCTCTGAACAGATTCCTCCCAAGTGGACAAGATAATTTTCTTCAAGCTTATTTAACCGAGAGTGACTTTGAAATTTTATCACCATGGAATGGTAATCACAGACACAATTATCAGCATGAAAAGACAAATGTTTAGCAATAGTTTTAACTCCACAGATTTTAAAATTCCACAGTATTTTTCATACTTAGAAAAGATAATATTTTTCTCATGTATTCTTTTCTACTGATTTTTGGAATAAATACTATCGTACCAGTTTAAATGCAAAAGGTATGACATTTGACTAGTATGTTATGAGGTGTAACTTGGTGCAGAGATACTCCATTTCAAAGCTACATCCATCTGATGTACATAGACCTGAGTTAGAGTTTGGCTGTGTTTTAGATATCCTTAAACACACATGCTTAAGATCATCCTAAGGACTGTCATAGAAATAAGAGACCAGCATGACAGAAGTTAAGAACAAGCCATTATCATTGTTCTGATGAAACTGTAATCTTCATTTGCCAGTTTAAGTTTTGTAGGGAGTGAAGGTAAACAATTTTAAGTTTAGATAACTCAGCTTTGTGAACTAAAAAATAATAGTGAGTTTTGCTTATTTGAATATTGAGACTTATAAGAATAAAATGGTTAGTCACCCATTTATACTGAAAGAAATGTGAATTCTGCTTAGAAATGTCCTAAAACACCATTCTGTGAGAAAAATACTGTCTGTTCTTGCCATCTTTCAGGTTAAAAAAGTGTGAGCTAATATTACACTTTTATGTGCCATTATAATTCGGCACTGCTTCCTCAAATTACTGATGCATCTGAACAGCATCTGAAATATTTTGTCTTGGATTGTCCTTGGCTTTTTATAAACTTAAGGAAAAATTCTTGTAGCTCGGCCATATGGAGGCAAATATGGCACGTAAATCAGTTCCTTGGGACAAAAGCCTTAGGTAGGTAGATTATACCACGAGTGACAGATGTTTTAATTAACGTATCTAGATTGAACATCAGATTTACTCCAAGTTGCATATACATATTTCTTAGTGTCTTTAGCCCAATCACTTCTTTGTAAGAGCTGCCTTGAAGTTTGTAGAAAAAGAGTACCTGTCCAAGTTTCAGAAGATTTGGAGTCAAAAAAACCCAGGTCTCTAAAATTTGCAAAAAAACCTGTCTTCACAATTTAGAAATTGCTCAAATTTGAAAGTTCTTGGGTTTTTTTGGGGTTTTTTTTGGTTTTTTGTTTTTTTTTTTTTTAAAGTATGCCATAAAGTATAAGAACTGAAAAAAGAAGGAAATTATTTAACTATTCCATGCTTCTGCACATCAGTTCAGGTCTGGAGGTGTTCCTTTCCATCCCATTTCACAGGCCAAATTGTACTTCAGGGGGAACTTTCTTTGAATTCGGAAAAGTGAGGTGACAAAGATGCCGAATGCTGGTTGTGGTAGAAATGCCATTACAGACTGGGCTATCTTTCAGCTGTCATGTGCTTTTGGTTGGGATTTGGACTGGTCCCTCACAACCAGAGTTGCAGAAAGCTGCCAGTTGAAGTCAATAAATGACTGAATGCTTGGTTTCTTTCCTTAACGAAGTCTGCACGGCCAAGTTAGAAATATTATGTAATATCATGCAGCTATTTTGTGCAGGTATTGCTCAAACTGTAATGCTTTCACTTTTAAAACTGAAAGTATTTTGTATCTTCTATAGTAGTATACAAATCTAAAATCTGAATTCACAAAACAAATATTCTAATAGTGAGAGAAATAGGCCCTCAGTGAAGATGGTACAGTTATTTCTTTATCAGACTTTTCACCCTCCATCATGAGTTTTCCATTCTCTGTTTTCTTCATCTTCTAGTTCCTCCTTGTACCACCTTTTTGTGCTGCTCTCTTCTGTCTCCTTTTACTCTGGGCTATTTCGTTTGTATTGTTCTCCAAGACTCTGCAATAGAGCAAGGAATAGAGCCTTCAACAGAGGTTATTTTCTCCTGTAGTTGCTGGCCTCTGAAGCACAATTTCCCCCATATTTCTTCCTTCCCACTCTGTATTTGCCACTAGCCTTAATGGCAGCAGTACTTGATTGCATGTCTGTAAACCTCTATAATTGTTCCAGATGTATTAGCTGACATTCTGGACTTTTCTGCTGACTGATAGTCCAACTTCCTTCAGGGCTTCCCTTCGGTTCTGATGCCGCCTCCATCCCCAGCAAGCTGCTCCACTCCATGTCCTTTCTCTGTTGCAGAACTGATGAGCTCTGCTCCTCCTAGTCCTGTGGTGGTAAACACCACTGCTAGGGGACATGCCTGCAGCACGGGGTCCTTCTGCCCCCATCCTTCAGCTTACGGTGTGTCTGGTGATGTTCCTTGCTCTGTATTATGGCCAAAAAAAGAGGTACATATTAGGGGTCAAACCAGAAAGCGGACCACTATGGTTCAGTTGCAATAGTGTAATCAGGGCCGGAATATGACCCATCGCAAACACATCAGTGCACATGTCCTCATGCAGAAAGTCAATGTCCACAACGTTCCCATGTGCAGCTCTATCAATCGCTACTCTGAAATCAAACAACTGTGGCATATCCTTCTTATCTAATTCAAATATTTTGTTCCCTCTTTGTAGAAGAACTTGTGAAAAATGTTGGTGAACAGGAAAAAGACCAAGGCAGAAATTCCACAGATGCACAGTTACAGGAAGAGACAACAAGGATACAAAATGAGAGTAGTCAGGGAAGCGGTGTTACAACCTGTCCTCCCAGATCCATCGTCCTACAAGTAGTCTCTTTCGACACTCCTCTGAGTGATGAATCCAACTCAGAAAAATGCACTAACTCTGATCCGAACCAGAAAGATCTCACCGATGCCCAGCAAGAAACACAGAATACAGACCCACTGAATGGTAATACTTCATCACAGAGCACCAGTCAATCTAATGAAGCTGTCCAGGGCGAAGCTGCAGCAGTGTCTGGTATCTCCCTGTCAAATATCGATAGTAATGTAAAATACTGAAATAAGGTGTTGTACAAACCACCAGCATAAGACAGTTTCTTCAGGCGTGTGGAAAAACAGTAGTGTCCTAAAACCATCAAATAAAAGCTGTTTGAAATATATATAAAAAAATATAATCTTGATATTAACTATTTGGTATCTAGCAGAAAATTTTTTACATAAAATATCAAGACCTTTAGCTGAAACAGAAGAGCGATTTTAAAATAATTTAAAGATGAGTATTTGCAATTAAATAGCCGTTTGTTATTGGAGAATGAGGTAAACTTTCAAAACAGAACTATCTAACATTTTCTCTTTGAATAGGTAATTACTCTTATGCTATTAAAACGCACTGCCCTTAGTTTAGGCACCTAATATGATTATTATTTTGTAAACCACATCCTTTGAGTAAATGTAATGTGAATTTTAGAGTTAGCTTTAAGTAGAGCAAATCTGTTAACTGTAGTAGGCATAGTACTGTGTCACTCTCTTAATCAGAAAGATGAGTCTCCTGACTCTGGTTTGCAGGACAAGTGAAGCAGACAGAAAATCCTTATAATGTCAGAATATTTTTTTAGAGTGTAAGTATTTTGTCACAAGCTGACTATGATTTAGTACCTGGCCACTGTAAAACAGTAACAAGGGCAACATGACCAAGCAATAGGAATAGATGTTAACAAAGAAAGAGGAAGACACTGTGCACTTTCATTTTATTTTCTGGATTTGCTTATTGTTAGAATAAGCTTTGAGGTATTAGGGTAATAAGAATAATCAAGGCACATAATGACCCTTCTTTTCCCCACTTCTAATTAAAATGCTAAACTCGTTAATGCCTTTATGACAGTAAGCCTTGCAATATTGTGCCAGAAGTATAGCATTGTCTGGGCAGTAATGCTGAAGTGCCTGTAGGGCTCAGCTTAGACGTAAGTATATGACTTGGCATATTTCTCTAAAACGTGTTTTATGGAGATCTCCCTCTTATTTTAGAGTTCCGAATTTGAGCTCTCCATGATTTTATTTTTCACAGGTTTTTTCCATCAGAAAGAACAGATGGTTAATTTAGGGTCCTAAATCAAAATATTTACATTAAAAATAATTTCACAGCATTTGAAGTTGTCTAATAGCTGATATTTTTGTCTTTTGACATATATATTTTGCACCAATTTTTGTATTAAAGCCCAACTTGAAATTTAAGTGCCTTAGAAAAGTTTCCCATATCCTGGATGAGGAACACAGTAAGAAAAGCTACATCTTTTATCTTTCAAACTATGCAGAAGGCAGTTGTGGTGTAGCTGACCTTGGGCATCTTTACAAGTCTGACCAACAAAAATGCTGTTTGAGAGGTCAGCTACAACTCAGCATGCAGTCGGTGCACTCTGTTGCTTTGTCAGTCTTTACATTCCACCTTTCCTCTGAGAACAGAGATGTCTTATTTTAGAAAAAGCTAATCTCATTCATTTTCTAAGGCAGGGAATTTATCACTTCAATCTGCAAAATTTATGAAAAGAGTAAGAAGTCATTGAGTTTGTAATAGTGTATTTCCAAAGACAAACATGATCTGGAAGCTGTTTTTTTTTTTTTTTCAGGATGGTAAAAAAGATTTAATAACATGAATTCCATCAATCCTAGGATGTTCCTTCACTAGAGAAGGCACTATTCAAAAAGAGTTCAGATAAATAATGAAATAGAAATAAGAGATTGATTTAATTATTTTATGGAAATAAACAGTATTGGTAAAGTCTTGAACTAAAAGCCAGAGTTCATATGAGGACATTGCTCAGCTCTTGCATCACTGAAGAGGTGGTGGTACATAAACCAGGGATCTACAAGAAGTCATGGAAAAATGGGAGATACAACAGGAGACATAACTGCATCAAGTGATTAATCACACAGTAAGAGAAGCAGCAAATTATTTTTAAGGCAATCCCAGAGGCTGAGTGATGAGCTAATACTCCCTTACTGGGATCCCCCAACTTAATCTGAGCCATTGTAGGTTTTGCAGTGCACATCTCAGTTGCTGCTGATTGCCACAGAAAGTTTTGGTAAAGAAATGTGGGTTTCTCTACTGAAACTAAACATCTGTGCCTGCAAATCTTAAACTGCTGTACAAAGATCTTTGGAAATGAAATGGAACTGAAAGGATTTTTCTCTGAACCTGCCTTTACTACAAGCTGTGCCTTTTTCTGCTGGCAGGAGTATGTAAAAAGTAGAGGCTACTGGTCATGCCGCTGATTGAACATATGCCCAGCCATTGTAAAATTCAGTTCTGAACATGTCTTCAGATTGGTTTGAAAACTGTTCATCTGATGTTGTTTGTGAACAAATGTAGTCATCAATTCTTGGTGGTGTCATGGGAAATTATATCGTCACGGGAAATTATGTTGTTAAAATACTGTTGTCATGGGAAATTCAGAGAATGTATGCATTTCCAATTCTTTGGATCTTGCATTCTAGAACAGTGACTTTTTACCTATTTAGCTCTGTGACTCCTTAAAATTTTTCCACTGGAAATGTGCATCCTTGGTCAGCCAGCTTAAGTCTACAGAAACTAAATTTGCATTTCTTTTAGTCTTATCCTTTCAGGAATCCCCTCAGAAGTAATTCATAGTCCCTCAACTCAGAAAACCACAAGATGAAACTGGATTTCTGATTTATACTATCACAAAATTTTTAGTAGAGTGCTACTATGCATAGAATAAAGATATTAGTTAGGTGTTGTTTTGAAAGGCATCTGCTATTTGAAGGTATTTTTGTCATTTTATATGAAAAATCTGTTCACTGTGGTATGTTGAATTTATTCTCATACATCTCCTTCAGTGATTATTTGTGTCCATTTTCCAGCATAGATAAATACCCAGGTAAATGAAGACCTCGATGAATGTTTTGCCTGGTTTCTGTAGCATATTAATGTCGGAGTCCACTATACTTTGACCAGGTTCTTTTAGATATTCCACACACGAAGGATGTAATGTTTAATATCAAATTTACCTATCTGAAGATGTTTTCCGTGGGATTTCTGACTTAGCAGCGATACAAAATATACTGAAAGCACACTACAAATGTAAGTTACACTCTGCAAAATAGAGCAATTGCAATACACAGCTCAATCTGAATGCTGATGTGAGTCCCATCACCAGTCTCTAGAATATGCTCACCGTCACAATGCTGGGTGTCCCCAGTCACCAGTAAGGCTTGTAGATTGAAGCCAGCTCAAGCCTGTTGCTCTCTTCAAAATTCTTTTGCTAGTTGTCTAGTTTTTATACTCTATATTGGGCTGAGCCATGTATTTGCTCCCTCCGTGCTGGCCTGGCTAAATCGGGAAGACAGCTGTGTCCTCCTAATGAATGCAAGGACAAAAATCTACACCACTGGTCGACCCCCAAAACTGTGATATAGTCAGTGGATCCACTCAAGTATGTAAACCTAAGGCCACTCTCACTCCCCTTTGTGTCGAGATTGTCAGCTTTCTTTGCAACAGCTCGGTCAGCCATCCCTTGCTTTATCTCCTGAGCTTGCTGTGCATATCGCCCTTGCCCATGGCCATTTGCCTTCTTCCATTCTAGGGGCTTATTTGTCAGTCACAATATCATTTACATTCTGATTTTATGTCATTAAGTAGTTTGATTTATGCTTTAAATTTGGTAACATTTAATTCATGCATTTTTCCCTATTTTCCCAATATTAAAAAAGTCGTAGAAAAGTATTCTGAATATTTTACGGTCTTTTAAAATTATTTACAGAGGGACTATGTCATCATATTCTTAAAACTTCCTTTCTAAGGACAGACCAGCCACGTTACTATATAGTGAGAAATCTCTCTAGGTACATCATTTAAATACTATAATCTTTTAAGTTAGCACTGACCCTTTCACAGAACTTTATGCTTCTAATAAACCACAGAGGAGACCTAATATTAATTTATCAACTGTGTCATAGATGATATAAATAAATGACATATATGGTGGCTTTTCCTGTGCCCAGCTCAGCCCACATCTTTCCTGTGTATATATAGCAAAAATATATTGCAGATATTTACATCACTGTAATACACAGCGGCCGGGGCAACAGACTTTCTGCAAACACATGTTGAGACTCAGGTTCTGGCTCTTTGAGATGAAATGAATTAATACTGGGTTTCAGCAGAAGGTTTAAGTATCTCTGAAGAGATTGTGCCGCTGTGTTAAAGATAACTAAAAAGAAAGGAAATGCAGGCATTTAGTATTGGAATAGTCCGCAAAGGGAACACTCAGGCTAAAATGCATCACATTTCTCTGTCAGAGTGGTGAAATGATTTAACAACATTCCTATTGGAGGGAATCCGTTAAACTGTCATTGTTGTGGTCTAAATGTGGGTACTCAATATTAGTGTTTTTGCAAGAGTTTTCATTGCTGCAGTTTGAGTAGAATTCTCATAACTACAAATAGCACAGCATTTTCTGTTTTCCCTTCTCACTCCCTCCTCCTTTTTCTCTGTATAAGCTGTGTTTGAGATGGTCAAGGGTGAGTGTGTTGCGTATGATGCTGTAGCACCAGGCACAGAAGGGAGATATAGCACAGGTAGCATCCTTACTTTTCACTTTTACATCTCTGTTGATGGCCAGCAGATCCAGACAGGACTCTTTTAACCAAGGTCAGATTATTCTGACCCAAGCGAAGAGCAGTGACAAGAGCTGTTTCTCAGAGACCACTATTGCGACCGGTGCTGTTTAAGATCTTTGTTGGTGACATGAACAGTGGGATTGAGTGCACTCTCAGCTGTTTGCCAACAACACCAAGCTGTGTGGTGCAGCTGACACGCTGGAGGGAAGGGATGTGCCAGCCAGAGGGACCTGGACAGGCTGGAGAGGTGGGACCGTGCAAACCTCATGGAGTTCAACAAGGCCAAGGGCAAGGTCCTGCACATGGGTCGGGGCAATCCCAAGCACAAATACAGGCTGAATGATGAGTGGATTGAGAGAAGACCTGAGGAAAAGGACTTAGTAATAGTGGATGAAATACTGATCATGAGCCAGCAATGTGTACTTGCAGCCCAGGAAGCCAACCGTGTCCTGGGCTGCATCAAGAGCAGTGTGGCCAGCAGGTCAAGGGAGGGGATTCTCCCCCTCTACTCTGCTCTCGTGAGACCCCACCTGCAGTGCTGTGTCCAGCTCTGGGGGCACCAACACAAAAAGGACATGGATCTGCTGGAACAGGTCCAGAGGAGGCCACGAAGGTGATCAGGGGCTGGAGCACCTCCCCTGTGAGGACAGGCTGAGAGAGTTGGGGGTGTTCAGCCCAGAGAAGAGAAGGCTCTGGGGAGACCCTACAGCGGCCTTCCAGTGCTGAAAGGGGCTGCAGGAAAGCTGGGGAGGGACTCTGCGTCAGGAAGGGTAGGGATAGGAAAAACAGTTTTAAACTGACAGAGGGTAGATTTAGATTAGATATAAAGAAGAAATTCTTTCCTGTGAGGGTGGTGAGGCCCTGGCACAGGCTGCCCAGAGCAGCTGTGGCTGCCCCCTCCCTGGCAGGGTTCAAGGCCAGGTTGGACGGGGCTTTGGGCAACCTGGGCTAGTGGAAGGTGTCCCTGCCCACGGCAGGGGGGTTGGAACTAGGTGATCTCTAAGGTCCCTTCCAACCCAAACCATTCTGTGATATCTATGATTTTTCAATGGAATGTCACTTCAAGCAAGCAGAGAAGGTAGCATACGCATTCCCAAATTAGAGTTATTTCAGTATTCTAAGAAGCACTTTAGCACTCTCCATGCTATATTTTTCTACCTCTGTACTTTCTGTACTGAAGATGGGGGGTAGGAGGCTGAAGCCATGTCCAGAGTGCTTGCTCACTCTGGAGGCAAAGTAAGAACCTGCAGAGTAAGAACCTCTCTCTCTCCTGAGCTGGGAGAATGAGATAGAAAGTCAGAAGAAAAGCAACATAATTATTCAGATTAAAATTTCATTTGTTAGCTGTCACTGTCCTATCCTTTATGAAAAGGAGAAAACTCAGTTTTCTGTGAGTAAACGATTGAATTATAACAGAGATGGGGGACACTGGAAGATGATTTATCTGCATCCTTGGGAACTGTCACTGAATGTTTGGATGTACTATGATGAGAGGGTTCCCCATTAAAAAAAAAAAAAAAAAGAAAGAAAGAAAAAGAAAAAATGGGACTGTTTTCCTCTCCTTGTATCACATCTCTATCTTTACACGATAGTTCTCGTAGACTACTGCTTTTTATTAACAGGACTAGGTCTGCCATGGGTCCTGGTCAGTGCAAAGGAAGAACCAGAGGGTTGCTATTTTAAGAACTCCAGTTGTGACTGAACATCGTTTTTTCCACAATACCTTTGTCCTTTCCATCATCTCACTTTCATTTAATTGAATGTTACAAGATTAAGTGCCACTATTATAAGGTGATTTTTTTTTAAGTGATGATTTTCCTTTTCTCCTGAGTGATTTATTAATTGGAACATTAATTTTAAAAACTGCTTATGTTTAATTAAACAACTCCATGTTTCAATGATTTATAAATGCTAATTAGCACACTTTTAACTTTTCACTTATGATGATAGCCACATTAATCCTTAATATCAAAATGTAAAGGAGATAATAAATATGTGATAAAACAGATTATCAGTAACTTCACTCTGTATGACAGTAGAGGACTACTCAGTCACATCGAGCTGTACAGAGCATTCAATGTCATCGGCAGTAAGTAACAGAAAGCCTCTGGAGGATAACCAGGTTAAACAGCAGTGGACAGATCCACACCAAGAACATACCAGTTTGATTTATGATAATGCAAGTGACATCAAGTAATTACCTGTGCCATGCAAGTGGTAGTGGCAGTTCAGTGCTGCCATGGCCCTGTGGAGCTCAGCCCAGTGTGGGAGCCTTTGCAAAGTGGGCACAGTGCTGTGTGCGTGCTGCGTTAGTGGTCCTTGCGCACACTGTGTGGCTGAACAGCAACAGTACATCTGGGTCCTGGTACTAAGGGATGGGATGAGGATGGAGGGAAAGTTATTTTAAAACAGCAAACAATGTGTGTTTATAAAAAGAATAGGGATTATAAGATAACAGCCATTAGCAACCATTCATGGGGCAGAGTTTATCACATAAAAAACCTTCTGCATTGACAGGAAGAAAGTTATGTATTGTTTAGAAGCTAATGTTTAGGTTTTATAAAAAAATAAAGTTTTTCTTTTAAGGTCTCCGCAAACCACTCCTATCCTGCTCCTAAAACCCTACTAACCACTCTACGCCAAGTATAAAATTTTAATATTTAGATCAATAGATTTTACTTTCATACCTCTCCCCACCTTCTTTTTTTTTTTTTTTTTTTTTTTTTTTTTTTATGGATACCAGTAAAGGTTTTGCTAAATCCTGCCAAAAACAACTGCAGAGTGAAAGGTCTGGAGACATTCTTGTTCTAATTCATGTGAGCATAGTTTTGAGTCTTTAAAAGCCTTTGGAGAAATGATTGTCTATATTCTACCTACACTAAATTTACATAAAGTAAGAGGGACAGTGAAGAATGCTGCCTGGGGGAATATAGCCCATCTGCTTGTGGCCACATTACTGAGTGAGCAGAACCCACTCTACCACCATTCATGGCAATGAAACAAGGGAAAATCAGTAGCATTTCTTACTTGTTTACAGTGAGCCATGGTGAATTCATAGATATTAATTTTCTTCTTTCCTTATTTTCATTCTCATGAGCTCCCTTTCCTCCCTTCCCTTTCTCTTTTCTAAACTGTGGGCCTCTTCTTCAACTTCAACTCGCCATCTTTCAATGTTCCTTTCAGATCACACATCATCTGCTTTCCCTTTCACCTGCTTGTACCTTTGTTTTCTGGCTTTCAAAAAATCTTCCCCAGCCTGTACTTTTATTTTTATAAGCTTTATGCTTCTCCCAGTTCATCTTCTCCACTATTGATACTTCTGTGCTTTTCCTTTTTCACATTTTCAGTTCAGCATTATTAATCACTGGTGAGATCACTCAATCGACTGGTTAAAACTGAATAGTTACTATATAGTTAGTAAATAACTGTGTTTGCTACTTTCTCCCCCTGCCTACTATCTCCATTTATAATTTTCTCAGCTGTACTCAGTCAAAGTTACTGGAGGGAACAGTTTAAGCAACAACTTCACATTATGATTGTCAGTTTGAAATTCATATTGTATTTCTTGGTTTGAAAGTTGTTTGTGTCACTCAGTGTCATTGCTCCTGGCATCTTTCATTATCTGAGAGATGTTTACTCCTAATTTGAAGCCAGTTTTGACTGTCAGTAAGTTGGAAGATAAACTAAACCAAAATCAAACCCACTTTATTAACACTTACCCATGTAAATGTCTTCATATTTTTGTTTCATGCTGTGATCTATTGCTTTCATTCTATATTTTGCCTTATGAACAAACCATAATGATTAGTTAATTCAATCTTATGCTTACTCTGATGAGAAAGCAATTAAAGAAACTAGTAACTGAAACCTCATTTTAATCTTAAAAAAGTCAGGAGCTGTCTAGAGCTGTGTAGAGTCTCATAACTTGGTTAACTCAGGTTCCCAATCACATTTTTTTACCTTCCAGGTGAGCCTAAACACTGTAAGAAGTCAGAAGATATAGTAAAAGCCACTGAGCAGAAAGAAGCACTGATACAGAACTAGATTTGCTATTTCTTAAAAGCTTCTGATGTTTCAGGCAGGACAGGTAATTTTGTCATTTCTTTCTTATTATGGGGAGAGTTTTATACCATGAACACTTGTTTAGTGCTATTATTATTCTCTTTGTTCTATTCCACTTGCCGTTTTAGTACAGAATTTTGAAATGGGGCATGGTACACCCCACTTTCCATGTCCCCTTAAAAGCCATTCAACATAAAGAAGGGAAAAACAATACTTTTACATCTCTGAATCCTTAATGTCAGACTAAATGATCGTGCAATAAAACATCCTCAATTCATGTATATTAAATACTGAAAGTAGTAGTATTAAAAATCTATTGTTTCATTTTCATTTGACCTCTGTTGCAGGAGAAAATAAGAACTCTAGCTGTTCCTACCCCATGCTCTCAGAGGCTGTAATCTGTCAACTTGTTCTTGGATCATTCTGTTTCTGTGGAGAGTGGACAAAACAATTAAAAGCGTAAAACGTAAAACCCTGAGTTGGTAACACAAGGCACTTAACAACTCACAATATTTCAGTTATATTTGTTGTTGCTATTTCCTCTTCTATTCTGCTTTCTTAAACTAGCCAAAATAATTTTTTCAGCCAAAGTTGGACCTCGCTTTACAGCATCACTGACACCAGACATTTCCAGTTAACCATGAGACATGTGAAACCATGACATTTATCATCTGCCCGAGATTGCTGTTGTGTGTCACTGCTGCTGGCTTCCAATGGAAATGAAAAGTCAAAATGAAATGTTGTTATAGATACTTGTTCATGCAACCATGCTGCATGCAACATAAAAGTCTTACTTGTTAGCTTCCTTAAAATATCTGGAAATAAATATGTAGACCATACAGGGAAGTTGTAGGGTTACACTGACCAGCCTGCGTGGATGATGATTCTTCCCCACTGTGGTGGCTGCCATATGGAGAGAACTGGTATTTAACAAATCAGTATTCAAAATACCTCTTTAAAATTAGTTAAATAGCATCCAGTATTAAATATTAGAACATTCTCAGTCCTATAGTGTTTCGGAAGACATCAGCAATGGTGTCAGCCCTACTATGAAGCTGATGATTACTTTTTTGTAGGGTGGAAGAGACAGTGACAGGAATACATGAAAATTGCTTCACCTCACCAAAATATTGTGTTGCCTCTCAGACAGAACTGGAAGGTGACAATGAGGCCTTATATCACGGTTTGTCTCAAATGCAAAGGTGACAACATGGATCCTGTAAAATCCTTGCTAGCATTTGTTTCATTAAAAGAAAACACCAGAGCATCTTTCTCTGAGAGGCAGCGAAAATGGAGCACACAGGCAGTTACCTCTGCAAGAAGCCTCAGAATGAGTCCTCCGGCCCAAATTGTACCCAGAAAAAGACCCCATTTTCATCTCTGCTTCCTTCGAGATGCACATGACTCCTCCAGACTTGCCTAGGCATCCCATGCGGCTGCAGCCAACCTCATTTCCCTCTGCTGGAACCTTCCAGGAAAATTCCACGCTCCTCTTTGCACTGTAGTCACTCTGGTGGCTCGGGTTGCTGCACTCCCCGTTTTCCGTTTTGGACCCTATGGTTATTACCTCACTGACCAAAAAGTCTTTATAATCAGCTGTGGTCTTTTCTGAAGAGGACTTGTGGGGCCAGTGGCAATCCCCTCTACGCAGAGGCTGATGGATGATTGAGACCTATGTGCTGCTTCAGGGATCTAACCAGAGCTCAACAGGCACCAAGCTCAACCTCAACAAGGGCACACTTTGTCCAGATTGAAGGAGTCATAAACCAGTCACCCTAGACTGAGGGACCCTTACACATCCATACCTGTTGACTGTCTCTTTTCTGACAGCGGAGCATTTGAAATTGAGCTGGAAACAGTAAGTGCTCCGAGCCCTGGGATAAGGGCATGCCAGAAGGTGGAATTCCTGTCATTGAATATGTAAGCCATATACAGACTATGCATAAGTAGTGTGCATAGTTTTAACTTAAGAAATGTTTGTGCATATAGGATGTAAAAAGTGCATCTAAATTGTTTTGTGTATCTGGTCCACGGCTTGTATTTAGCATGGACAAATTTCTGTACAGTGCAGTTAACGAATGAAATGTTAACGAATGAAATTGTATCATATATGTTATAACGCAACTGATATTTTTTGCTAAGAGTTAAGAATTTATATATTCTCTGCTGGTGTTTGAGCAAATCATTAGTAGCCTGGATCACTCTGTGCATCTTTGCATCCTTTTTGGGAATGTTGGACTTTTTTTTTTTTTTTTTTCTTTGTAATAAAATGTAAACCATTTTATGGCTTCTTAATGTCATTATGACAAGAGAAGAAACATTATGGTCATATCAGGTTTGGTTTTTTTTTTTAATATATTGTAAATTGCCATATGCTGTGGCAATGGAAAATCTTCTTGTTTAACATCTGAGAACTTGGGACCTTATTTCAGATATGTTGAGCATCTGCAGTTCCCACCAAATTTGAAAAAAACCCAAAAGATGACTAGTATTGTTGAAAACTAGGCCAGTTAGATATTTATTTGTTACAGAGTGTTCTTCAACATTGTAATTTATGATTCACTGACACTAAAAGTCTGGAGCAATCAGAATTTAATGTTTTTATTGTATTTTCAGCTTCATATTTTTACCACAGTTGAACTTGACTTTTTCCTTCTGTGTCATTATCCCATCATGATTTATATACTCTGCAAGAATTTTCTCCTGGAAATACAAGCAGAAACCATAACAGATTCTTCAGAGTCCTAGGAGCATCCTGTGGGGCTCTCAGTGTCCTGTTATTGTAGCCGGTACCAAGATCTCCCACTGCAGAAACTCGAAGGAGCTCCTGCTCTCACGGGGAGGCACTCATTGCCTGCAGAACTCATTCATTAATATAGACATGTGATTTGTATATAAATAATCCTATTTGCTCATTTGTATTCAGTTTTAATCACTGTGGTAGCTGTTACTGAAATACAAGAAGAAGAGTCCTTAGTTTTTCTTTAATGCCAGCTGATTCTTTCTTTCTTCCTTTATTCGTAGCAAGATTTTATCCGGACATGACCCAAAGCTTAGTGTGTTGTTTCAGTGAGGAGAAATTTGATTTCATGGAAGACCTATATAGCCAACACACGTTAATTAAGGCTTTGACCTTGGGTGAAACTTGTGTTCGGATGGCAGAAAAGCTTCTTGAAAGGGCCTCTCCCTGAACAATACTTTATCTTTGAAACCTGTAAGGCTGCGCTACCAAAACACTGCATGGGGCCATAAGAAGTGTTGTTTGTATATGCATCTCTCCCACAGCATTATGGGCATGTACCCCTGCATTGAGCACACTGAGGAGCTGTAGCTATAGATTAGCCCTCAAGAGTTTTATTTTGTATTTTTATCTCGAGATATCTGACAGATATATTATGTAATATTGTTATGGGTTATGATCTAGCCTGTATTTTTTTATTTAATTTTCAACAAGGCAATCTACAACTATGTGTTTTTATTCTGCTGTATTTGTCCGTATTTCCTATGATGATATTCTCAAATAAATTTGATTTGAGGGCAAAGATTGCGAAGCTCCTGTTAGTTATGTTTGCTTTTCTGTAGCATCTTTGCTCATTTGCCTATGGTTGTTTTTGAAAAGTGACAAAGCATAAATGGTTGTTTTCAACCCTTTCACTCATTTGTGACTCCACACTTTTTCCGTAGCTGTGCCAGTTTGCTGTATGAGCTCACTCACATCCTCATGACACTCTTGAAAATAATTTCTTTAAGCGAGTCTTGCTGCCGTAGCCTTTACTGCTAAAATAGCCCTCACATGAAGAAAACCATAACCAATAGAACATTTTTTACCCCCAAAAATTCTTCCTGTTGGTTGATACTGATGGAGCCACTGGGACTGTTCATGTTAGCAACCATTCTTCGGAAGGGTACGACTTTCAGAGGCACCTCCATGGCATGGTATAAATTTAATCGTCCAAGTTCAGTGGAGCCGGGAGTAAACAGGGCCCCTTCCTACTCAGATTGGAAATGAATTCAAAGAATCCCATTGACCTAAATGTGTATGGAATCCTAGCAAGATACGTGATGGAAGTAAATGAAGACAAATACTTTATATCATTCTTTGCAGTTCCTTTTTCTCAGATGCTATCCCAGCTACATGAGGAAAGGACGTTCTGTTGTATAGATGCCCAAAGTCAAACAAGCCACTACTGTGACCAAAATAACTTCAAATTAACAAATGAATCAAGTGGTAACTGTCTAAAATGTATATTTTTAACAAACTATAGTTACTACTTTAGAAAGGTGAAAATGTAAGTAAAATAAAATTCTTCAACAGCAGTTTAAAGAGATTTAAATTCACAATAGTTTAGCAGATGAAGGTTTATCTGAGAGTGGAGTGGATCTACTTTAAAATCATTCTTTGAAAAATAACATCCTTGGAAACTGATACGGAAAAATGAGTGGAAATGACATTTAATATTATGAGGAAAAGAAAGTGTCCTCTGTCAAACACACTATGCAAACATTTAGGTCACTTCCCTGGGATAATCTTACTTCTCTGGTCATTTAAGTATTTAATGGGTCTCCAGAGAGCCCTTTTCCATGTCCCAGGGCAAACATTCAGAAGTTTTATCAAACTGTGAATATCTTAATAGTCCCCTGGGAAAAAAGAAGCAAGACATAACCGCAAAGTTAAAAATGTGAGAAATCTCTTATAAAAACTGGGATTTTAACTGTTTTGGGCTGAACTTTGTGCAAAATATTTCCCTTGTGCTTAGGCAAGTCCTTTGCTTATAGCCCTTCTGTGGAGAACTGTGGGAGAACTTTCCATTAGCTGAGCTTGGATAGATATCTTAACCAAATATGATTTCCTGACAAATTACATCATATATGAACTTTGAAGTTGATAAGTTTTATTCATTTGTAACAAACTGTATAGATGATTATTACAAACCTGAAGTAATATAAAGCTATATATAAATAAGGTGGTCAAAATCAAAATGGTAGGTACACTGTGGGCCTTGAGCTGGAGCAGGTTAAGCAGAATAAATGTTTTTTCATTTTTGTTTGGACTGTAGTTATAAAGCTATCTCATCATCGCATAGGTCCTAATGCTGATGCACTTACAAGCAACACTCCTGAACCTGCAAGAAGGACTTTCATTAGAGTAAGACTTTGGGGCTTGTATCACAAAACCATGAACAAACATCAAATAACATGAAATTATTTGCTATTTATTTGTATAAAGCCCGATATGATTCTCTTCATCCAAATTCAATAAACCAAAGGGTCAAATTCACCTATGATGCATTTCCATGAAAGCCAAGAGAGATGGTGTCATTATACCAGGAATTAATTTGATAATTGGATAGTAATTTGTTGTTTCTTGCTTTCTCTGTATTCATCTGGTTTACTGATTGTTTTCTGAAGTGAAGGGTACTGTCAGGGTCTAATGTCTCTGTACAAAGCACTATTCAACTGTAAGCTATCTTAAATAATTTTATTGAAGTTATGCTTTCTTTTCTTTGAGACCTCTCTCCTTTGAGAGAGGATTGTATTTCTCTTACCAATCAGAAATGAAAATTCACCTTTATTGTTTGGGATACTCCAGTAGTTCACAACTGGAATGAATGGCAGCATATTTCTGTCAAGCGTTGTAATATGATGCACAATGCATCTTTATTTTAGCATTCCTGCCTGAGAAGGACCCCTATTCTCTTAGTCACAAGGTGGTTTGGGGTAGGGCAGAACTGTGACTTCAGCCAGAGAGTTCTGGGAGACGTGTGTGTTCTTAAATAAATAGTAGGTACAGGAAGAGGACTACAGAATTGATATTTCCAGTAAATTAGAGAATAAAAATGGCATGAGCAATTTAAATATTATTTATAATTGACCTTCATGTCTGTTTTTAATATTCAATCTGCTGAGTGTTTAAAAAAGCAATTAAAAGTCCCATATAATGTTAAAACCCTTGATAAATGTAATAAACAAATGACATATTCAAAAGAGAGAATCTATGTCCCATTAGGAGAGAAAAAGAAAGATGAGAGCAACATATGGCAGTATAATTAGCATGATTAGGGAAGCACATCAACAGAATTTATGCTGCAGGGAAAATGTAATAAGAAACCAACACACTTTCCTCACTGCCTTGAAAACTGCAAATATCGCTCTCTGAAAAGGAGAAGATTCAGAAAGGCTCTCTGGCATTTAAAGCTGTAACTTGTGTTCTTCTGTCGTTATTAAAGATGCACACAGCCATCTGCAAACCATTTATTTTTGCAGAGTTCACATTGTCCCATTGCTTTGATTAATAAGGAGCAATATTACACCTCAGCTGCTTTTCAGAAAGATGCTATTTTGGAAACCTAATTAATACTCGTTCCACAGTTAGCTTGAGGTGTTCGTTAGTGCCAGATACTGAGTTCTTATTTGTTTCTCATTATGTGGAGAGTATTGCTTCTCGATGCCAACGTTTTTGTTTTGCATTTTGGAATAACCTTTCGACACTCCTGCTTCTCACAGCCCTCCCTTCAGAAGAGCTAATAACACCTGTCGTCATTATTTTAACATGCCTATTATGTCTGTTGAAGGCAATGTGGGCTATTTACATAGATAGACTATCCTGATGCACAGCAAATATTCGGGCCATTTTCTGAACAGTTGGGTCAAAGAAAAAACCAAGATTTAAAAACTTGGCAATGCAATTCAAATCTCGGTTTACCACTAAGGGTCAGTATATACTAAGCAAATGAATCATTACAAAATTGAAACAGAGTATGTTTGGCCTAGCAGTAGTACAAATTTATTTTTTTTCTGCCCCCAAATCCCAGATCATTGAATAAACAAAACAAAATAACCCTCAAAAAAACCCCTACAGGAGAAATAAAGACATTGAACTCCTATAAACTCCATCAGCCAACTTTGCTGTAACTGAAGATCAACAGTGCCTTATCAAGTGGCCTGAAGTCTAGTAGATGGTGCACAAATGTCTTGCTTGAGATTTTCCCAAAGTGCTGGTATCCTCACTGAAGGATAAAGGAGAGAATACTGCAACGTATAGGAGGCATTTAGCATCCACATTGTTGCCACATATAATGCTCCGCGTGAAAAGGTCAAATGTAATTGCACATATCAGGAACCAACAGAACAACTGAAACTCTTACTGCAGCTCACTATTGCACTGAGCTGATAAAGGAAAAAGAAAAAAAAAAAAAAAAGAAAAAGAAGAGAACAGCTGTGGGCATGAGCACCAGCATGGATGCCATAGTAGAGGAAGAAAAGGGAGCTTTAGGGACAGCATGTTTTAAATATGCCCTTACATTGTACCCCCAGGGTGAGGGGATAGATGATGCCTTATGTACTGCAGGAATAAGGTCTCTCTTAAAAAAGCCTGTGTCTCAATCTGTAAGATAAAGAAAACAAGAGGGGGGAACCCTGCACTGAGCTAGGGTCATTTCATTGTACAGTGCCAGCTGCTGAGCTCATACAAAAGCAGCCCCGCAGCTCTCACAAGTCCCGCTTAGGTCCCTCCCCAACCACCCACAGCACTGCAGCCTACCCAGAGCAACTCTGCAGAGAGTTTAGACAGACACCCAACAATTTGCCTTATGGAATAAAATAAATACGTTTTTTTAAGGAGCAAAAGCCACCACTGACCTGGCCCTTGGTATTGTAGAGGAAGTGCAGAGAGACTGGAGGTCCCTTCCTTACTGACTGGCCTCAACCCTGGATGCTGTGGAAGTCCCTGGCCCAAGCACGGGCAGCAGGACCTCTGCCTGCCGCCCTGCCTCAGAGTTGACACAATAGTGTTGGATGTGATAGTTTTGGTTCAGTAACACCAATGGTGCAAGAAGCAATGGTGAAGTTTCAGTTTAAATTAGTGGGGGGAAATAATGACATTGTGAGAAGACAGTGGAGTAGTCTTTGAAGACTTCAATAGCATTTATGGCAATCTTAAAAAAAAGAAAAAAAGCAAGAAATTAAGTAATTAAATTGATAGCAGGCTAAGAGAAGCTTTCCTGAATGCTACACATCGTATTTCCTTCCTCAAAGAAAAGTGTGCTGCTGGCCAAAGCCATTCTCAAGCAAAATTCCTCTGCTTCAGTGGAAGCTGTGCTTTAGAAAGGACTTTCAAATCTTGTCTCTTACATTGTACATATTTAAGTATTATCTGTTTTTTCAGATAATACTGGAGAATAAACAACATATAGCATCCTGTAAGTCAAACCACAGAATTTTTCCAAATAACTTATTAGCACAATGTCTCTATAAATCTCTCTGAAGGGAAGAACCTGTCATGGAATAAGTAGTACAGCATAAGAAACAAGGCTGTAAAAGGCAGAAACAAACCCCCTTTAAACCACTGTACATTAATGAGTTAAGGGATACTGGGAAAAGACTGCAATTGGTCCAAGGAGACATGTTCCTTTCAATTCTGCAAATAACATTTCCTGCAATACCTTGAAAGCAAGAACAGCAGCAAACACACCACAGCATGGAAAGGAAGTAGATTTAAGAACATGAAGGAGGGCAGGGGAAAAAGACACAAATCAGAGTTGCTCATTGAGAAAGAACTATGTTCATTACTTGCCTGGGTAGGTATTGTTCTGCTTTGTTTTTCCACCAGCCTGTTTCTGGAATGTGTACTAATACAACACATCTCTCAAAATCCTTCTCCCACCAAACCTGTAAGAATCCTCAGCAGCAGCAGGTATTGTGAGAGCAAACAGCTCAAACAAGGAACATGTCCTTGCAATTTTCCCTTAAGGTGTCTTCACATTGGACTTTTCTTTGAGACTCTTGGTGTTCACTAACTTTTTGTCTACATTCTCAATCCCCTAATGATTCATTTATGCTGAAAGAGAAGATTACATTTATGTATTTTTTTTGGTTTTACCCATGCTTTTGGTGATATAAACACGTTGGGCAACAATGATTGACCACTGACTCCTCCATCGTTCAAATGTACCCATGTGGAGCTCACCATGCTGTGAGACAGCCAGAGCTTTCAATGACACGCCAAAGCATGTGAGAGGCTCTCTATCTAAATTTGTGATTTGTAAATGTCAGAGGCTGCACCAAACCCCAGAAAAGACCTGATTTAGTAAGCAGACTGCTTTTCCTGACCTTCCTTTCTGATTTCCCCACACCCAGATATCTGTCATAGGGTTCACAGACAATCCACTACGGTGTTTCAGCTCTGCTTCATGACAAGGACTTTTATCCTGTGCTTTGTTGTTTTACTAATTCTTTCCTTATGGCTCCACTTACTGTATGCCTCATAAGTGGCAGATCAGACAAACAGGGCTTGCTTATCTTTTTTAAGCTAAAGATGGCTGATGTGTAAAAAAACCTATGCATCCTGACTTTGTCCTTCAGATGAGGTCCCAGCAGTAAATGATGTCAGGGTGGTTCCATAGTAAAATCTCTGCAACAAGTCCTGTCCCTTTGCCAGACAGGAGGAGTCTCTTCCTGTACTCAGACATGCTGCTTGCATAACCTTGGGTCAAGAAAGAGAGAAAGAAACAGGCTTTCAAAATGATAAAACACAGCTGGATTATTTAGAGATGGGGAGATGATAAGAACTGTATTTAGAGATGCATCTGACCTGGCTATCTGAGGCTCTTACCAGACCTTGATGTTTCATCCAGATCACCGCTGTGACACAGAATTGTGGTCTTCTTGGTGTTGCAGTAACAATCCTGGAAACACTCAGATCCAGTTCAAATTAAATCTGTTTTTTTATTTTTTATAAAGTGTAATTACCCTTAAGTACAGCAATCATCCCGAAACAGGGTGTTCAGTGACAAATTCTCCAAGCTCTTATCAGATGTTTTGTGTTGCCTTTGAAATGTTGAGATTCCGAAGTGTTCAATACCTTATCTTGGTATCAAGTATTATAAATCATGCACACTTTTCCATTTGCCCTTAAGCCAAAGACAGTCCTCGTCTGAAGCCTGTGGCTGCTGATAACTAGCAAAAAGCCATTAATATGAAAAGTGCTTTATTAGCTAGCAACACAGATAGCTGGTGTGAGGTTAAACACCAATGACTGTTTTACAACTGAGAGTGCTGTGGCAACAAGTGACTACGAGCCTGGTGCTGTGCAGAACCAAAGCTGTGTCAAAGCTGGGACCAGAGCCCAGCTCTTCTTGCTACCATTCTGGCCTTAATTTTGGGCCATTTAATCAGTTTCTGAAGGGTCATTTTCTTCTTTTTGTTGTTTGTGGCATAAAAAGCCTTCAGTCCCATAAGTTCTGTAGCTGGTTCTGTACAACTGGAGAGTCCTTCTTGCATAGACATGCTGAGCTGCAGCCACACACCCTGTTTGCAGTGTTTCTACAGAAAATGACAACAAAGAGGACCTATACAGAGATACAGACGGAGGGTAAAAAGATGGCTCCCAAATATAAAGAAACACTTGCTGACCTGTTCTCAACAGGTCTTCATGGAAGACTTTGGATTGGGAGTGAAATCACCATGCAAGGCATAGGCAAAAGGCTGTGTGCTTACATACACTTTATCTCTGTCTTTTCTTTTCTTTTTTTTTTTTTTTTTGATAGGTCAGTCCTTTAGAAGAGCATAAACTGAGGGTAAAACTTTGTATCAAAGGTAAAGTTAATAAAATTTGACAGTGAAATTGCTTAAAAATTGGCCATTGATAAAAAAGGAAATGAACTCTCAGTGTGGCTTTGAAGAAACATGGTTTTCCTTCTCCACCTTATTTCGTTTTATGCCATAGAGTGAAAATGTTATGAACAATGAACCAACCAAAAACCCTGTGGCTCTGACAAATGCTAAATCACCACGGATGGATAAGCTACCATTTACTGGCTGAAACTGTGACAAACTCAGACTGGTTCTCTTTCTCAGAGAAGGCTGTACCCTGTACTTGCTGCAGGTGACAAAGGTGAATATTGGCATTCCCTGTGGCTCGGCTGGTGCATGGATCCTGTTCACGGGTCTCACACACTCCTGTGTTTCCTCTGACTCCCAAATTGAAAGTTTTTCTAATGCCTCCAGATAACAATGATCTTCTGTAAAGAGAAATCGGTTTGTGTGATGTGACTTGGCGGCCTCAAACCAAAAGCAAGACAAGTACTTTAGACATTGCATATCCAGAGAGGATGGGCCAAGGTGTCTTTGTATCCTTCTCTAGACCGAGTCACCTCTGCTCACTTTGTTTCTATCTACATTACTGCAAGCAGCTCTAACAATCCGAGTAAAAGCTGCCCTTAACTGAAAAGATCATTTTTATACAAACATTTCTCTGCATGCTAAACAAAACCACTGTACAATAAGCAATCTTGTCTAAATGAACATATGATTTATTCTGTAGCTTTTAAATCAGTTTTATTTACAACAGGCCATAGAGTACAGCTCACACGCAGTAGTTAAGCTCTGGCAGTATTGACATCAGGTCACTAACACGTTTGCAAATTAAATTTTTTTAAGTCATAGAAAACGAAAGAAAAATGACTTTAAAATAACTGTTTGATCTTCGGGTACAAGGATCACAAAACACATTTGCAGGTGGCTGTAAAACCCAGCCGAGGGTGCTCCCCAGGGAGCCCCGGCGCCGCCGTCACACTGAGCGCTGTGGTGTGGGGACACAAGCAGTGGCGAATGGGCTGAGGCACGCATGGCTGCGCGGTTCAGTCACTCTCCGTGACGGGGCTCGAGGCAGCTCCACGCTCTTTAATGGCCCCACTCCTCTTCTCTTTCACTAACGCCCTCTTCTTCTTCTGGAAAGGCTGAATCACTCTGACTCTTCAGATGTTTAATCCCTGAAAAATACAGAAGGCATGGTTAAAGTTGTGGTAGCTCATGCTGGACATTTATTTTTTTTTTTTCCTGAAGTAGAAACAAACAAATAACCAAACTAATTGCAAGTTTTAAAATTTTTTCCCTTTTTCACAAGCCTCTTAGTTCAAACAATACTATGTTTTATTTACAACAGAAATGTTATCTTCCTTGAATACTGGCTTTTGGGAAATTTATCATGCTTTGTTAAAAAAAAAAGCCGCTGAAAGACACCTTGTAGAACAGAAGAGTATTTGCTTCTCTTTTTTCCTTGCTAATCCTTGATTAGATTAGTATTGCCCATCTCAAGCAAGTTCAAAGTTTTCAACACTCAGACAGTAGACATGGGATTTATTCTATGAGAATTTCAGTTTAAGCCTCTTTCCGAGACTGATCGGTTGAAGGTCAACACTCACACGGACCTAGTGCCCCATGATCACAGCAGTGTGCATCCCCATAACCTGCACACAACCTGCAGAGCTGTCCTGATGCAAAGAGAGCATTGCAGCCAACAGAGAAGAAACTGCTGGCACCTAAGCCATGACAAGTTTGGATCATTTCTCACATGGAGAATGTATTCCGTTGACCTCCAAATACCACATGAGGTTGGATGAAAAAGGTAGATATCTATCACAGGATATCTGGAAGTTTAGGTTTGGGGAAAGCTGTGCAGCTCTTCCTGCTGGCTGGTTTCAGCCAGTCACTGAATTAGACTCTGAAAATAAACTGCAAAGTTATTTTCCCTGTCTCATGCTCAGTACAAGCAAGCAGACCTCAATGAATGGGCCTTATCCCATTTTCTCAGCTCCACCTTGGTGTGATAGAAGAATTCAAGCTAAAAAAGGAGGCAAAATCAAGCTAAAAAGATGACAGACAGGAGAGACCAGAGATGAAGGGTGGCTATTTTCGAAAAATCTAAACAGCAAATGCATAAGATTAGTTTTTGGGTCCCCTAGTTTTTGACAAAAACAGTTGTAGTGGGAGCATAACTGTTAGTCAAAAATGTATCATTTCAACAAAGGTTTTCTGGTGTCATTACTACCGTAACACGGAAATATTTTTGGTTTTATTACAGATCACACAAAGTTCTACTCACCATTTCGAAATGTCAGAAAAAAAAAAAAAAAAGAAGCTTTCCTTATGCAGCAGTTCTGTTTGTTGAGGAGAAATTGCACCCCAGCCACTTTAGATAACCACAGCTGGATAGTTCAACACTCCACTGTCAAAGCATTTGTAGAGGCACAATTTTCAAAAAGGGATGCACCTTTAAGGCATACATGGCAGGATCCAGATTACCTCAAACTGTGAGTAAGGGGAATTGATGGTGCACATCCAAGAGTCATGGTCCCAGCATCACTTAACTTGGAGGTTCCTACGCTTCACTTTGTATGTCCACACCAGTCCAAAATATGGGATAGTGTTTTGCAAGTACATCACTTGAAAAATATTTCAACATAGGTTATTCCAGTTCAACAAAGGTACAAATAGCTAAACCCAGGATCTTATAATGTGTTGTACAACAGGAGTGCATCCAGATCCATTTCCAAAAGGAGCCCATCACTGCTCTGTGCTGGGCTCTGGGCTCATCTCTTTTTTTCCCCCCACAAACGACAATACCTGGTTCCCTGGGAAACTGTTGTTCAGATGTAAAACAAGCAAATAAATTAATGCTCCCAAGCCACAGTACTTGTGAGTGTTCCCTGCAATAATCAAACCATTTCCAATTAAGTAACTGTGATACATGAAAAAACACATAGGGTGCTCAGCTACCACCAAGCTGGCCTCATTAGCAACACCCTTTATAAGACAAACACCTTAAATATGATTTCACCTAACTATAGGTTAATGAACATTCATTTCGAAATTATATTGTGCTTGTAGCGCAAGTTTGTCTCCTGTTTTTCATCTCTGGATTTACAGAGCCATTTCTTGCACATTCACTGTACCCATCTAACAGCTACTCTTCAGTACTTCAGACAGAAATTTCTAGGAGCCAGAATGCATCATTTTTTAGGGATTTTTTTTTTTTATAAAGATGAAAAAGGGAAAGTTATGGACAGAAAAGAAGGCATGTGATGATATACAGTTAATATGGTGAGGCTTCATGGAATGGTATTTTTGGTAAGAGTGAAGAATTTTGGCAATGTGGTTTAATTGCAATATTGAATGTGAAAATTGAAGGAAGTGGACAGAAATGACATCAATGAGCATTTCCCATTGATTTTCACATAGCAGGCAGCTATCAATCTTATTTAATGATTTTTTGTAACCTCCGTTCTACAGCCTGCCTTCACCTCTGCCAGTTGTTTAATCCCACAGTGTCATTCGGAAGTAAAGACTCACAGGTTTTCCTGCACCGACCAATAAGTGCACAAGACTCGATGTCATTACTCAAAAGCTTCAAGATGATCTGACAGCATCAGGTTGTCAGAATTAACGGATGAAATAAGATGCTCAGCTATACAACAAAATAAGTTAGCATGTGTTGATGTACAGGTAATGAAATTCCTGTCAGTCGCAAATGAACGTGCATGACAGAAAAGGCTGGTGGCTTTCCTGAAAAGATACGTATTATGCCCAAAGTGTCAGACTTTTACAGTGCAGAATAATCTGAGGCAATAAAAATACTAAGTTAAATGGTAGCAATCATACTTTTAGATTAAATGTGTATCTAGCTGCATAACATTGCAGTAATCTGCAGTAGCTGCTAAGGGTGGTCGGAAGGCATTGGAGCTGGGCATGCCCAGGAGCACACTGGCATATCCATCCACAACTCCTGCTCGGCTAAAACAATTCAAGAGAAGAGGCCATTCCGGCAGCTCTCGAGTGTCACTCCAGCACAGTTATTCAAGCTGTGTGCCCTGCCCTTTGTCAATACAAAGCAAATAATAAGCAGGTAGTGAGATGGAGCTCTATCCACAGAGACAATTTTTTCTAAGTTGGATCTGTTCATACCCAGTATATTTGTTTAACAATATCTAAATTGCTTGCTGAAAGTTTACATTCTGCTAGAGAATGAGTGAAAACTCTGGTCAGCCCAACCGTTTTTACAACTGCTATTACGGTAACATCAATTTATTAGCAAGGAGATTTCCTTCTTATTTTTTCAGTAACAACACCCAGCAGTAACACGGTTCATGCCCTCAGCTTTTTCAAATAGTAATCAAGATGCACCAGAATGATGTTGTTTGGGGTTTGTTTCTATTCATTGTTAAAGCACAGTAGTAAAGATGAGCAACAAATATAGACTCTAAGATTTTACTCATAGAAAAACCAAAACCAAACCAAACCAGGATATTTGGGGAGATATATGTGGGATAATTTAGAAGATATTGTTTGTACATACAGCAGATCCAAGTTAGAAACATCAAGTTACTGGTTCCATGTAAACTACACAAGTTTCGTAATAGTAGTAGCAAATAGGCATGACCGCAAATGCTCATCCACAGTCACCCTGTCTCGTCACTGTCCCTTGTTCTAGGCAGCGGGTAACTCTGAAGCACTGTGCCTGCACTGTCCTGATGCCATTTCGTTTCTCTCACTACTCTGCCCTGCAGCCTGGGTTGCCCTGCCCTGCTCTCTGCTTGCGTGTGGAGGTGGCCCATGGTGCCACTGGTCCCCAGTCCCCTCTGTGCCTGACCTGTCATGCCCTGGCTGGGGCTTTGCTCTTTGCCTGAGAGGTCTGATCGCAAAAATGCCCTTCCAGCCAGAAAGCTGCTCCTGCTCACCGCTCCCTGACAACGATTTTATACCCACAGTACATTCAAACTCGCTCTTATTCTGCCTTAAAACAAAGCCTGTCTGAATATCGCCTCTCGGTTTCTTTTTTCCATCTGCCCCCCCGCTTTTTACGCTTCTAAAACCAGCAGGACAAGAATGGTTTTTCCACAAAGGGCTCATATTTCACTGCAGGTAATTTAATCCAATTAATGCTGATGAAGAAACCCTTAATGCCAAGCGATATTCAGCAGCCGGGCACTAATACACTTTGAACTGATAATTCATTTTAGATTAAGTCACTGCCTCAAAGCATATTTCTAGATTACTTACAAATTATGAGTGAGAACGGGACAACTTTCTGGCATTTTTGCAGTCACATAATAACATCTATGCTGTTTAATCAACAGCTGTCTTTTTGCTTCTTTCCATCTGACCAAAGTACCAGATTAGAAGGCTAAGTCACAAGATATGAAATAACCAAGTGCTCCTGAATTAAATATCTCCTGGAAAAAAAAAAAAAAAAAATCAAGTAATTAAGGCAGCTCCCTATCTCAACTAATTAAGGCAGCTCCCCATCCTATTTAACACTTCTTCCTTCACCCTGCTTCACTGCCCAAGGAACAGTGTTGACATTTACCAAACTCAGGATTGAAGTCTGGTTGGCAATTTGAATTCCCCAAAGTTTGAAGGGTTATTTAGTTTTATGATTTGGAGCTGAGCCTCTCTCTATCAAAAACACATTTCCAGATTTTCAGAAAGCAGTGAAAGACAGAGCTGAGCCACAGACAAAGGAGCCTGATTTTGAGTTTCAGAACTCAAATCACTCTGAAATTATCAAGCAAACAAACCTGGCCAAAGAGGATAATGGCCAAATAAAAATGTCTACTTTATGCTAATCCTAAATGAAATATGTTCTGGTTCCATCAGCAAAAATGAGAATATCAAACAAAAAAACCATATTCCTGCCACTACACAGGAAAAGGAATTTTTCTTTTTTATGGAAATTTTATTTTGAATTTACCATTCAACTATGCTTTGAGTCCTTCCTCATCTTTTTTTTTTTTTTTTCCCCAACTGAAATGAATTTTTGAATTAAAAAACAACAGAAAAGCCCCAAAGTTAATGTCATATAAACCAGCATCTACCACAGGTCTTTGGCTAAATTGGATGCAGTGGGAGGCAGTTGTGAAGGTGACAGAGCCCAGCAGAGCTGGCAGGTCTTCAGGGGCAGCCTCCTCTAAGCACAGGAATGGCCTGTACTGATACAGGAGAACAAGCAACTGTATCAGAAGACCACCTTGACCAAACAGGTACCTCATGACTGACCTCCAATGTCAAAAAGATGATGCATACAGTGGATGAAAGTCAGGTAAAAATGAGAAATATAGAAAAAAATACAGGCCCACAATACAGGGGTGGTGTTAGCAAAGCTTGAACTCGAGTTGAAAAACAAAGGGTGTCAGGGGCTACAAGAAAAGTTTCTTCCCCTACCCTCACAGTAAAACAATGAAAATGTGGGTCTGAAGCCGAGTGAAGTGAGCAATCTAGACATAGACAAGATTGAGGTGTTCAATACCTTCTTTGTTTTGGTCTGGACTGAAAAGGTCTGCCAGGGCTTTGTGCCCACAGACAAGGTCCAAGGAGGAAAGGTTGGCTCAGCAATCCGTTGAGACATCTTGACCCACAGAAGTCCACAGGGCTGGTGAGCTTCATGCAAGGGTGCAGAGGGACCAGCTGGTGTCAGTGTGAGGCCATTCTCTGTCTTTTTTGAAAGGTTGTGGAAACCAGGAGAGATCCTCAATTACTCACCATGCATTAAGCTGTGCCTGCCATACTACATTTGCCCCTACTCCCATACAAGATGTTGATAGACTGGTTCAAATCCAGTGGAGGCCACCAAGGTGGTCAGGGAACTGAAGCACATGACCTGTGAGGGACCTGGGCTTGCTCAGCCAGAAGTGGCAACTTTGGGGCACCTAACAGCAGCCTGCCTGTACCTATGGGAAGGTTATCCAGAAGATGGAAACACTTGGTCATGAATTAAAAGAGAGTATATTCTGTCTGGATATAAGAAAGAAATGATTTCACTGAGTATATTTAAGCACCTGTTTCCCAAAGAGTCTGTGAGGTCTCTCTCCTAGGAGGTTTTCAGTACTGGACTAGACAAAGCCTTGAGCAATCTGGTTAAATCTGGTGCTGATATTGCTTTGTGCATCAGGTTGGACTATGTGCTTTCCCGAGGTTCCTTGCAACCTAAATGACTATATGATTTTACAAAATCAAAACTCAGTAAATGCATCTGATAGTTTATAAAAGTACAGTACATTAGCTGTGTGAATGAAGGCTACATTTTGACCCAGGTGGGAGCTTCAAGCACCTCCTTTCCCTGGGAGATGAAGCACCTATTTGCACCAGTCAGACTGATCTCAGGAACAAGGTTTCTTTTCACTTCTTAAAACCATGAGGCCAGACTAAATCAGCATTTCAGTACTGATTTTGGGAAATATACAAGCTCATAATTAGATTATGTGGCCCACTGCAAGCTATATATACATGTATGTGAGCTACATACGTTTGTATTTGTTCCCAAAACCAAGGAATGAAAACAATGGGATTAAGGAGTTGCATTGAACCAAGGGCTACTGTATTTCCAAAATCAAGGAACATGGAACATCTCTTGCATGTGACAGATACACCTACAGACAAAATCTCACATAGAAATCACATGCCAGTTGTGGCCCAGCGCATAGAGATTTCAAAGAAAAGAGTTTAATTTCCAGAGCTGGAGGCACAGGAGCGGGCTGTCTTGTAGAGTTAGTCCTAGCACGCCTACCGCCTGCTGCTGAAACGGGGCATCCTTCTGCCGGGGTTTCAGGGGCAGATCATTTGTCTCAGTCACTGTTTACTGGTGCAGGTTACCTGAGGACTACCGACTCTCATTGTAGTTAAAAGAATATGCTCACTGTCTGCAGATGTAACAGATTTAAAATCTGTATACTGTGGTAATAAAACCAAAACCTATGCACTCCTGTTACAAAAAGAAATTGCTTTCCTGCTCATCTAAGCATCTGCACAATGAAAGTAACACAGACTTTGAACCCTTCGTAAGATGTTTTGCCGATGTTTCCAGAAGTACTGAGTGCTCCATGTGAGGAAATGTGCTCCCTTTGGCCAGTCAGTTCTTATGTGAGAGCACCAAGACTCTCCCTGCGACAAGCACTGCGGTACAGCGCTGTCGGGCACAGCACACGCAGCACGCGCAGCACGCGCAGCACACAGCCCCTACTCCAGGCATCTCCTCGCTGTGACAAGCATGAAACCCTTCCTGCTGTTGCCACCTCCAGCAGAAGCCAAGGACCGTCAGCGCTTGCCAGAGCATCTGCCTGGCAGAAACTTACTTCCACATTTGCTGAACAGTTATTAAAAACTTTTTCTCTCTGTGACTTTGATCAGTTTAAAAAACTACATCTTAACCAGCCTCCGTTGTCAGCATTTTCTGCTTCATAAAAGTTGTTTAGACAAGGCAGGTTTAGTAATCTTCAAATTTTTATTGTCATGTGCATGCCAACTACACTGCTAAATTTATTTCAATGAAAGGAATACATATCTTGGCTTTCCTCTGCCCCATTTGGTGGAGGTATCAGAAACACAGCTGTCATTACTGGTCAAGGGCAAACTCAAAGCCTACCCCTTGCAGACACTGGAGACATAGATCCTAGGTACTTTGACCCTCTTGATCAAAAATTCATTTCTTTGGCCAGAAAAAAAAAAAATTTCGACCATGTAATTTTTTTTGTTTTAAACAGCTGAAATACAGAAGGGCATGTATTCCATGCAAGAAAAGGACAGTAAACCATTAAGGAAAATGCTGTAGTTTCCCAGATGCCTATTTTGAGCTTTCTCTTATTTCCTCTTTGCATAAATGACCTGCTATCTATCTCCCTCATCTGTACAATCAAGTCCTTTAATCCATTTTTACTTAACTGGGGTAGTTTAGATAAGCTCTCCTTGCATAGAAGTCAGAGTTCAGTATTTAAGCTTCTGTTAGTAACTCCTTAAAAATCATTACTCCCCATCCTTAACCCTACTTGCCTCCCCAGCTGCCCCCAACTCTTCTTCTCCCTCTACCATTCAGCTTACCAAGGATGATGCCCACTGATTCCACCTAACCTTTCCACACACACCCCTTCCCTACATCCTCCACTTCCTTTGATCAAGTTGCCCTTGGACTCAACCTGAAGGCTTTCTAGCAAAAGTGTCCAGTGATCTCTATCTTCATTTTTTCCAACTTGTTGTCTGTGCCTCTAACCCTTTTTTGCCCTGGTTCTTCTTTCACTGTTTGTAACGCATTTGCTATTGTTGTCCTCTGATGGTCCTTTTCCCCTTACTCCAGCCTCTGAGGATGGGTGGCAGAGGCTGCAAGTTTTCTTCTAGTCTTACAGTACTCCTGATCTTCAACAGTCTACTTCTCAAATACAGAAATAATAAATGTCCTTATAAAGGCTCTGATGGAAAGAGTTTGTTCCTTCTGTCCAAATTAAAACTCTAGAGTATATCTTTGGCGGAAGCTTGCAGCGGTCGAAGACATTATCTCAAAGTGATTAAAATCAAGCTCTTGATCTGCAGTCCTTTCCAAAATGCTTTGTTCATCTGCTATGGACAGCATCATCATTGTCTCCTGACAGTCAGGCTTACATATTTCTGATTTCTGCTCTAGATCACCATATCCAATTTTCATGTGTCTTGCATATTTTTCTTGCTTAATGCGTCCAATATGGTCTTTACCACTTATCCAATCATGGAAACTCTCCTTATGCTGGGGCCTTCACTACTACCACATCTCCTTCTCTAAGCTTTATAAACGAACCTTTGCTCCTGCATTCAGCATTCTGCAGTTACAATCTCCTGAATCATTTCCATGATCACTTCCTATGCCACCACTAAGCAAATCACTTTTCCTCCTGAGTTTCCTCCAGGATATTTCAGACTAATGGTGGCTATTTATGCTTTCAAGGAAAATTAAGTTTCTTCACACATTATGAGCACCACGCGCTCTCATCTGAAATCAGGGACCAATACAGCTTTGGCACTCTATTTGCTAGGATTTTAAATGAACATTTACATCCCTTCTCCTACATTGTACTGAATTCTGGAGAGATAAAACTATCAGCCTCCACAACCACTTCCAAATCCTCTTCAAAATTCTCAGTTATGGAATCTGAGAAACAACCTGAGAACATTCAGTTGCCAGCATGCTGAGACAGACTGTCACATTCCTCCTTAACACTCTCTCTGTTCCTGGGCTTGAATTCTACACCCCTGCTGGGAGTTTCCTGGTGCAACAACCGACTTCTGTTAAATGTTTAAACAAGGTTTAATGTGGCAGAGTCCTAATCGCTGGTGTGGGTTCCTGGGTGCTATGTTTACATCAATACAATATGACAAACATTGGTGATCACTGGGGGATTATTGAGTGTGAACTAAGACCTAGACCATGACTGATATTTGTATGTAAACAGAAAGTGTGTTTTACATACCTTTCCTCATGTTTCATCATTCTCACTTACAAGAATGGCTTCAGTCTGCCAACCTGGAAGCAATTATTTCATCTGCTGATGCTCATGTTCATAAATCACGCCAGGTCACCAGTGGCAGGAGGCTACCCAACTTCCAAGCAGGCACAGCACGAGAGCAGCAGCCCAGCCTTGCTGAGGGTGGCATCCCTGCTGTGTCCCGAGGCAGCCACTTTCTTGGGTGGTCCCTAAGCCATCAGTGGTCCAAAGAACATCAAGAAGTATTCTGCGACATGACAGCAATAAAACACACAGACCCTGACCTTGACAATTCCCATGTGTGTGAGTGAACAAACAGAAAAAATGTGAGGGAGAGAAGACAAAATAAAAGTAAATGGACGTGGAAAATTTTGCTTTATAAATGTGGGCAACTGTGAACAGTCTGCTTGATACACCCTTTGGAAGTTTTCCAAAACTTAGGTTGTTCTTTGTTGAGAAAGCCTGAAAAATGCTGCTCTGTGGAAATCTCTCAAAGGACTCTGAAGAGTGGCCATCCCTGTAAGCTCTTGTTAACCAGGGTTTCATGGCAAAGTAAAAAGAATCACCTGAAGCTTGATAACCAACATGCAAAGGTCTACCCTTACTCCTGTGGTCAAAGAGTTTGAACACAACCTTTTTTATTACACAGGGCTTGATCCCACTCCTCCACAAGTTAATGAGGCTTTCTCTTGCTGTTTTCAAAGAAAGAAGAGTCAGCTTTCGTAATTGATCTTAACTTCCAGTTATAAAGAAAAAATAACTTCAAACAGCTACTGTTTATTTACACAGAATCTATGTAAAATACTATAAATTAATGTTTTATGTGGCTTTAACGTTTGACGTATGAGATAAAGTGACACAGAAAATTGGCACAGTAAGTATACTCAAACTCCTGTTTAGATTATCCAAGGAAAAGCAAAGTCAGGCTGTTACTCTGTCCTTTATAGCTGATGGTGTCTTCAACGACCAGCAGACATGGTGGGCCTGCAATGTTTAGAATAAAAAGAATCTGAAGCACCAGTGTGGCAGTTCAAACTACGTTGACATTTTAGAAAACTATAAATCAGCAAAAAATCTTGTGTGCTACATTACTTTATACCTAAGTTCAGGCTGAGGAGGAGTAAAAAGTTATCATGTGTCTGTTATGATTATGAGACCAAGATATTCAGTTACGCAATTAAATTTACTTTTTTTTTTTTTTTTTTTCTCTAATGTTCATCTCTTTCACAAGTGCTGATGATTAAATCAAAACAAATGACCTGAAGCACTGGCAAATATGATGGGTTTATGTAGGTCACATATCTGATGTGGAGCAGATCAGATCGTCAGCATATCCAGCAGGTCACCATGACCTCATAGATGTTTGTGAATGATCATTCGGAAACCAAGCAACAAGAACTGAGTGATTATCTAAATATCTGCTGGTTGTTACTAACTCTTAGCTCCAGCCATACAATACCCAGACCTTACGGTGAGCCTTTTAAATGACAAATTTGGGGGCTCAGGCTACTTTCTCCCAGTCAAAAGACTCAGTGTTAAACTATCACAATAAAGACTGTATGAGAGCAGCAAAATTCATGTTGTAAATGTCTGGCTGCTTTCCCTTTTGTTCTCTCACACAGCACTTTCCACTCCCTTTTCTCCTCTCACAAGTCACTTAAAGCAGCACCGGCTCCATCATACTAACGTGAAGGAGCTGCTTCAGCACAGACAGACTTTTGTCAGTCCTCCACAGGCTGGCCAGGACATGCACTGGAGACAGAGGTCAGCTTCGCTGTGATCGAAGAGCCTGCATCTCCCGCTTACAGTAGCCAAAATAGTAAACAGAGAGGCTTTTGTCGCTCCAGGCAACTTCTGCTATTATGTGAAGATCTCTTTTGCTCTTCCTTCCTCCCCTGCTAGCCCTCAGACTGCAGAAGTCAGCCAGTCTTCAGAGTCTGAATGAACAGCAGAAGCCCCTGCAGTCAGCTAAGTGGATGTTTCAGCCCATAACCATCTCAGCCCAACATTAATTACCCTTCGGAAAGCCAGAAAACATTTCTTAGCCGATTCTGTGCAGGGTGGCTCTTGGCCAAACACCTCACTAACAACTTGAGCAGAAAAACACGTAGAGACGACTTTCACATTGGTGATGAAGCTGGATGGTACTGCACGGCTCTCCTGCACAGCTCCATGTGCCAGTCTGGCTGGGCGGCTGGAGGCTGCAACCAGGAGAGGATTAAAGTTTTTCGGCTGACATTTTTTCATCCCAATTTTTCATAGTTCAGAGATAGTCTTAGAGCTGTTGGTAAGGGTGCTTGAATTCAACCAACGCAGGCAGATCTTCAAAGCTGCTATGCTTTGACAGGTCCGGGGAAGCTCCTTAGATGGTCCCAATCCCCCCTCAGAAAGCATCTGTCTAGAAGCCAAGTTTTACTGGGCAGTGTGTTTATTTGCTAGAATTACTAAATCCTCACTTTTAACACCAGTACCGCTCACAGCCAGGAAGCTGTCTGTCTAAGAGTAGATCAAAATCACAGGACTGGCAGAACTGATCCCTTATGCCACAGGATTACGGTAATTCCATTAAATAAAGGGCCACATTTTCAAACCTGAATCAGCTGCTCCATAACAACAGATGTCAATAGCTCTTCAACTGTCAAAAAATATTTATTAGAACTCACTGGCCTTAAAAGTTTACAAGTAACATTTTCTAACCATTTCTTCTTTAAATGAAAACATCTTCTATTTTCCCAGGCAACTTCTGTCATTCTTACAATTCACCACATGCTGCTCCAGGTTAGTTTATGCTTTCAAGGTCTGAAGGCTGACTACCTTAAAATAAGCCATGAGGGAAAAAGCAGGAAATAGGTTTTACAGCTAGAAAAATCACATCAGTCAAAACCTGAGAAAGCTGATGCTCAAGACAATATGAAACGATGCTCAATATTTCAACTGCAGCATGTAAGTCTGTTTAGAGATAGGGACAAGACAAATGTTAGTTATATAGACTGCTGTGTACAAAGTGAAAGAATGTTATCATCCTATTTGCCCTAAATAAATGAAGGGAAGGGCTAAGGATAATTAGATAAGCCTTAACTTTTAAAAGAAATTTTAACTTCTGCCTTCTAAAATATATGCTGTCGTTCAACATAAATTATAGATCAAGTGTAGAATTAGGTTGAAGAGTGTGCTTTATGCCAGAGATTCAATTATATAAAAATAATGGTCCTTTCCTAGCCTTAAGATCAATCACCATTTAAAGAAGTGATCCTCCTCTTGTCTCTAGGAACAAAGGTTTTGTTCACAGCTACTATTCCTTCTGTTGAGGATGAAAAAAAGAGTTCTGCTCTCAATATGTTAATATATTAAATGGTATTTATATATGAGAAAGGGAAGTGAGTCATACCAATTTCATTTCCTCCAGTCTGTTCCTGCCAAAAGTGTCAACCAAGAACATTTTCTATTTTTTTAAATTTTTCCTTCCCCAATTCTTAATGGGAAATTTCCAACCTGCTTTGATGACCGCTTCTTTTACTACAGCACGGTTATTCAAGACTTTATATTTTTAAATAAAAATCAGAAATACATTCTTGTCCAAAACTGCTCTTGAGGCTGCACAAACCAGGACTCAAAATAAATGCATGAACTTTTCTAAGGGATTTTACTTCAGCAATTAATCCTTGGGGGAAATGGTGTATCGGAGAGCTTGAACTGAAGGAGTCTGAACTGTTTGAATGTTAGGTGGGCTGAGACACGCACCTAGTTAGGATGTGAGGTAGTTATGGAAAAGTACACTGACAGAATAGCAGCACAGCTTTTTTTTTTTTTTTTTTTTTTTTTGTGCCCTGTGTTTTAACTTGAAATTAAATTGCTTATACTCAAATGGCAATTTCTATTCGGGTTCAAAAAAATCCATCGGCCAGCTGAGATCTATTGATGGTGAGGACAGGTGAAGCAGAGTGCCTCTGCTGAAAATCTGCAATGAGAGTAGCGTGTGGCACCGGCGCTGCCTCAGCTGCTGGGGAGGGCTGCGAGAGCCAGCCCAGGGCAAGGCAAACCCCCAGTGTGCTGCTGTGCTGGCAGCGCACAGGACAGAAGCCAAGTGAAAAAGGAAACTGCTACTCAACAGCAAGCTTCTGCACAATAAGAACAAAGTGCAGCGCTTTTACCTACGCCTTGCTTACAGTGGTTTGCTGTCAAATCAAAAGCAATACGTGATATAAACTCTAATTAATAAAGCAGGGGAATGAAATCTCATACTGCAAAATACCCTCACAATGTGTGACAGAACCACTAACAGCGATAACAGCCACCTTTTCACTCACCAGTCTGGCCCCTCCACAGACATTTTTTTTGGAAAAGATAATTTTGTTGGTTCCCTTTATAAAAAAAACCAGATAGCAATGTCAAAAATAAATGTACATAAATAAGAGAGAATAGGTCCATTCTCCTTGTGAAAACAAATATTTGTCTCACCACAATTTTGGTTGGGTCTCTGGATAGCAAGGAGGGTTTTTTTTTTAATCCCATGGACATTTATAGATGCAAACTTTCATCGTGTGAATAGGATTCTCATATCCTGATCAGCTCTGTTTGTACTGCTCAGGCAAGCCTTTACACTGCCATACAGCTGCAGTTCACACCCCTTTGGGCAGGTAAGGTTTACTCAGAAAGTTTCTCTGCAAAACTTAACCTGTGTAGGAAGTAATGTTTTTATGTCCTAAGTATGTGTAGAATTCAGTTAATTATAAAGGTTAAGCTTAAAAAGTAGTGTATAAGGAATGAGGGGACATAGGTACCTCTGCAATATTGAATACCACAGCAGATTTGAGGAGATAGGAAACATGTAAAAGACCCCAACCAGATCCCATGTGATTGAATTATCATACAAGGACCAGCAGTTACATTTAGGTCCAGTCACAGGTCAGATGTAGACAGAATCTGGGATCAGATTTCACCAAGATTTTAATTATGGCCCCTTTTGCTAGAAAATATAATTGGAAATGCTCCTCCCTAGTTACATGGGGCCAGTGACACTGCAGTCTCACTAGTTTTGGCCATGTTTCCTGGAAAAAGTTTTCACACAATGCAGAATTATTTGTTAAAAATCAGGGAGGTATCATTTTGGGTTTAAGTATAAAATATGTGATTCTCCTCCTTGTTGTAATAATGATAAACCCTGTAGAAAGGTAACATGGTCAAAGCTATCCTTGCTTTACTTCTGCTTCCCAGGTCTTTATTTCCTTTGTTTCCTGCTTATGGCTGTGGCAACACAAGAACTGTCCCTGTTGGATGCCCAAGGGCAGCCTGGGTTTGTAGATAAGCACAGATGCCCACCTACCTTTAGGTACTTTAATACTGAATGCACTTGCCTGTGATGCCTTATATGATCAGCAGAGACACTTCCAGGGCTTGATTCTTCACTTGTCAGCCTATAACAAGCCCAGGGTAACTCCACGCCTGACTTGGTTTAAGCAGGATGGATTCAGGCCAGAGCATTTATAAAAATGACAGTAGCAGACTTCAATAACTGAATATTTACACTTCCTTGGAGCCTTACAATCCTTGTTTGCTCATGCTTAGAAAAAACCCTGAAATTTCACAATTTCCTTTATGAGGAAAAAAAGGAAAAAACATTTCACCAAAACATTTAATATTAGCAGTACCAAAACGTTTAGTCTTGCCTAGTTTGTTAAACATAAAAATCTAGATGTTATAGGAAAAATTAATTTTTATACAAGTTCAAAACACAAAAGGAATTAAGTCTTTCACACTCAGAACCTTACTGAAAATGCTTTACCAAACATTTTCATCTCCACAACTTCATGAGCCATTTCCAAGCAGCTGTATTTCAGTTTTCTTTGGTCATTCTTATCTGACTTCAACATTAATGAACAGCATTATCCTGCTGCTTGCTTTTTCCTGGACAACTGCACTGTGACTCTACTTCTTTGTATTTTGGCTGACATGGGGATTTTTCTGAGGTCATGAAACCTAAACAGATGAGCAAAAAGTTACTGCCACATCCTGAGGGGAGAGAATCATTAACAGAGAAGGGGAGACTGTAATACTGAGAAGCAGAAGCCTGACTACATGATGGGGTGAATGGAGTCCTGCATGTAAAGACTGAGCTGCTTTTGTTGTTTGACAGCTTCTTCTGTTTCACCCCCAGGCCTGGCATGTTACACTCAGCATTCCGTACGGTTTATATTCTGGATCCATGTTTTCTATTTTTGTTATTCTTTTTGTGGTTATTATTTCTTTCCGTGGTCTGGGGCTGATACATTGCAAAATTTGTTAACGGCACGTTTAAATCTCTTTATGAATACTCTGTGCAGCCTGAGATTTTTGGGGTGTGGATGAAAAGCTTTCCAGTGATTGTAGTTTTTAAAATGAAGACAGGAACAAAATCTTCGCTGGTCAGCCAAATGTCCAAGGTGGTGTTTCTCTGCCATAGTTCCATGTGCTGTGTGGCTTTCACTTTTAATTAATCCAGTCTGTTTGGTTTCTGTCAGAAGTCTGTAAGCTTCTCTGTTAATTTGCTGATGAATCCCCTACTGAGTTATAATTATAATCTTCATTGTGATCCTTCTTACGATGACAAAGGAGATAGGATTTTGGCATCAGCATAACCTGACATCAGTAATATTGTAAACGTTGGAATGAGCTCTTCTTTGAAGTATTTCATAAACACCATCAAAATTACAAAAACATTGTGGTGATTAAACGAGTGATTGATAGGTCAGTGTTTATATTAAATTATCCCCATTTCAGTTGCTTCATGGGTGGCATATGTATAGCAGGCAATTACCATTTTCTTCATATTACAGGTACTGTAGCTGTAGCCCTTACACCCAAGCAGGAACCCATCAGGAAGAATGAGCCTCTCCAGTTTTCACCACCTCAGTGCCCGTGAGGTGCTGAGATCATCTCAAGCAGCTGAGATCCAGTTCAGGAGACTGAAGCTGAAGGTAGTTTGAATCCTTCCCCTCCCTCTGCAGCAGGCAATTCATGCTAACCAAAGCAAAGTCGGCAATATGAGTTATGAATCAAGTCAGCTTAACTGCCTAGGAACTTCTGGAAAGTCAGAGCCAGTCCCTCTTCTGGTTTCATTAACACCTCCTGGTGCTGGAGAGGTTTTTATCCTGTTAAAAATGAACTTATGTGGGGCTTCCAGTCTACCCCAATCCTTATTTTTGCTTCTGAGACATTTTCCTAAGACACAGTATTACCCAGACAAACTGACATTTAGAGAGCGCTCTTACAGAAGTAGGGAACATACTGCTACAAAATAAGATGTCATCCATTGGACTGAAAGGTGAAAATCTGATAGAGGCAGCTGTGAGATGAAGTTTTCACTATGCTTGTCATTACCATGTGATGAAAGGTTTACATTTCATAAATGGTGAGTAAAACAGCTATTGAATCACAGAACCGCTGAGGCTCAGACCTCCAGGGACTGTCTAGTCCAAACCCCTGCTCAACACAGGCTCAGCTGGAGCAGGTTGTCCAGGACTGTATGCAGTCAGATTTTTAGCATCTCCAAGGATGGAGACTCCACAAGCTTTCTAGGCAACTTGTTCCACTCTTTGACCACTGTCACGGAAACAAAAATAAAAACAAACAAAAAAGAAAAACAAAAGAAAGTTTTTTTCTTACGTTTAGGTTGAATTTCCTGTGTTTCAGTTTCTGCCCATTGACTCTTGTCCTCTCATTCCATACAAGCCCCTCATTTTCTAGCACAAAGTGTAACCAAGGGAATTGTACCTATCGTTACTGTTTCATAACGAATAACTGTATTTTACACGTAAAATTGCATCTCTAGTCTGGAAAGTAACTGTGTAGAGAGGCAGTGTGGATGGCAGATAGGTTTCCTTGATTTTCTAAACTGTTCCCAGTGTTCAAGATAGGCTTTTTCAAAGGATCCATGCTCCTAACTCCTAAATGCATACAAGCACTTGAGAGCCCGAGTCGTGTAGGCTACAGCTAAAAAACACACTAAAGAGTGCCAGGGGGCAGCTCAGGGCACTGACCTTCTCTGACTGCTGTGACCAGCCATTAGCCAGGTCCCCAGTTTTGTCTGCGCCAACTAGCCCTCACCCAGAAAATTCCCAGCCTCGTTTAGGCACAGGCCAGAGATAGTTTCCACTGGGTATTTTGGATGGCCCTCATGATTTGGGAGCATAAAAGGGTCTGCAACATGGATGTGAGCTGTGTGGAGCCAGCTGGCCTCAGAACAGAAGCAAGCTCTTGTGCAGATGTACCTGTGGCACCTTACAGTGCTGAGTATTTTGCAACTTGACTGCCTACCTTGTTTTCCTAAAAAAATACACTCTTAGGACAAGAAAATAATGTCTAGCTCCTTCTTCTCATATAACAGGTGTGTGGGTTTTAAATATGTTCAGAAGCATTGGTTTTGACCTTGTGCCCAACTACAGCTCTTCAGAGTGAGTAACTGATACATCCCATGTGATGTCTCATCATTTCTACCTATTTAACTTCCTGATCAAGTCTAAGACTATGCAAATATTTTCATGTGCTGAAGTATCCTCAGCCACACCAGGCTGTTCTGAAGGAGCAGGGATAGCACAGCTCCCTGTAGGCTGGTGCAGCAGCTTGTGGGGGCTGAGATTTGATATCAAAGCTGGAAAATAAACACCATGAGGTTCTGCACCACACAGCAACCTCCAAACAGAGACTCCAGGCTTATGCGGGGTCCTGAAACTGAGGTGTGAGACCAGCCTGGGCAGCAAGATAGACTTGCCCACTAGCCAGGCAGGCAGCCTGGCAAGGGGCTGGTTGCACAGGGGGCATGGGGGGCTTGGTCCAGTGGAGATGGACTATCTCTTCAACAAACCAGCATCCAACCAGCAGGTGCTTACTCACTAGCCGGGGGAGGGGGGGGAGTAGGTACCTCTGTTAGTCCTAACCGGGGGCTCAACTGTGCTCACTCACACATGCTGATCAGGAGGCAAGTGGGAAGGGGGGCTCTTCCCCCCTGGAATCCAGGAAAACAGTGATCCTTTCCCACACACCATGGATTCAGAAACATCTGGTGGAGAATTTTCACAGATTAAGGGTACAGATCCCTTGAATCAAGGGAGAGAAAGCAAAACTTACTGATTTATGGTGTTTTGCACAACAATCTAGGTGGGTTTTCCCACCCCTAAAAGAAACAAGAAACCATTTAGTACATAATGCTTATGCACAGCCACGGTGCTTCTCTGTTACACAAATTCAGCAAAACCAAAGTCCTGGCTTAGACATCAGAAAGGGTCTTGGACAGTGTCTCTGCACTGATATTTTGGGAGAGGAGAAAAGAGAAGATGAAAACAGTGAAAAGTTTATTTTGACCTCTTGAATAATATTTTAAATTTGAAATGTTTTCATTTTAACTCATTAAGCTTACTGACAACTGAAACCCCACCAAATTCTTAAATATAAGGGTTTTAGCTTGCTGGCAAATTAAATACCAATGTTAAGAAATCAGTTATTCAAAATAAAAAAGCCGTCATCGAAAACTATTTGCAGTACAGTAGATATAACTGGTCTCACTTTGCAGTTGCCATGAGCAACAAAACATCAGGGGCAAAATCTTTAGTGGCTCTTTATTGTGTGAGTGAGCTTTGGAGAAACCTACCTCTTCTGGTTTGCCTAAGGCATCCAAATACCCCAGAGCCAGCATCCAGTACAACCAGAATGTAATTACAGCGTGGAAGCACTCTATCTGGTGCTTCATATTAACAGTCAGAACCTGAAAACAAGTATTGCTCTCAATTTTTCTGGAAAGCACAAGCAAGAATATCAGCTTACTCGGTTTTACTGTGGAAAACATAGACAAAGTACAGAAGAGGTAGCCTCTTCTCTAAAGGCTTAGACACATTTGTATCAGAGTCATAGATTATGTAAGTTTTAACACTGTTCTTACTTTTGATCTCGCTAAGAGTGAGGTTGAAGAAAAGCCAGGCTCTAACCACTCCAGCCATTTGGGGAAAAACTGCTGGTGTACAGGTGCAATGTAGTAATAACCTTACAGATTTTAGCTGGAAATTATAAATTGCAGTCAGGCTCCAATATAATTCGACTCCTCTTATAACTGTTCCTGCTGTTTAGTAATTCGCCAAAACTAGTGCTAAGGAACTACACCTACGTGTCACCAGAGGGAGCTTGCATGCCAAAAATCCTACATTTAGTAACTCAGTTTTCTTCAGGATTGCAAGGAGATTGAAAACTGAATTTACATAAAGAAAAAGAAGAACCTGCTGATTCCCTTTGCCTTTGGAGGGATGTGGTTGCCCTGGTATTCTGAGATACAGGCAACCACTTGACCTGCCGCCTACCATCGTTCAGCCCCTCTCTCCAGTCCTGTCTTACTGCCTCCAGTTTTCACTGCTCTCCATTTAACTGGCCTCATCTTTCTTGAGTCTAATGTCTCAAACTGGACATAGTCCCAGCTAAGCTGGGTTTCCTATGGCTGACCAGCTGCTCTCCAGGTACAGGTGCAACCTTGATGTGTCCTGTGTCCCTGTCACCTGGAAAGATGCCATTGCAGGCACTAAGTTAGCCCATGAAACTGCACTGTTTCCAGGGTTTACCAGATAGATGTTTACATATATGTCTTGCTGTGTGCACAACATAGGCAGTAAAGGTGCACCCTAAGATGGGAGAATTGCAGAAAACATTTTAGGTTTGTTTTTTGCTTCTGAGCAGTCATTAGATCCCACAATTCCTTTAAATGTATTCTTAAAAATAGTTACTCAGTAGATTGCTCAGAGCCTGCTGACAATCTCCTCTGGCTATAGAAGATCCACTGGTTCATAGGTCGGGTGAGTGCTGAAAGACCTGAAAAATCCTCCCACTGTTTCAAGAAAAATTAGCAACTACACCAAATGAGAGCTTTTTAAACAACATCCTTCTGGCCCATGCACCTCTCAAGAAAATGAATCCCTTTTCAGATACATATGCTTGCTGCAGTATTTCCTGTGTTTTTCTGGTCACATTCACACACATAATTCATGCTAGTGTTCAGCCCTAGCTGCAGGCCTGAAAGGATGTGGTTGAAATCTTCAGGCTGTTCATGTTCTTGTCTCTATGCCAAAGCTCTGGTGGATGGTTTTGGGAACTCTGTGTTCCTGCTAAACTGGGCAATGTCACATCCCAAGGGGTGAAGGAAGGGAGAAATTATGGAGGGGAGGAGAACCACATGGCCTTCTTTATAAATTTTTTGCTTTTCAATAAATTCAGACTAACAGGCATACACTTTAAAAGGAAACAAAAAATAATCAAATCATAAGAAAACCAGACAACATTCTCACCACAAGAAACCCAATGCAGATGGTCCCTAAGAACCAGAAGCAAGATTTCTCTTAGCCTAACCACAGAAAGAAGGACCACATTGTTCAGAGACAGAGATATCGCAAAGCTAGCATACTACTTGGACATCTGCTTGGGTCAGAATGAAACCTGATGGCAGAAAGTAAAATAACCAATGGTAAGCTACTATCCTGAAGGGCAGCTTGTGGGCAGGAGCTGCTCTCAAGGAAATGGTTGCATTTTTCAAACCTCCCAGCCCTGATACGAGGAGAAGTGAGTGTGGGTGGTGGCAGACCTGCTGACAGGCTGCGAGCCTGCTCATATGGACCAGCAGTCTTAGCTGGAAAGTTGTAGGGTGATTTTGCTGTATCAGACACTGCTCAATGCATAGTGGTGCCATTCATGTTATACGAATTCACTATTAACCTTGGGTTTGCCCGTAGCTTGTCATTCTGTCTTTTGCCAGCTTTGAGTTTTAGGGGTGGAAGTTTTTATAAATGAGACCTGACTTCCTGGAGAGGAGAGCAACTGTAGAAATACATAGTTAGATTCAAATGCAAGGAAGGCTTTTCTTTTAAGGGTAAATTAAATGAGATATGAGCCCACATAGTATGGAGGATTTTCAGAAAAATACTAGAGAGGTTCCTCTGTGTTTATACACTGGACCCATCTCTACCTCCAGAAGACGGCAATATAAATTGAGCAAGCTCCCCCACTGTCTCCCAACATGCCAGACCCTCTGGCAGTGCGATGGGAGGATCGTGCTCTTCCCAGCGGGGCTGACTTTGCACAGAGCTGAGAAGGAGTGAGCACCTGACATATGCTTGCCCCTGCTATATGCACGATCCTGCAGCTCCTTTCCAGGAACCCAGGAGATGTCAAACGCTGAAGAGGAGCAGCAACATGTAATCTAGGTCTTCATTTCATCATCTTGCTTGGGATCATATTCAGGATTTTAAATGCTTGAGATGAAACAAAGGAGCAATTATTATTTATTACAATAGGACTCACTGGAGTCAGTGTCTGCTATGTGACTTGGTTGTTAACCTCCACTGTAGAACACACAGCTAAAGCCAGGAAATAAAACGTAATGCCCTGCCAAATGACTAGCTTCATAAGAACATTACATCTTCTCCTACAAAAATATTATCTTTTCTTCAAAAGCTGTTTCAATTCAGAGCACCACACTGCCAAAATCTTTGGAATTTCACTATAAATACATTTTGTGATATAAAGTAACCAGTATAACCCATGCTGCCCTTTCTGGGCTTTCTACTTTATATTTCAAAGTAAGTATTAAGTCTCCCACATTCTCTTTCTGTAATATTTTATGTTGTTATCTCTTAAAAGGTTGGCTTTTTAATGTGGTCTGTTACTGCTTAGAAGCAATTAATAATACTATGATGTTTACACTGCTCTATATTTAGTACAACAATGCTTAACAATATTCATTTCAAGTCATAAATGCTGTTTCACAGACATTTATAAGATTACCCTCCTATCATAAAAATAAACTCATATCCTTAAAAAGGGGCCAGTTTAGCATTCATTGCATGAAGATTAGAAAGAGCTATCAGATATGTGGACTCCACGCCGAACCGAATGAAATCAGTGGAAGTACTCCCCTAGACTTCAGACAGTATTGGATCAGCCCCTTAAACCACACATGGTAATTTAGGGACTGATATTAGTGCTCGGCGCAATCTTTTCTTTTTCACATGCCAGGTAATAGTGGCAGATGACAAGTTATAACACAAACATCCCAGTTTTGCCGTAGAACAGATGTCAAGCTTAGTCTCCACTGAACACCTCAGTCTCTCTAAAGGTACTGTGGTATTTATTGCAGCCAAGGCCAGAGCCATTTTGAAGCAGAAGCCGCCAGCTGTGTGAAATGAAATGTACGCAAAGCTGCCAGCAGTAAGAAATTAAATACAGACTATGGTAGTGTCTGCCAACATTTCGGGCAGTAGCAGAATGGTGGCAGCCAACTGAACTTCAGATGGCAGCAATGTAATGTATCCCGTTCACCAACACAGTGATTCACTAATTAATTTAGTTCGGTTTTTTTTAAATTGTATCTACTGTCATCATACTACTGTACAAGTCTGAGGAAGGAGAGAGGAGGATAAAGAGAGTGAGAAAACGATACCAAGCACAGGAAAGTCGCATCATAGAAAAGATATCCAGGAAATTTGCTCAAGGCCACACTACATTAAGAGCATCGAGGTTCACTCTAAGATGTGGGTAAGAATGGTATATAAATGAAGAGAAGAACGAGTTTTGAAACCAAAGCTGCACCCTTCTTTTGTGACCTGGTTTGGCAAAAGGAGAAAACATAATGATTACAATACTGCAGCATGAATTTTCTTTCCCCAGTGCTACAAGAGGTCCAGGCAGTCATGGGATTCTCACCCATGAAACTAAACGCTCTTACGGTGCTTTGTCACATCATAACACAAACAAGAACAGTGCACACGAAAAATGAAGCAGAGTTTTGCCTTCTGTTACCCAAGAATCAGCATACTGAGTCAGATCTTCCTAAAAGGAGGGAAGAATGAGTGTCACCAGGCTAAAGAAAAGATGCTTCACCTGAAACACTGCAGCTCTGCTAAGGGATTAGAGGAGGACTTTCCCTGACCTCAAGGATCACTTCAGCTACTGGATGGTGCCTGCTTTTGTGGAGCAGTTCTAGCTATCCACTCAGTATTTATTACAGCCCTTTAGCCCACTGGAAAAGCAAGGAGGTCTGAAAAACACTTTCAGGACTGAGAGGATAATTGAAAACCATCTCCTTCTCTTGTTCTGGCCCCATGACTCACGTGCAGCAATCACATTTTTTAAAAAAGAATCATCATTGGAGAGACTGGGAAAATGTAATGCCCTGTGCCAAACTGACTTAATCACATAAAAAGAAGTTTACCGGGCACCAATTCAGTCTGTGAATTTGCACAAACCTGGGCTTGATGTTTAGAAAACTGTGTAAGATGTGTTACATTGTGGCTAATACTGATATCCTAAAGACTAAATTTAAGACGGTGTATGAAGCAGAAATCACATAAATACACAGTATTTTCCTCTCAGGTATAATATGATGTTTCTTGTTCTTACACTGCTGTGTTTAGTTAACGCTAGACGCTTTTTGCAGTTTGCCATTTAAGAGGGCAGCCTTTAAAATGATACAAGTTTCTGTAGTCAGTGCTTAAAACTTACAAACTTCATTCCTCTGACACCTGAAGTAAATTTAGTCTGAGATTTTTGTTCTGCGTTGGTTCTCGTGGGGTCTGAACTCAGTGCTTACCACACTAACAATAATCTTTTATGTCTCCAGACTCTATCCGTGTTCCTTGTTAACCTTCAGTCACAAAGTAATGAGATGCATCAGACATCATCAAGCTGGCCTAAGGGGTTACAAATTTGGATGAGGGCCACATACTGTACTAATTGCTTCTAATAAATTACATATTTCAGGAGGGACATCATGATTTTAATCATTTATTCTGCATGTTGTTTCCTTTGGAGAGAAGAACAAGCAGGCGCTAAACAAGCTGAGCATCTGAAATTCATGGCAGAAGCTGAAAAGAGCTCATTTAATATCAACCATCATTGTAAACACTAGAATTATGCATGTATCAAATCCCTGGGTCTGAACACTTTGGGAACAGGCAGTGAGTCCTAGCTGTTTTAATAAGACAAACCAAAATGATGTCTTTGAATGTTCCTTAGATTTATAACAACTCAAATTCAATCCCATTTCAAATGTTGTAGCTGGAGCCTAGCTCAAGAAAAAAGTCTTTGTTTCTACGCAAAGAAAAATACATTGAGGGGAATTTAAAGGATGTATTTCCCAAAAGGCTGAGACAGAAAATGGTCAAGTGTACCTTTCACCTCTATGGGGAAAGACTTTAATTATGATTTGATGGCAGCTAATTGCAAAGGCTGTCCAGTGAACACAGAAAGTTGCGGGAACTTTCTTTAGAGACCGCTGAAATTAGTAGGATCTTCATGCTGATCTAAGTAGCCTCTTGCTGGGTGAACTAGGATGAGGGAAGGTTTCCTATTTTCCTGACCTCTAGCACACCCATACCAGTAGATTCACTGTTAATGAAATCCTCAAACCACTCGGGAATGTGCACTTCCTTCACAGGGGGAGACCTTGATGGTATTTAAATAGCTGGTAATATTAATAGCAATAGCTTGTAGATAATGTGGAGACTTGGGAGCTCTAGGGAGATATGCAGGTTTGGGAACAGCTCAGGCTCTCTTCTGTTTGTAAATCCTGCTTCCTGTCACTTTAGTCTGCATTTCCTTTCAAGGATGAGCTGAGATATTAAACCAAATGTGACTATCTAAGTAAAAGGAAACCTGTCTCAGTACAAAATATGTCTTGGGATCAAAAGCTGTAGCTCTGAGACTCAAATGTACACTTTTGATTTTCAGGTGGTAATGAGATGCTAAGGAAACACCATTACTTGGCATAAGTGCAATCTGCTTCTGCCATGGCAGACTATGCTGCCTTCCACTTGGTCCATCTCTACCTGGGAGGGTTATCATTCCATTTTAAACTTCTCTGGTGAGCGTGAGGGGAAAAGGGTGAGAGTCCAGCAAGACTTCGAGGGGTTCCTCTAACCCACTGATCAGAATAATGAAGATATCTCTAAAGATGCTATTTGTGAGTGGGTGGATGGATGGATGGATGGATGGATGGATGGATGGATGGATGTTTGTGCTAAATCAGCTGGACTTTGATACAGAAGAAAAGGACCAAAAGATTATTCTTGGTTTTGTCATACAGAATGAGAAACAGGCCTTGTACAGTGACAACTGACTGGAAAAGATTGCCCTTAGTTAAAACTGGTGACTATTCAGATTGAAAAACCTCTCTCTGGCTGTTTTTATGCTTTTTCATAGGGAGCTTCAAGCCAACTTCCGCACACAAAGAAGAAGAGCTTAAAATGAAAGAAAGTAATGGAGCTCAAAGTTCAGCATATTAGAGCATTGGAAGTTATAGAAGGATGAGAGAATTTGAAGTTCAGACATAAAAGACCAAGAGTAACAGAAGAAAAAAGTGACACAAACAGGGGAAACGGAGGTGATGAATCCTCGGATAAGAGCGCTGCTATACCTAGAAAAAATGTGACAAGTGGTGAAACACAACATACTGAAAATATGATGGATTAATTTGGTTTACTCTTCAGATACTGACTTTTGCCACTATTGCATGCTACGTAAGAGCGTGGTATTAACAAAACCTAGTGTAGTGTAGCAGGGTTAGAGAAAGAAATATTTTTGAAAGCAAAATGGAAGACCTCTTTGACATCCATTAGGTTTGGTAATATAACACTAACAAGAACACTGCACTGAGCTGTTATCTGGTTTTCTGTCTGATTCACTCTCCAGATTACCACTTAAATCAATAGTTCTCACATTGATTTTTCCAGCACACTGTATTCCAGTAAAAAGAACAATGCTCTGAGATGAGTCAGCTATTTGCTTGTCTGTAGGGACTCTGGTGCATTTTTGTTTAGGAAAATAAAAGCGGGAGCCAAAGTACACATAAATATATAGTAATAAGAACCTGCCTGTTGCACCATAACATGACACTGGCTCTGCAGACACACGGGTTTGCTACAGCATGCTGCAGCAATTACAGACCTGCCTCGAGCTAGAGCAAGCCATTGTAAGGATAGAACCAAAATACTTGGGGGCAATCTTAGACAGATAATAAAATCACTATGGCAGAGGGGAAAAACACGCCCACATTTGACCAAGAAGCTGATCTCCATTTATTTACCATGGCATATAGAACCTTGGCAGTACTGCATTTTCATTTATTTCATATATTTTCATGTATTTGCATAGTCCATGTAGCATGTACTACAGTCCTGGTACTGTAACTAGTCATCACTTTTGTCTGATGTTGCTTTTGCTCCTTTTAACCATGTTAACAATTTCTTAATTTGTTTGTAATCACAGCACAGAGGTTCATTTACTCTCGCTTTCTCTCACTTGCTTAGCTATGAATTCATGACACCAGCAACATTTCTCACACAGTTTTGTAATTATTTCAAGAAACTTGCAAGGAGTGCAGCAAAAATGTTTTCAGCTCAAAGAAGAAATCATAATCTCAGGAGCTACTTGCAGATTTGGTGTCAGGCTGAAATATGACTATACCGACAGTTTCTCTTGGCCACCTCTCTGCTGCAGGTAAAGAGTAGGGTCGTGGCCCCCAATTTCTCCCACAGCTTTCCGCACACGGCTGCTGTCTCAGCTTCCAGGCTCGGCATCCACCTGCAAGTTTGGCTTATTTCTGAGAACTTTGAGTTAGCAGCAGCTAAAAACTACTAAAATGTCAGAAAAAACAACAAATGAAAACGTTTGTCCATCTTTTCCGCTACGAGTTCTGTTTTATGGAGATTTATTGTCTCCATATTTGAATGCAAATTACCAGATTACAGTCTATCCCACCTTTCATTAATAACAGACCCAGAGGATATAGAGCAGCCAAAAAGGATGTAAAGCAGAGAGGTTCAGCATTCAGAATCTCATTCTTTACTGTATATTAAATATCATATTGTGAATATACTGGGGGAGAAACATCCTGCAGGAAATAAACATACGCAAGGCTGTGGGAATAGTGTGCAGTTATGAAGCCTGTTATTCTGAAAATACTGCTTATATTGTTATCTTCTACTGCTATAAAACTAGAATAATTTAAATCATTACAAAACCTCTGTATTTCTCAGTAATGCTTTCTTAGCACTTGTTGCTATGTTTGCCTCCTAATCTCTTAGCATAAACAAAATAACATTCATGTTTTCATAACAATAAAGAGGAAGAGATAATGAATATTCGACTTCCAATAATTTTTAAATAAAAAGGACAGTATTTATCATGGTTACAGTATCGTAAACCTGGACCAATCCAGCTTGTTTACAGGAAGGGTTATCCATTTCCAGATGTCCACTTGTGAATCTGGGAATACTGTGTAGTTTAGGGTGTTAAGGCATAGAGGAGAGGCACTTTGTGCTGCGCTTTGTTCTTTTTACAAGGTACTTCAGGTTAGTTGCGATCTATCTTGAATCACATATTTGCATACTGTTCCCTGGGAATTAAGTTGATGTGGAAGTAAACTATGCCAGGTACTTGCCCAGGTCTCAGCAGGGTATTAAAGGTAACACTGAGTAGGCTGCAGTCCTTGAGAGGAGATATAAGGACCTGTTTTACAGGGCACTTCATTTATGCAGTGTTTAGTTTAGGCTTGTACAGCAAAATAATACAGCAGTGAGATCAATAGATATTATTGCTACCCATTCAAAGCTTCTTCGTTCCACAAATTATTATAATTGACTGTAATAAGATTACTTCTAACATCCAGCACACAAACTTTATCCCATTTTGACAATCAGATAGTAAGTCTTGTGTGGCACCTGAGTGATGTTTTAATTGTTGCTAGGACAAGCACTAGAGAACCGAAGCTACAGGATGAGACACAGAACTGGCTGATACAGCATATTACTTAATGACAGCGGCAGTATTTTTCACACAACAAATCAGATATCCTAATTTTTTTTTGCCAGGTAATAAATTGTGTTAAGGAGAAGGAATGGAAATTAAAGATATTCGTTATCATGAGACACCTGGCAGGATAGCCTTTGGTCTGCAGTCTGAAAAATAATGGTGCACTGACAAGTGGCAGTTGGAAGTGCTGGTGAATCACTATAGATCTTACTTCACTGCAAGCACCAGCAAGTCAAACTCTGTTGAGAGTCATGTGAGAAACAAGGCCTAAATGTATTTGCTCTGATCGCAACTCATATTCCTGCTGCTTTTATCTTCATTCCTGAAAAGCGTGTAAGCCCCTTAAACATTTACCAAGATTTCTCATTTCTCTTTATCTACTCAGACCACAGTTTTGGTTATTCTTCTTTCTACAGCTGCCTGGAAAGGGAGGCAGAATATATGGGAGTCATTTAAAGAAGAAACAGACAGCTGTATGGGGCCAGAACTGATAAAACTTATGTATTCAATGAGTTCTCCTCAGTGTTCGGCAGTTCGGCATTGAACTATCTGTTACATTGAACTAATGAAAGTATCAAGATTTTGTAAAAAAAAAGAAGTCTGCTTTTTTTAAAAAAAATTTGCCAGTGCCGCAGGATTCTGTGGTGAGGATAGATGATCAGTACCAGCAGACAGTCAACGCCAGATAGTCACTCTGAAGTGTGAAGACGGCGATGGTTAAGCATGACCCCTCCACAGACCCCTGTGGTGCTCACAGGCAGAGCCCTTGCTCACCCCCCAGTGTTTTTCCCTGTGAGAGGGGACCTGGAGCTGCGGCGGGTGCAAGGGTCCCGCACCCTGCCAGGGCAGAGACAGTACCTGCACAGTACCTGCACAGTACCTTTGAGGGCAGGCGGGGTGAAGACGCTCTGCTTCCTTTGCTTGGGAGACGCGCTCTGGGACTGGGGAGGGACAAAACACAGAGACAAGCAGTAAGAGACGGGCACAGGGAAAGTTTTCTGGTCACGGCAGCTCCAGGTCTGGCCCCACAGATGCTTTCAGAGGGTGCACACACCAATCTGAGAAGTTTCTAAGAACATGATATTGCATAAATCTGATGCCAGCTCCTGGGCTTTCATGAACACAGGGAAAACTAAGATTAGATGGACAATATATATGTTTAATGGACAACATACACGTTTGATGGACAACTTTTGTGGCTCCCAGGCAAAACAGACCCAGTACTGCTGAAAAAAAATATAGTTAAGCATAAAATTAAGATATTCTGTGCTTTTAACAGTCTATGTAACTAATTCTCATAAGGCAAATAATTTTTTATGTATATTAAAATAGTTGCAAGACTTACATTAACTGATATTCCTATTAAATACAGTGTAATGAATGTATATGTGTACATATATGTATATATATTAATATGTATAGGTAAGGTTGTACTGAAATTATTAATATATCCATATCTAGATTTTTGCATAAATAAATGGAAGATCCTCCCGATTCACTTTTTCCATGTATTCTAAAATAATAATTTCAGCAACCAGTCACTCAGCCTTTAACTGGGCCTGATTTAAGTGATATATTTAGAAACAGATAAACTTTTTATGGCCCCCCAAATCACATCTATGTACAAAAGTTAAATTATTTCAAAATAATGGTAGCCAAATTACACATAGAGTAACAGTAGTATAATTATACCGATGTATAATTAAATTATACCTATGTATAATTAAGCAAAAACTAACTGGAATATATTCCAGTGTTAAAGCAGAGCAACTTTTGTAAAATGAAAGCAGTTAAATTGGTGTACATTATATATGAACATGAAATATGTCCATATACAAAGAATAAGAAAACTACATAAGGTCACACACATAGGTAGCTTTTGAAGACAGAAGCATCATATCACATTCCTAAGAAAAAGGTTTAAAGAAGTTATATTTGGTCATAACGATGTTGCCTTTTCACAAATATTTGCTGAAAATGCCTTTTTCCCTCAGTTCTTTGACTTGTATATAGTCTATGAATTTTAATACGATCTATTTCTTCAAGGAACATTTAAGACATCTCTTAAGAAAACTACTTTCACGCAGTATGGCCAATCCTATTACCCTACCTTATCACAATGGATGGAATAAAAACATTTATAAATAAAATATTGTCTTCTTTTGAAAGAGAAAGCTATTTATAAACACTGTGGGATAGGTTGTTGATCCTTGCCCCAGTAAATCTTTATAAGTCTGTATTTGAGTCCAAATTTGAACCAATCAATACCTCCTACTGCTATTTAAAGCACTGCCTGCTTCTTCTCTGAGCAACGGGTGAAGGAGAAAAAGATCAGGGAATTGCAGGAGCTATGCAAGGGGAGGTTGGAAAACAAGATTGGAGGAGCTGACTCGTAACTATTCTGCAAACAACATCAATGCACTGCCTGCTGTAGGCTTGGCAAATGACGGGGAGAGGAGTTTGGAATGTTTTTGTAGACCCAAAGCAATGCTGGATGAGGTGAGCTGGCAGGGTCACCTTGGGCCAGGTTTGCTATGATTTGCCAGGGCATGGCATCAAGGCAGAGGCGACACTTGCCTTTCCCAGTTCCCTGCTACAGGGAGAAGGGAGAGCCGGCAGAGCTAAGACACAACACAGCTTTACACAGCCCTGGTTTGAAAGCAGTGAAAGGCTGTGTTACTGAAGATGGCATGACAACGTAAAGAAAAACATTAACGAGGATGAATCAGCGAGTTTCAAAGGGGTTTTAACCATAGACCTATTTTAAAAATAAATATGTTTGAAAGAAAGTTCACTTACCTCTGCCTGTGACATGTTCGTTCTCTTCTCATCTTTTTCTGGAGGATGAAAACATATGGAACGAGAAATGTTAGTACAAAAGCATTTCTGAGTGCTAACCCTCGCAACTCTACCCTGAACCCTACAGCGTGATTGTAAATAAGAAATCACCCTTCTGATTTACAGCTTTTCTTTCTCTTTTTTGTGTCTCAGAAAACCAGAGGCCCTGATTAGCATTTAGACATAAGCACTGTGTCTAAAGCACTTAACTCCCATTTTTTCTCTGTGAATTAACAGCAAGCAATGGAGCGCCTTTAGCAGCAGGTCCTTTGGCCAGGCTCACAACAGGGCTCTGCGCTCATCAGTGGCTGTTGGGAGAGGTGGCTGCTTTGCTGGGGGACCGCACTTGCTTCTATAGTCAGAAAAGGCTTTGTTGCCAAACGGTGTGCAGCAAACCCACAGAGGGCTCTTATTGAACTTAAATAATTACAACCACCTCAGCTCAGATAAGTTATTAATATACCAATACTGGTACAGAAGAGCACCTAACAGTAATATGTAAAATTAGCAAACCAAAGTTTAACAAAGACTAATTTTTAATCTTAAAAGTTTCATGACATTACTGGACTGAATTTTTTCCTGGAAATGCTTAATTTTTCACCTTAATTTGCTCTGGACTATAGGAAAGACAGAAATGGTCAATACTAGAGATTTCTAATGACAGTAAGTGTCTCTAAGAACTTGTCTGAACAACTGAGTACAATCGTATGAAGCAGAGGAGGGTCAAGGATTTTCCTAACCATTGCACTTAACCAGTTTTCGCATAAGATTATTTTTCTACTGTTATCTCGATGCAGTTAATGACCAGAAAGTGACTGTCTTCTGATGATGATTTCCCAAATATTTGATGAAGATCACGTTGGACCTTCGATGCACAGTAGTTTGGAGCTTTAAAATAAAATGCCATTAAAAACAGACACCAATCCCTCACTGTAGAAATACACCTTCTAAAATTTTCCACTTGCAGATATCACTGGGCAATTTCCACTGACATCTGACAGATCTGCAAATGTAGGTCTGAGGGAAGAATTAGGTCAGGGCAATATCACTTTATCTAACTTCTCTAGACATTGGCTGCTTGGGGTGAGCCAGTCCAGACAGATTGTATTTGTGTTCTTTACCATTGTATCTGCATCCTACAAACAGTAACTGACTTACTGGATTTTTTTCAATGTATATATTTCCCATTACCTTTATATGAAAGACATCCAAATGACTTATACTAGAGATTTAAAAGTGTAGTGGAAAACAGTGCTGGTTACTGTTTTCCGTGGTCCCACAGATACAGAATTAGACAGGACAATCTGGAAGCCAGTTCCTGCCATTAACATTTGTATGAACTTTGGTAAGGTGACTAATCTCCTCCTTGACTTCCTTACCTGTAAATAAGCATAGCAGTGCTTATTTAAGTATAGCGGTGTCTATTTGCCTTTGTAAAGCACTTTGGGGTATGAAGATAAGCTGGCTAAATGAGTGATTATTTATGTGCTTGTAATCTCTCATATTAGTTGTATAACAGACAGACGCAGACTTATGATTCAACATTGCATTTATTTATTTTTAGCTCAGGATCCTGGATTTAGTTTGGAGACTGAAATGTGTATAAATCAGGAACTTTCAACAGAGAACAAAGATGTCCCATTCCTTCCTGAAACTCTAAATTTGCCCAGATTAAAAATGTATTTTGTAAACCCAAGCTGAGGCTTGCATAAGGAACAAAACTTCAATCAGTAGCTTCATCAGGTTTCAGGTCTTGTTCCTAAGGATGTACACAACTCTAATCCTTTGGGCTTGCACACTTAGTGCTCTTAGTGGGGTGACATTAAACCTACCAGAACCAGAAACTTTCCAGCCTTTCCTTCCACCCAGCAGCACTTATATGACAGGCAACTTTGGGAACAAGAACTGGTCTGTATGGAGTTAGAGAAATCATTCATATCCACAGGGCAACTAGTGCCAATGAGTAACACCAGACAATGGGGAAATTTAAGAATGACTTACAAAATCACACAAACAAACAGTTTTTCAAATCCAGTAAAAAGAGATCAGAAATGAGCCTAAAGGAGCAAAAGAGACAAACTTGAGGACATGAAGTGTTTCAAGTGAGTTGTGAGACGAAGGGAAAGATAAAGCTGGCTGGAGATGCAGTTTGGCCAATAGTACGTTTTGGCATGCATTTATTTTTGAGGACAAAAAGACCATTTATTTTTGACAGCCATTTTGATGGATAAGAATCAAGGGAGAGTATACATTTTTAAGAAGAGGTGACAAGAAATATGAATGAGAGAAGCTGAGATCCCTGACTGCCATAGACTGAGGCAGAGGATAGGAAATAAAATATTCTTTCTGTAGAGGAGAAGGAAAAGATGAAAAGCAATGGGGACATGGAAGGGAGATAGAAGTGCTTGTGTGTGGCTAAGGTAATAATGAAATACAGGGGCAGTGGCATTGTAACAAAAGGTAAAGGGGGAATTTAGTGGTGACGGAGAGCAGAGCTGGAGCGCAGTGTGGGCTGGAGCTCAGTCAAGAGCTCTCTGCCTGGGGAAATACTTAAAGCCATATTGGTCTAAGTGAAGGATTACATTAATACTTGTGTGAACATTCTTCCTTGGACAAATAGTGGTTTTTCCAGTGTAAATTATAATGCTTTGAAAGCAATCTAAATAAATTAATGAAAACATATTCTTATAACAGTCTTACTGAGAAACTGCCCTTGTGAGAGTCAGTGCACAATGTACAAATCTATGTTCTCACTACAACAGGTCAGTTCTGCCATAAGGAGATTCCACACAGAAAATCTTCATGACAACAAAACTTATGATGAGAATGGAAGTTACGAGGTAAAAAAAAAAAAAAAAAAAAAAAATCAATTAGTTATTGCAAATCAGACATATCCATCTACAGAAGTCAAACAAGACATGCATTTCCCACCCTTGAATCCCTCTCAAATCCATTGACAATTATAAACTGAATTTCTTTACTGAACTCTGACCATAAATTCTTCTTGAGAGGTGTCAGGAAATAATTTGAAACTAAATGACAAATATCAGACTGTGATATCAATTGATTCACAGGAGAGAATGAATTCCCTGGTTTCTCAACATCCTTCAGTTCCCATTGACTACTGTGCAGTCAAGATTCTGCTCAGAAAAAATCATAGTTATACAGAATGAGAAGTTTCCTTATCATGTTTATAACTAGGCAGATATATTGCAGAGAACATGAATTCAAATTATCAACTATTTCTCTCCTACATGAAACAAAACCCAGGCTTTCAGTAATAACTTCTCCCTACAAGTTTGCTCTCTTTTGGGGGCCAGGAGGAAAGACGACTTTTTAATGATGCTCCATATTCTTCCCTCACAGAACATAATACAACTGCACTATATTCCTAATCTGAATTTTTCCAATCTAAATTATTCTTGGCTGCTCTAATTAGCTAACAAGAATCTAATTGCTCAAGTAATGTCTTGACAGTTTTTTGTTTTAAATTGGTATAATAGAAATCATATGAAACGCTGCTAACAGATCTGTAGACACCCAAGTTGCTGGAAAGTTGCAGTACCTAAAAATAAGATTGGAGTGTTTTTGTATCTGTGCTGAGGAAAAAGCAATTGAGGACTTCCCCCTGTGCTGGGTGAATAATGTGTCACGCTAGTGTGACGCTTACCTCATGTAGACTGGACTAGCACCTGGCAAATAAACCGACTATCAGGCTTTAGTCAGTGTCCTCAGGAAGAGAAATGGTCCATGTTCATCAAAGAAATGTTCAGTCTAAAGGATATTTCCACCGGTCCAGATATGTACACAGATTTTCTGAAATGAAGCCCTAGTTCTTCAAGAAGAGACACTTCTGAAAGTCCAGCTACCTGCACAGACCCCCTTTCAGCATTAGAGCTCTATGCTTTAATCTTTATCCAGTTTAAAATCTCATCCACTCACAGGAAAACCTGCAAGATTTGGCCTGGCTATAATTGCTGAAATATGGAGAAAGAAACGCCAAGGGATTCTGCACTTGTTAGCAGAGCTCTTCTGAATGTTTATTAGCACATGCACCCGGCCAAGCTGATGTAATAAGCTGAGCTACCCCAAAGGTGTCATTATATGAGGTCAGAAAAAAGCAGAGTGGAAGGAGGCTGGTTATAGCCAGGATGAGAAGCACTTGCTGTTGATCGCTTTTTCCATGAATCTCCACTGCTGCGCAAATGGCATGACCATGCTGGGGGAAGCCTTGTGGTCTTTTTAGAGTAAGATCAAAATTTATCCGCCTCTCTTCTCCCACTGGATAATGTTAATGCTCTTGGAGGAGCTATGCAGGGCAAGAGTTGACCTATTTTAAAAGACTTGGCCTCTGATATCACCCATGGGCTCTGTAGTGGAGTCATCCGGAAAAGGCTTATCTCATCCAGCTAAGTACCCTGCTTTCTTTCCCCTTGGCAAGAGCAAATAAAAGCCTTTTCCGTAGGGTTTCAGTCAGGCACTGGAGGAATAGAACAGGTCAGAGAGGCCAGATGTTACACAAAACAAACTCAGTAAGAGGCCGGTATAATTGTTGGAGAAAGCTTCTTGTAGACAGTTTGGAATTTTCCTTGGGAAACCAAAACTGAGGAGTGTCAGGTAAAAATCACAGGGATAGGGATTTGGATTTGGTTGGGTTTTGTTGTCTAAATTTTCCCTTAAAAATAATACACATGATACTCTTTCACTGATACACATGATACTCTTTCTCAGATAGTGGAAATAGCCCATGAGCTGCACGCCTCTAACAGGTTTTAGTTAAAGAATGATTTAAATAAGAATGGTTTGAATCTGAAAGAAATTAGCCCAAAGAAAAACTTCAAGGACACAATGTCACTGTCATTCTGGAGCCTCCTTATAATCCTGCCCCCACCTCTGTATAAACAGTGCCACTGAAGAGAGCAGTAGAAGCATGGATCCAGCCTTTCACATGCAAACTTTAGTGCAGGACACTCCAAGCTAGAGACAAATCAGATAACACTACCGCTATGGAACAGTTCAGCCAGTTTAATTTTATTTCACTAGTTTTGATGAAATGTCTCCATGGCCAAACAGTACTATGTCCATGAGCAATGGTTTCTCTCTCAAAAAATGTGAAGGAAGTGAATCAGTTGATGACTTCTGATCAATATGCTCAATGATGACATACAGTTGGAAAAGGAAAATAAGTTTCCTGGCTCTGGCTCCATTTAGCCATCTCCTGTAATGAAGAGGAGGGAGTTTCTCTCCTCCTGCGGTGGGGTTGGGGGATGTTTGCGTGCTTGGGCAGCGGGCGACAGAGCTCCAGTCTTGCTGTGTGCTAGTTGTGCGACAAGGCAGATCACCTGTTTCAAAACTTCACATTTAAATGGCACAGACCCACACAATTTTAGGAACTAAGAAAAGAAAAGGATAATTTTCCAAATAATTCTTCTGCCACTTAGTGGCAGGATGTCCTGAAATTTTCTGAAAATTTGCTTTCAGTCACTTCACATTTCAATTTCTTCATCTGTAAAATATGGATATTTTTAAATCTACCAGCTGGCCTCACTGGTGTTTGGCCACCACTGTTTGCCATTGGTACTTGTAAAACAAGCTAATTGAAATCTGATTTAGAAATTGCTTGGTATAAAGTTACTTGGGTTTTATGGTATCAAAACTACTTTTCCTTTCCTCCAGAAGACAAAATAAGATAAAAAAAAAAAAAAATAATGCTTTGTTTTTGCCAGAGTTCTAACTACACGTTTCCAGATCAGCTAGAATCTCATTGCTTTTTACTAAACCACTGAGGTAAGAAAAGGAAAAAAGTCCAAAAAGACGAATGTAAAAAAGTGCTTACGTAGTTGATTGTTTGACTTTTGCTTGCTGGTTTTTATTTGCCTGTATCTATCAATGAAAACGTGATTACGGGTATAGATGTAATTACATTTAATTACAGAAAAATATCCTGGTAAGCCCTCCTGGCGTGAGTATATGTTTCTGAAAATCTTCACACTGCAAAAGCACCTCATTAAACTCCAGTATCCCAGCTGCTGTGGTAAATGTAGCTGGAGGGTCTGCTCCCCTCCTCAGACAAGTGCTGACGAGAGAGTGTGTGCATTGCGGTGCTGCTGCATCTCACACACTAATCAGCATCTGAATTACTGCCTGGCCCTTTAGGGAACACTAATAACAAGATTTGTATAGGAAATACTAATAAAAACATAGGGGAGAGGGGAATTTGCTATATACACAAGCATTTGCATGCTTATTCTATCAGGCATTCGCAGTTAAGGTATGTAGCATGGGAAAGGTCTCACGTTAGCCCAACAGCACCGTCACCAAGAAACCTCTCATCACTCTGGCTCAGAGATCATAGCATAGTTTTTCCCAAGTAGCTCCTGACTTTGATGTCCAGCCCTTTGCAGTTCACTAAAATGCCACAGGCCAGATGAATCAGCTGTCTGGACATTTAAGATTTTCTTTCCAGGTAAATTAGCCCATTTATATTTACATAGCTCTGCATTCCTGACCTTCAGAGTGGGGGCAGCAATGTCCTTTGTTAGACCAAGGGTTCTCAAAGTCAACCTCTAAATGGAAAGAACGATCATCCTTTTCCTCCCAACACACGCAACAACATCTGATCCAAACAGCATCTGTATCTCATATAGAGATATAGATAGTCATATAGACAGTATCCAAGGATCCACTTTCAGCAGCACAGCCTTAAGATTATGAAATAAAACCACCTTTCATAAATTACACAGATCAAAATTTCTTTAAAACATACATTCTGAGACCATAATCTGGTTTGGAAGAAACTGGAGACATTACAAACCTCAAATGTGAATCTAAATGTATTTGTTTACATCGCACAAATCTCGGAACGGAATTATAGTGCCTGATTCACCACCTTGTTATTCCAGTTTCATGCCAGACTCGTGGAAATCATTCTAGTTTCACTGGCATTAAATATATAATCGACATAAACAGAATATAACAGTGATGAATCAGGTCTGCAGCCTTACCACAGAGCAGTCATGAATTATTACAACAGCACAAAAAATCATCCCTCTCTTAAGCATTTGTTTTCAACTTTTCGTTCTCCCTCCCTATGATACCTGCTAAATATAAATATAAAACAAATTCTAAATAAATAACATAAATATAACTTCCCAAAATATACATTTGGAAGAGAATCCAAATTTAATACTTTATTTTCTCCCTTCTTAGTAATAAAGACTGAGTTGTTCTGTCTGCCTTGTTGCAGTTGAACAGCTGCCTGACTCTGTGGCCTTCCAGCTTCTGCCAGCTCTGTAAGGCTTTTTCTGATACTGTCCTGGCCTTGAATGACAGAACAGAAAACACGCTTCATGGAAAAACCTGTCATGAAAAAATCCGTCCATGCAGAAATTTCTTCTCCTCATAGCACAAGAGGCCCTGTTCTGTAGCCCTGCTTCGTGAGGGGGTCAGGTGAGCAAGGAGCGTAGAGCAGACCTTCCTGACGTGAAGTGCCTCATCCATCACATGGGGATGATGACAGACTTGGCAGGTCTTCCCAGAGAAAGTAATTAACCCAGGGAGAAATGTGCTTGAAATAAACATTCTGTTTGGATAACTAATGTAAAGATTGACTTTAAATCACAATATAACCAATGCTAGGCTTGAAGTTGCTTTCTAAGCAGCACAAACTCCTCTTTGGTGAAGGAAAAGGAGACGGCTTTCAAAGAACAACTGACTAAAGAGGAACCAGAAGGAGGTAAGTAAAAGGGTTTTTTTTCTTTTGATTTCTCAAATGAGACATTCTCTGGACCCAATATAAATCTCTCACTAGATTATCAGGAATGACACCAAGCTAAACTTTTCATAAAATTTGCAGCTGGCCTGTGTTGACTCATGACATCAGAGCCAGGAGGAAACTCTGGCAAGACTACAGGGTGTCACTGTGTGCAGAAGCTCCAGGTCAGGGTCTGCCTCTGTGTTGCTTGAGAGCTCCCTTTAATTAACTTGTTCCAAAAGAATACGATTTAGTTAACAGCAAAGTACTTCTTTTTCCATTTCCAGCACAATAAAGTTAAGCTTAATCACAAATCTGAGCTGCCTGTTACACTCTGACCCTCTGCAAAGAGGAGTTTCATCAGTGCCCAGCTCAGACCAGTGTTAAGGGAAGCCAAGCAGTACTCCAGGCAAAAGAAGTCCAGCACAGCAATTCAACACGTGTGGAGGGCTGCTCAGTGCAAATACTGTGGCAAATCTACAGATCAGGCAAAACAGAATTTCTGAGGGAAGCGAAAGACAGAAAATCATTTTACTGCTGACCTCATTGGGCCATAAGCAACAGGAGGTTTTGCCATTGACTTAGAAGTCAAGATTTTATCCTAGATGTATAGCAAGAGTTGGGTAAAAAAAGTGCAAAAAGAGAAAAAAAGGCAAACCACTTTCTCATTTAATAAACTAGTACTAGAGTTAGTGGAACCGAGAAAGAACTTCAGCCATACATAAACTGGTTTCTTAGCTAGACCTCTTAATCATTATCTGAAGTAATGACAGTCACATTAATATTCACTGCATCTTTGAAAATCCAGATTAATTAATTCAACTAGGTAAAAGTAAGTGAGATAAACTGAAGAAAACTGTTGTGATTGGTGATAAGAAATTTAAAATCCTTGGCCTGTTGATGATAAACTCAAGTCTTAAAATGTGCAAAGTAAGACTTAAAAGACCCTCTTTCATACACATCTGTCTAGGATGATTCAAATCTCTCTTTTAGATTGAAATATACATAAGAAATATTCCCTTATTCCTGAAGCAAATAAATGTAAACCAGGGTGACTGATTTTCTGGTGTGAGCCAGAAGGGGAACCTGACAGCCAGCATTTCTCGGCGCCTCAGGCAGTGCTGGAGGGCCAAAGCAAACTACAGGAAGACCTCAGAAAAACAGACTTTCATGAGATATAGAACAAGGCGAAGGACAAGGACTGGAAAATAAACCTATATCACAACGTGGTGTCTCAACGTTTGCCCAGCTGTGTAGAAGGAGAACTTACCTCATTGTAAGGTTATTTTGACACAGGGTCTATTCTGACACAAAAGCAGACGTCAATAAAGATTACATCTTTGCTGCATGGAGTAAGGGCCGTTTCCACACTCACAGCATAACCTCACCTGGCCTGAAACCTGGCAGTGAAAGAAAAGACGCACACAAAGGAAACAGGAGGGGAGATAAAGGTGACCTATGAGAGGTTAGCGGAGGGCCAGAGCTGTTGAGTGACTGCCAGCAAATATTCAGAGAAACAGGTTTAAAGAACAGAAACATGACTCTGAAATGAATACGCCCAAGCAAAACATACTGTCAGACTACCGACTGCTTGCAAATAATGGCTGCTGTTTTACCAAATGTTACCAAAGCATGTACACAAACACTTCCCAAATAGCTTGCAATTACTTTGTCCATTGATGCAAACAGTCATAACGACATATTAGTTTGGGAAAAGACTTAACATGTTCATTAACTATTTTCAAATACAGAAGGAAGCTAACTACCTTGAGAAGACAGTTACCCAGAGTTGTGAATTCATCAGTAACACTGAAAAGTATTAGCAATGTGTTACATTCCAGCAGCTTGCTTACTTTATGTTCACTCTGTGTTCAGATGACATATTGAAGAGGTTGAAGATCTAAATGCAACTAAACCAAAGATCATGAAGAAAAATCCATGGTTACCAGAAATATAATACTAGCCCATCTCCGATATACATTTAAACCATTTCCTAATGGCTTTGTATGCAGGAATAGTTGTGATGGAAAATGGCTCGGAACTGACCCAGCAATTGCAAGCTTTGTATTGGAGTTACAGCTGCAATAGCTATCACTGTGAGCAGCTCCTTTCTCGCTTGTTGGCTCTAGGAGTATTCTAAGCTCTAAAATAAAAAACAGCAGCAGCAGCCAAAACTAAAAAAGTCAAACATTTCTTAGCATGCTTTATCTCATAAAGCTATTTAAAAAAACCCAAAAACAAACCCTGTAGCTGAACAGTAGTGTATTGTACATTCTGGAAAGGGACATTTGCCAAGGAAGAAGAAAACAACTACAAAAAATTAAAACTCTTCCTTAGCCAGTGATTATTATTACTGCCTTTGCAGTTTCCTTCCTTTTGGAATAATACCTCAAGGATTTCAGTAAGAATGTCTTGCAAAGCTAGTCCTGGCCAACTGCTCGTGGCTTGCTTGTGGGTCAGATGCACATGCATAAAGCTCCTCACATACATGTATCATCTTAGGTAGGAATCAAGTGAGCTACTAGTAATAGTACTTCTTACGTCTACATACCAGAGACAGAGGGGACCTGGGTTTTGTTTTATACACCTCTATCTGTACTATCACAATTAAAACACCTTACTATGATTCCCATGGAATGAGCTGTTCCACACCCTCCTAGGGGATATACTGTACACATTAAAGCCTGCTATATACTAGAATCAGCGTTTTAGGAGGCTTGACAGCACATTTCTAAACAATTACAGCCCTGCTGTGTACTTACTGTATTTCAGAAATGGACAGTAAAAACTTAATGTTGATCTGGATCAAAAATCTTCTGATCACAATTCTTTAAAGGGAAAGAATTCTTTTTCTCCTACATCCCCAATCACTTTTTAGTTCATCGGTACAATTCCACTTCAAAGCAAAAAGGTCATAAGGTAGCACTTAATAATACCAACACATTGCATTCAGACCAGCTGGGCTTGTAGGTTAAATTGCTCCCTGATTCTGATCTACTCTGGTAGATTCTGTAGCTGTCCTGCAGATCCTAATATAACAGGGAGAAGGTGGAGCAAGAACTGCAGCTACATGGTGGCTCACCCCAGAGATGCTACTGTTTGGTAGTGGTCAAAGAAAGAGCAGGAAAGGTTCATCCAGATCTGCTTTGCTTTCTGCCGCTGTCTGAGAACAGCTATGGCAAGGAACTTCAGGAGAATTTGAAGGGAGTACTGTCACCACAAGCCAGTGAGCAGCGGAGGCTCAGTGCTGAAATGTTCAGCCTATGGGATGTCCAGGTACCAGGATAAGTGGTACTGTAAGATGCAACAGAGCTCACTGCTTTATTAAATTTCTATCTGTCTTGCTGAAGCTCGTTTTCTGCCCTGTGTGACTCCTCTCTGCCTGTCTCATCAGGACAAAAGGACGTGGACTCAGGTGAAAACCACAGCCTTTAAATGCTAACTCTGTAAGTGCAGTTTGATTCCACAAGATGAATAATGCCAACATGTTCATTCTCTGTGGTATATCTGCATCTCAGATATCCAAAGGAAAACATGAACAAAGAGTGAGAATGTAACTGTGCTTCATTCTGCTACTATGATACTCTCTTGATCTCCACTAAAGGCTTTTGAGAAAAATATTAAAAGTGATGATTTCAGACACATGAATTGTATTTTGAAGGGGAGAAGGGGAAAACAGAGCTGCTTCCAATAGATGTATAGTTTAATTCTACCTTAGAACTACTTTGGTTACTATAAAAAGAAACTTGGCTGGTCCAGCTGATCTTGCTGTCCACCAGCTGGTGACACAGAGAGCTCAGACTCACATAAGCTAAGCTCTATAACCCCTGCACTCCGAATTTCTGCCACCTTGTGAGTTGACAAAAACTTTCATGATCGATAGATTAATTTTATTTAAAGTTTCTGCTAACTTTCTGGTCCCTATTCATTATATTCCCACTTCTGGTGTGCTTTGAAATGAAGTTTTAACTTCAATTGCTCCTTACAAAGAGTTAAATATTTACTCTGAAAGCTCAATAAATGGGGCTATCTTGATTGATGCTTTAAGTGCAATCCCTTCCCAATATTCTGAACATAATGAGGTTAGTGCTAAAAGCTGGATTCTCTCTCATCTGTCTGCATTATCTATTTATTCCGCACACATCACCATGGTAAATGAGTGCTGCATTAAGTACTAAATATTAGAGGTCAGACAAACCCTGTGCTGTTTGTTTTTTTTTTTTCTCCTCAGCAAGGCTGAAACACTTATTAATGGATTTTAGTTTATTACCTAATGTTAAAAAAAAAAATCAGTATTATCACATTATTGAAGTATAATTTAAATACAATCTCAAACCAAACTAATTTGACATTCTTATTCAAACCCTTTTGTTTTACAATGTTTAAATGGACTTAATTTCAAATAGACTCTAACATTTTTTACCATTTAAAAAAACCCACTCAAAATACAAACAGAATGTTTGCCACAGGCTAAATTGGACCTCTTAAAATGTTGGAGTTTTTTTAATTGCCACGAACCCCACGAATTCTGTACTCATGTAGCTGTATCAATAGTTTAAGTACTTTGACTATAAGAAGTAGGCATTTCATTTTTTAAATAGAAAACTCACCATCTATTCAGAATTCTCACCAAAACAAACTGTATGAGGTGTATAAGTATTTGTCACAGTGCAAATCTGTTAAGAGTTCCTCTAGCAAAATATTAAGCCTTATGAATGCGATAAAGTTAGAATCTGTCCAACTAACTTCCTCACCAGGTTAGGTAATTGTGCACACTGCTATTCTCTAACCCAGGCACAACTCTTCATCATGTTAATACACACGGAGGTGATAACAGAGGTAAACACTCCAAAAGCTTATCAGTGCTGACGTTGAATAATCAAGCAGCTGGAGATCTGTAACATGAAGCCATATATATTAAAAATTATTTGCAAATTATCTCCTGCGATGGTAGAAGGCCGTTGCTATGGTGCTTTTGTATAAGGAACAAGGAAAACAGATGAAGAGTACAAGGTTCAACTCTAAAAATACCTCCTTCACTTTCAGATAGTTCCACGGACGTTGACCCTTCCAACACAAAACCAACAGGAGGGAGGGAGCAGGAGGAACAAGTAATGTCATGGTACTCATTAGGAGCTTAGCTGCACTGATAAATAGAAAAGTATGTTGATTCACATGTTGGAGATTTAAGGCTGGAACGAGAGAAATGGGTTAATGCAATTCCACCCATTCTGGGAGTAAAACTTTTTTTCTGCCTTCATGTCCTTTCAGCTGCTCCACTTCTCTGATCTAGGCCAGAAATCTGAGTCCTGGTTGTGAATATCCAACCACTATTTCCAGTCTGCCCAGCTGGTTCAGGCCTTTCCACAGACCAGAGCTTTCTCAGGAGGTGTTTGCATCCCACGCTCCCCTGTCTCACAGAGGGAAGGCATGCTCCAACGAACGAGAGGGACTCATTCGTGTTTTAACTAAATTTACTCACTTCAGTCAACTAGATTGTAGTCAGTAGAAGCAATCAAACTGATAGAGGCTATGTGTCATGTAAAATGTACCTATGCAGTCATCAACACTGAAAATGAAGGGAGCATGGATAAAAACAAACATGAAAAATGAAGTAAAATAAGTGATTTTTGACCAGAACATGCACAACGCCTTTTTGTTTTGACATTCTCTGAGTAGTTTTCAGACCCTTCTCCTCATTAGAGACAGTCAGGATTCTACTTGGGTGCTATATGAAACAGTATGTGTTTCCTACTGTTTCACACTATGACTTTTACACTAAAATGTTTCCAGGGAATGTTGCTATTTGTGAACTAATGCATTCATGACCTCAAAGAATAGTGAAAATGCATCTGGCTACTATGGTAATAAACCACTTTAGGCACAGCAATGCCTGGTGCATCCCAATGAACTCAAGCCTAGTCATCTAGCTTGCTGTCTTTACGGTACCGCAGGGAGCATGACAGCTCTTTTGGCAGGTGGTGACAATGACATATAAAATCCTCACACTCTCATGAAAATGGAGCATTGACATGAAAGACACTAAGGAAAACTATATATTTTTTAAAAAATTCATTGCTTCTGTTTGGAACCTCTGAGCTGTCTCTTCTGGGCTGCATTAAAAACAGTTCAAGCACAGTTTCCTGACTTTTTAATTTTTTTCTTGTTTTTTTTTTTTTTTAAAGTCCCTGAACTTTTTATTTCCATGAATCAGATCATGGAGTCTTTATTCACACTGTATATTTGTGAGGAATTTATGCTGTGGCTTGTCCCAGGGTGTTCTGTGAGCCTGAGCTGCAGAGTAAATTCAAAGTAAACCAAATGAAAGAGCATTCAAGCATAGTGTATGTAGGTAGGAAAAAGGGATGTATTTTGCCACTGAACATTTACATTCACACATCAGCCTGCAAACAGCAGGATATTTCAAGCACAGATATTTTCATGTCTGTCCTGGAATCCCTATCTCCTGTCAGGTCTTATACAATGTTTGTTTTATATATTTCGTTGTTTCACGGTGTCAGATAGTCCTTTCCGGCACCAGCCAAAAGAACATGAAGGTCCTCACTGCCCCGATCAGCAGTGCCTGATCTCTGAGTATCCTGGTGCCATTGATAACACACACTGGGCTGTACCAGTCCTGTGGTGTGAGGGGACACAGATCTTTTTCATTGCTTATTGCCATACCTCCATGAACTCCTAGACTGTGATAAAAATGGACAGCACACGGAAATGGTATCTACATTTAGCGTATAGAAAGGCCAAGTATTTTGAAAAAAAAAAAAAAAAAAGTTAGTGACAGTTTTTATTAATGTACTGCTTTTCTAAATGCTTTATTACCACATTAGAAGCCTAAATTTGCAATTGAAAACAGCTGCTCTTGGGCTTACTCACTTTCTATTTCCTGAACCAAAATAAGCAGTATGTCCTACCAGAATCTCAAGCTTTTGAAAAAAGTATCAGTTTTCATGAACTGTGAGACCAAGAGTTCTCCACTGATTCAAGTTTCAGTGAGACTTTTGCCTGAGAAAGTATAGCAGAACTGCTTGACAATGCCCAGAAACAGCTGCCTCCTACTTAGTAGGTCTGTTTTGATCCCGGTTTATTTTTTCTTGGGAGAAAAAAAAATAAGTGACCATTAGATGTAAAACAAACACATTCATTTATCCAGAAGAATAACAAATATTAGTTACCAATATTAATGTTAGGTAGAGCATATTGTATTTATTCCCTCAAGGATGTGGTGCTGGTATAGTTTGCATCTTCAGGAAAGCACATCTATATGTGGTAATGGAAAGTCTGGGAGTGTCTAGAAGCAATTTAGCATAAAAGAACTTTGGGTTGTCATGGGATTGTAAGGACAGTTTTTCCTTCCATCACCCATCTGGCTGTGTTGTTTGCTACTGCACTAAATATTGAGGCTGCTCTTGAGGCATCTCAGCAGACCTCCGAGGAAGTGGTAGTAAGCTGAAAGGCATGAATCCCTCTCTGGACAACAGAAAATCAGCTAGGAACAAGACAGAAAAATTGATAATGCCCAAAGAAAAGTTGCAAGCAAGTTCCTTGTCTGGAGACAGGTACAGCTTGCTTATCTTCAAGTTATGATTTCCCGCCTTTAGAAATCTCAGATGTACTGAATTGTACTTGGAATATATGTTTTATATCGCTTTTGCTGTGATAATATACTCTTTCTGCCTTGAAATGAGATTTGCAGAATACAAAAAGGCAGCTCTGGAGAAGAGTCATCAAAACACGTCGCTATGTTTTTCTTATTTCTAAACACCGAGTAACATTTACATTACAAGCAAGGAAGCCAGAACAGGCAACTGAGCAGAAAGGAGAGTTGAAAACCGCAAATACATAGAAAGATAAGAAATGAAGTTTATCCTAATTTTACCCATACTCTAATGCTTCAAGAAGACCGAACATTTTGACAGATGTTGAACAGCCTTTGCCAGCCAGACTGCTTGATGTCTCATGGGCTCTGTGACCAATCCAGTCAGTACAGGAACGTTGGCATTGTTTTCTAATCAAAGAGAGCCCTAATGACATTAAACATGAGTTGTGGTCTGACATGTTTTCCTTCCTCAGTCATCACTACTCTACATTGCCACCAGCTTTTTCTGGAGCCATTGCAGTATGATATGCTACTAGTTTAAAGCACGGTCAGACTTTTATTTCAGATTATAAGAACTGATTTTCATATATATTCTGCTACTTGGTACAGAGACAGGAGGTTGTGAGTTTATTGTGGCAGTACAGAAAAGATTGCTTTCAAGATACGGTGATACTCAGTTTCTGTTGGCTCCAATGATATTGCAAGAGAAAGAGGAAGCAGGAGGCCCTTAGCGATTTTTGGATTAAGCCCTCGTGCAGCATCATAGTTAAATTTGTCTTTAAAACTAAGCATGTGTTTATGTTCCTTTATAAAGGACAGTCATGCAGCACCTGTGGCTATAGCAGGACATGAGTGGGTTACCCCAGTAACCCATGCAGACGTCCTGCACAGGATGAGATGCTGCACATTTTTGTAATTCTGTACACTAATATTTGTCTTTGCTTTCACAGACAGTAAAAGGGTCTTAATAATTTCTAATAAAAGTAAAACTGATCAGATATTATGAAATCAAACATCAGATGCTCAGAAAATAAAGCTCCATTGATGGCAACTGAAGCACAATGGAGTTAAGTAACTTCATAACTTGAGTCTCAACTTGCTAGAGCTAGCTTCTCTGCTCAGATGTGACATAACCCATCAAATAACACTGTAAAAAGCACTTAGAGAAAAAGTTAAGGGTTTATTCATTGCTATGCTGCTTCACAACCTCATCTTGTCCACTGCAATCACTGTTGCTGCTGCAATTCAAATTTCTCTTTGGATGACTTTGATTGCAATTATATATGACGCCAACCAGAGTGAACATGAGAAAACGTGCCGGTCAGGGATACTACAGGCTGGGTATTAGCTCCTGCAGTCACATCTACCACCTATCTTCAAATAATTTAGTGTAGTCTCGCACTGTATCCTTGGAAGCAAGGAAGCCAAGCAGAGTCTTCTTCAAGGTTTTGAGTAGCTGTCGCCGGTTTAAAAAAGCCTTAGTAGATATTCCATCTTCACTTTATAGCACCATGGACCTGACCTAAATCCGTGAAGACAGATTCCTGTCAAAGCTGTAGTAGACATCAGGGAAGGATGAGAAGACTTAGAAGAAAACAACTATTTTAGATCTTTATACAGCACAACTCAAACTGCATTTATTATGAAGTTCTGACATGTCCAAACACATTTTACTGCCTCCTGGTTTCCAGATGGATCTGCATCCAGAACACCACAAAAATGCTGCTTTTTTCCTGCCACAATCAGAAGCAGCTGCAACAGAAGGCTATAGAAAAGTCTGATTCTTAGAAAATGCCTGTCTCTGTTTTTCAAAATAAAAGAGGTTTAGATAATTTGAGTAAACTTTGCAGGGGCATCCAAACATTTGGAATTGCATTATGACACACATTTCAAACCCTTGGAAGTATATCCTTCACTAGCTGTTTGCTCCTACTGAAGGAACTGGAGTACTCCAGTGGGTAAAATACATGAGACAGGATTCTGGTTTAGACCAGCACTAATCTGATAGGTGGCTTAGACAGTATCACTTAAATTCTCTGCTGCTCAGTTTCCCTGTTGATCTAGGGAATCATGCTTCTAAAGTAATTTGTTGGAGAGTCGTTAGCACCCTTACTATTTTTTTATTTTTTTTTTTTTTTTCATTGACTGCAACCATGTGCAGTGATAAATTTAACATTTTCGGAGACAAATTGTTATTCAACATCCCACTGAATTCCAAAAATCCAATAACTGACCAGTATTTTGGGGTTTAAACAGCAAGGTGTCAAGAGACCCTAGGATTAGCTGACTCTGAAAGCTGAAATTATACAATAATTTCAGAAGCTGTACAGCACCTTACAAGATCAAAACCATAAGGAATTTTTTTACTGTTCATACTTCCATTGTAAAGCTATCATCTGGCTTTGCAGTCCTTGTATTCAACAGGTTTACACATTTACACGTGCCCATATCAAGCATACCACATGGAAATATGCATGCACATGCTTATGCATAAACCACATGGTGAGGTGTAGGAAAATGAAGGTGCTTTTAAAGTTTTTATTTTGACCTGACTTTATATAAAATTAAAAAGCAAGACAAGATTATAATTTAATGAAAGAATACCTTCATTGATATTAGTTCCCACTATCTAGTAAGAGGGGATATCATCTAAATGAATAAATATAAATAAGTGAAGAAAGTGAATACTAACTCTTGGGCTTATATGGAAGTTGACTGATACTAGCAGCAATCCTGACTCATAATAAAAATGATTTATTTAAGGATTTATTATGAACATTGCAGGAAAGGAGATAACAGACATGTACCACTTTGTTTACAGTAAAATTTCCTGTAAATTGAAGAGTTCTTATTCTCTGTTTGGTTTTGATTTGGTACTGTACCAAGTATCTGTTTATAAAAGGAAATCTGATGGTACAAAGTGTACAAAGCGAATTGCAAGAGAGATTAACAGTCAAGGTGAATTTGCTTTAAATTAAGTCCTAGTTACACAGACACAGTAGATCCCATGAAGGTAAGTAAAGCTGGTCTAAGGCAAATCTTTTGTGCATGATTAGTGAGAGCTGAACTGCCTGAAATTCTGGCCAGAAGACTTCTCTCCAAACTGGAGTCGGTGTCAGCCCTGCGCAAATGCACAGGTCCGTCTCAGTGTCAAGAACATAACTTTAGCCATATGCCATGCTTGAACCTCCCTAATCTGTGTCCTGTGGTGCAGTGATCTCAACCTCAAGAGCAGGGCTCTCTAAATGCTTCTCTCTGTGTATTTCTGAGGAACTTCAGCTACTGGTGATGTTAATCAGAACTGGAGACCATCAGCATAGTGCAGTAAGTGGAGATCCTGATAGAGCTCAGATGGTTTTATTTTACTGAGACGCCAGTGCATACAGTAATGGCCTTAGAGACACAGTGAGAAAAAGCCTGAACTGCTTTTAAAAAAAGGTTCGGGTGACGAAGAGATAAGGCAGCAAAAAAATGTTGCAGAGCACTACAAAAGAAAAATTTGATGTAAAGTAAGTAGTGTGTTTCAAAGGGATTATGTCTTGAGGAATTTTTCCTGTAATCCATTTTTGTGGGGATTTTTTGCTTATAATACTCCCTAAACAGCTTATTAAAGAGTCTTCTGAAGTCGTATTTATGTGACAAAGTATGTTGCAACCTCAAATCACCTCATCCCACAGAAAATCTTCTGGGAGGAGTTTTGGATGAAGGTAATGTATTCACAGTTGAAAAGGAATAATGAAAACACACATGTTTCATCAGAAAACTAGAAAACAACCTGTTTTGCAGAAGTAATTCCCTTAGTTGAGTAATCCCTGGAGCCACCCTCGTATCTCTAGAGATCAGAGAACCAAGATTAAGGCCTTCATGGATCTCCAAAGTGTCCACCCAGGGAAAGAAGACATTTGTGGACAGAAATGCTGGATCTGGGTCATATTAATTCTCCTTATACATATAATAAAAGATTTACAGGTTGGATAAAATCCCGAAATTATTGACATTACCTGGAGACCAGGAGTTACACACGGGATTTACTCCAAACAGTTCTAAGATCCATTATTTGATATTTAGTGCTATGAAATCAATGCTGTTTTTTTTAAAATCATGTAGCTAATAAAACCAATGTACAGACAATCCTGTGTGTGCAAGTTCAATGGTTTAGAAGGTATGTTGCCACTTACCCGGGGGCACATGTTCATTCATGATGACGAGTGATGCTGGTGTAGGCCTTCTTTTCCTGATCTGTAAGCAGGCATAGAGCAAGGAGAGTCAATAGTGTCCATCAACTGCTCCCCCGCCCCCCCCCCCCCCCCCCCCCCCAACAAAGCAAAGAAAAAAATCCTTCTGGCATCCTCCCGAGTATAGACCAGGCAGAGTTATAAAAGAAAATATTTAAAGAACAGCAGCATGTCACTGTCGTACTGACTGCTCATCTGGTCTGACAGTGATCAGGGTCATGCTGCTGCTTGTACATGGAGAGCAAAGGCATGGGAGAGAGCTTTCTAAAATACTTTTCGGATTTGCAATCATCTTGAATAAATTGTGGGGCATGTATCGTCTGACATATATCAGTCATATCTTAAAATACTGACATTTAGCTTTGCGTCAGGAAAATGATTGCAGTAGCTTGTGAGCTTATATGTGCAAATACCTAGTACTGTCATAGCCCTCACAATTAATCATTAATAATATTTTGTAAGTGCACTTAAGAGTTGATATTGCATGTATGCCTAACAACGAATTTATGATATTTCTAAACTGTGGCCAAAGATGTTACTATTTTTCTTTAACTAAAGAAAAACAATAGTAAGATCTTCAAAAGAAAATTTTCAAGGAGCATATACAACAGACCTTTACATATCAATATATAACTGTGAATCGTATCTAATTCTTATTATTTCAATTTTATTTGATTAAGTACTTTTGTTCTGCTAACACTGGTTGAACTACATGATATTGGACTACCCTCCTAAAATGCACACATTTGCATTGAAAGCTTTGTGTTTCTTTACTGAAGCCTCCAGGCTACTGCTATTCTATTGAATTTAAGACAGGGATCAAGAGTATTTAAAGCTAGAAACCATTCCGACACAAAACCTCAATGTAAGTGCTTGTTCTTTTTTAGTTGCTGAGTCAACATCTGTATTTAGCTGGGTTCAAATTTTGCTTTCAGAGGTGTAAATGGAAAATTACCTCATCAGGGTTAATGGGTTTATTCCAGATTACCGTAACTGTAGCTGACAGCAGAATTTACTACTTTAATTTCATCACACACCCACAATGAAACTGTATAGTACTTGGAATTAAACTCACAACACAAAAAAAAAAAAAGACTGCCCATAAATACTGGGCAGAATTTGGGCCACAGTATTTCAAAAGCCATGGGAATTCCGGGAAATCCTAATTCCGTGGTTCTCACCGATTTCAGAAAAATATCAGAACACATCCTGCTTGAATTCATTGCAGGACTGTTCTATTAGGTACGGACATCTTGCAGCTCAGAAATACCTATGGGCAAAATGAAGACCCACAGCAATTCCCTCCTGCACCCTTCTAGTATTTCTTCGTTCAGTAGTCACTCACAATTCATCATTTTCTGGCAAAGGTGGCTGCCTTTTAAGAGACATGACATCCGAATATTTAGGAAACCAGATACCTGTCCTAAAGGTGCCAATAATGTTGTAGATAATGGCACGGAACTGTCAAGGTTATAATATTCCCCTGATATTATCTAAAACTAGACTTACCAAAATAGAAGCAAATGATGAGGACTTTCACTGAGATAAATATACTGGGTCACCTAATTACAATTTCTCCAGCTTTTCTCATAAGATTCCCCATGTCCTTCTTTATACGCATCTACATGTATCACACTATCTTTTCCTCCATAGACGTCTGTATTGCTATATATATTATATGTATGTGTATGTTTTGGGAGTGAGTCAAAAACCTAAAATAGCACAGACATAATTCCAATGTGGACTTAGGCATATTTCTACACATATGTATTTTTAAATATGTAAACCACTGTAAAAATGACATCAAGACTGTATGAAAATCATGAGAAATACACAAGGTAACTGAAGTGAGAACTATCGTGCAAAACAACATGTATTTTCTCATGTTAAAATTAATAGTAAATAAGCTGTCTTCTACGCAATATTTCCATTAGGTACCTATTATTGGCTTCACATTTTGTTTTATATACAAATAATATACTTTATTTGATTTGTTGAGAATGTGTATTCATGCGAAGCATATGTATTAGGGTACAAGCCCGGTTACAGAAAAGGCACAGCAAATATATATTGAATAAGCCTACCCAAGGTAAAGAAATCTTACTCTGTCTAGAGGACATATCCTCCTCCCTCTCTGGGTATATCCAGACATTGCTATAACCTCCAGAGCATTTAATCTATAGTTACACAATATAAGTTAGAAAAGCATTTAGGCCGCAAGTGTTACCTGTTCTCACGCCACATCTCACCCCCATTCCTACCCCATTCCCTCGAAAGAGTGAAAGAAACTCGTTTTCCTTACCTGCTCAGCTGCCTCGGGATCTATTTGACTCTGAAACAGTGGCACAGCAAACTGTATTTTTTTAGGGCTGTTAGGCTCCATTGTGATCCTGAGGTGAGTCAGAGGAGAGAAGAGCCTGGAGCTTGAGACTCGGTCTGCGCCTCTCCCCGGGCGCCCTCCCCACAGCCAGGCTGAGGGCTCCTCAGGAACAGCTGTACCTCCCGACTTAGCACGGGAATCTGCGTGAGCCGAGCAACTCCCTTATTCCACATCCACGGAGGTGCCGCTGGCTTGGCTATTTTCTTTTTTTTCCCCTCTCCCCTCTCTTCTGCAGTCCTTCAGATCCTCTCAGCACAAAGCTGAAAGGAACAATAAGCTAATTGTGTACCAGTCCACTTCTACATATGCCAAGCATTCACTCAGAAGCTAATTGAAAATGCAATACTAGCATTGCATGGCCTGGAGCCCTGGGATTTGAAAAAGAGGATCTCTCCACCGTACATTACTAACTGGCTGCTCAGAAGTGCAATGCAAGCTCCCTCTGAGTATTGCTGATGGGCTCTTAATTATTGATGAACACAAATCAGGAAGTTTTCAGATTTTGGGGGTGGAGGTAGCAGGAGGGGTGGATGCAATAATTCCATCTCTGTTACAGTGTGCCAGAACTGTTCTCCTCACATATCGAACAACTGCCTTTGCTCTTTCAAATCTTTTTCTAAACCTTTTCCAGGAAGACTTTTGATGATGATGCTACATAGATGCCTACACTTTCATGAAGATTATCTGGTGTGCTAGGTGGGTTTGCACCTTAGGCTGGGTTTGCAGATTTGGACTGCGGTTTCTTCTGATTGGCTCCATCTCACATGACTTCAGATACTGAGAACAATCTAAATCTAAACCAGCTATCTGGGTTCCCTCATGCAGGATGCGTCAAAGGGCCTTTCACCCTGTCCTAGTTAAGCAGAATATAGTATTTATTGGAGATGACATTTTCTCTCCATTAACCCTAGAAAAAATAAAGAGGACTCAGACTAGTTACATCACTTATAGATGGTTAAAATTCAGAGGGCCAAATCCTACTTCAGGGTACAAAAATCTGTGCCTCTTCCAAGACCAAGAAAAGAATTTGGTCAATCATAGCAATAGTACCCTCTGGTGAACACAACTGATTTTCATTCTTCATTTCACCTTAATTCAAAAGAAGTGTATGAAACGATACACGGTGACCACTACCTCTTTGCTTGGCGCATGTGACCAGTGCTAAGCAGCGCAGCAGAGCTCCTGTGACAAAGGTGTGCTTGATATCAAAACTGCATCCCTGGATGGAAAATGCCCTAGAGACAGTTCAAAGGGCTGTGCTGAAAGCTCAAGTCTAAGTCAAAGAGCATCGGGCCAACCTCCTGTTACACACTACTGCCAATTAGGAAGAAAGAGAAAATGAAGTACAGCAGGAAACCCCACACTGGCCCACAAACCATCACAGAATCAGCTTTACCTGAGATGAGGCTACCTGCAGAGAGAAAGCATATTTTGGACAGGTTTTTGGAGGGCCTGGGAACTCTCTCAACAGGAAAGGGAAACACAACCAGCCAGAACAATCAGACAAAATTCATGGAGAGGAGTAACAACTTGAGTCTGCTTCTGACAGACTACAGTAAGGAAACAGAGAAGCAGCTGAGAGGAATTTGAATACACGTTTCTTGTTCAGGCCATTGAAAGCTCTCAGGATTATCAGAGTTCATCACAGGTTTATTCAGAGTCACTGAGCATTCTCCCATCTGTGCCAGTGGAAGAGGCGAGGAAGTAGTGGGGATCATAGTTAAGAACAATGCACAGGCCGTACACAGCAGAATAAACCAGCAAGTCCGGGGTGGAATATTTGTTTGGCTTTGATAGATACAAAAGAAAACCTTTAACGCTTTATGAGAATATCAGGGTATTTCTGAAGAGAGGTAAGCACGGCAGCCAGTTGGTTTATAAAGAACCTGGGAAAGCTCAGGAGGTGAGAATACACTAAAAGTTAAAGATCCAGTTGATTCAACAATCAAAAATAACTCTCACTGAGGGCTGAAATTTCCCTTCTTGTCCAAATCAAAGCTACAGTGTACCATAGCGGTTTCCAGCTGACAGCTTGTTGCTGGCCATTTCCCCATTACGTACATTGTGATCCTGGGCCCTCTCAGGCTGAGTCCTGAATATTTTCAGTACTAAGGTGAAATGCTCAATTTGCCACAACAAAACAGAGAGACTGACAGAATAGCCTTGTTCAGTGTTCCATACGATCATTTTTAAGTCTTCACTATTCCTACAAAGATGAATCATAATTTACTTTATAGACTTCCAAAGACAATTACAGTCAGAGCGCAACTGAAGCAGTTCTGCTGGTACAGCTGAGAGTCTAAGACACTGAAGCAAGAGAGGCACCTGCCGCTTTCACTAAGGACAATTAGAGAGTTGTTTCCAGGACAGTCTAATTATCCGATTTCACAAGCCCTTCATGAACAGAGATGCCATTAACTTCACTGACAGCTTCAGACATAGCAGATATACACAGGGATGTACCCTGGGGGAGGACATACACAGGGGTCTGAAGTTGTGGCTTTTCTCTGATAAATATTCATACTTGAAAGAAAATAATTTTTGTTTTCTCAGTCCCAGATAATGTGAGAAAAATGTTTTCCAGTTGCTTTGATATTACATATATTGATAAATAGTATATTTCAAATACTGGGTTTGTCTATGAAAAAAATGTTTGACATAAGATACCTGTTATAGCTGTCTGTAGAACTTCAGGTATTAAATTATGCTATAATTACAGTGTATGTTTCTGTATTACAGTGTATGTTTCTGTATTACACTACAATTCTCATTACAAAGGCTTAACATTTCTTATGTTAATGATAAAGTCTGTTGAAAAAACACATTCAGAGTGAAAAAATATGAAAACATTAAATGTTCAAAGGATTATAGAGGTGTGTTTCAGCTCTAGATTTCTGGACAATGCTGCCTAAAGGAATCATGTCTCAAAGTCATTGCTAGCAAGGGTATCAGGAAAATCTCAACAATCCTATGAAGAAACAAACCAACAAAATCACTTCTTGGCAGGTTCAGAAGGGAGCCAGGCCACAGGACAGGACAAGACACAAGGACAAATCCTTAATGGGGCTGCTACATCTCATAGAGAGGCCCACTGATGATGCGATGTGGAGATATTTGCAGCCACAGCTCTCCTCTCTGTGACTATTTGAAGCTGGCTGCCCAGCAATCTTCACATGCACTATAACAATAAAAGTATTTTTAAAGTAGTATAAGAGACATATTTCAGAGAGCACTCAGATATAGAATTTCAGGATTACTACATCAGTTCACTCTTACACCTAATTTGCAGCACTAGACGTCTCCAGGCAAAGTGTGCTTGCATTTTCTATAGACTGCATCATAGTCTGGGGAAGAGATGAAATGCCTTTATGTACTGCCAAATCCTTTTAGCTCATCTTCTGTTTTTAGTGCACTCCCCACAGTGTTTCAAATTCCTTCATGATTCAGCTAAAACTATCATGGAAGAAAACATAATCATAACTGCCTATGTTTTTTCCTTCCTATGTCATTCACTAGGTTCTGGTATGAAGCACTGGTTTTTAATATATCCCACTGTAGTGACAAGCTATCAGAGGCACAGCTCCTGCTTGAGATATTTTCCCTGTTGAGTTAGGAGAAGTTTATATTTTTTTCCCAGTCAAAGACAAGGCTGCTGGAAGGAAATTCAAGGGTCTCTGTCCTGCACTCTCCTTACATAACTTCTGTTGCAGCTGTGATCTGTCTCAGCTTCTCTGCTGTGGTCAGGGACTCCTGCAACATCAGCCTGGAGAGGAAAGGAGAAAGCGGGAGCTTGTCTTGAAGCCAGCCTGCTTAAGGCTTTGGCTCTTGATTTCATTAGTGCAGATGCATGAAGCACTCAGTTACAGTTCTCTGATCCATCAGGCTGCCTCTGCAGGGCGAGGACCCAGTTTGGAAGTGGCACTTCTTCCAGCATGTCTCTCAAGACATAAATTTAGTTCCCACTGATATGCAAGAACCTTTGCAAAGATCTGTTGATCCACGTTTTCCTTAGACTCTCCAGCTGAGACCTCTCCTCACACCAGCGTCTCCTCAGAGCACTGCTGGGCAGCCCCAGCGATATCAGGGGGAGAAATGCTGCAGAGCACATCGCTTCCCAGCTGCTGCTCACCAGCTTTCTGCTACAGCCAAAGGGGACTTTAGCATGCTCCTTTCTTCTGCCCTTTTCTAATGAAATGTCAAATAGTTTTTTTTCACTGCCTTTTCCCATACAGAAGCATCAGTTTCACAGCTCTTGGTGTTGGTCATGGACAGAAGGGATGCAGAAAGCATGGCTGCTGGATACAGTCTTTGCTGCGCACACCATATCTGTTCATGGACAGGTTTTCCTCTCGGGACTCTACACTGGGCATTGTTCATAGGTGTTAAAATCAGATGCAAGCCTTCCAAGAATAAACAATGACATATTCAAAATGACCTCGAAAATTTCCTTTCAAAATAGCTAAATACAGGCGTTGCAAGGAGGGGGGTTCCCACTCAGCCACTGGAAACAGTCTGCTATTTATATGCAGAAAATGCAAAGAATTTAAAATCTGCAAGTGTGGGAGAACGTAGAGCAGATCACGTCTGTCTTATGAGCAGTAATGCTGCCACAGACAGTTCAAGAAGAAGAAGAACAGAAAGTCTTGTTGAGCAGCGACAGTCTGTTGGCCTAGTAACAGCCTAGCCCACATTTCCCTTGCCAGTACTCACTCATCCACTGAACACCAAGCTTGGATATGCTTACATACTAACTACATACATGGATTCATAAAGCCTAGATAAGTAAAAAATACAGCTATTTCTATTTATACAATCTGTTTAGTTGAGATAATAATTCCTTGAATGTATCATTTTAATCATAAGCAGTTTAAAGTTACCTTTATCTGAGGACATAAGAACTGATACTACCTATTCAAGTCTTCCTCCGGGACTTGCAGCTCTTCAGACTATCAAGTAACGTAGAAACATTTACTAGTAGGTGCTATCCACTACCGTCCACAGGATACACACACGCAAAACACAGGAAATGAGCCGGATTAATAGGACATAACCTGATCAGATAGTCAAAAGACCCATGTCTAATATGGACTATAGTTCAATAGTGCAGAAATCAAAATTCTGGTACCGGTTTTAGGGAGATATTTCAGCACGAAGTTATGCTAGAATTTGCTTCCTTACCAAGAAGAGGATAAATCTAATCTATTTTTCAGTAAACAGAACTACTGTTGGTAGTTTACATAGACTTTGGAGTGAAATTATATTATTTCCATATTAGATCTTTAATGCAAAAATTGACTGACTATACCACTGAATTAAACAATTGAAATACAAAATCGAGTTTCTACAGTAGATTTTTTTTAAAAAATTAGTGTTAAAATATAGAACACAGAGAAGCTGAACAAGGAATGAAGTTCTGCAGTTTCAGAGTCTGAGTTAGAAAATTTGGTGTACAAACATATGCTACCAGGCTAAAAATGGAAAGTCATCAACTGAGCTATAAAAGCTCAGTATGCCAAATTCAGAACATGTTTTCAAAATTCTGATTTTTTGAGTTTGAGACTCCTTAAACGTCCCTTATTTCTTGCTTCCTCCTCTACCTCAGAGGACAGGCCAGACCTAAAGAAATCACAGCAAGCCTCAAGGTGGTGTCTGTGGTACCCACAAAGGAAAGACTGAGCCACCAGACCTGTGCAGCTGGCACACTGGAGAGTGGTATCCAGGGTCCGGTGACCTGGAGAAGGTGGCTGGGCTACAATCGTTTGCTACTCCTTATACAACAAGCAAGAACAGGGCTGCTCCATGAGTAGGGACAAGCCAGGAGCCAAGGGTTACCCCAATTCAGGCTGTGCCCTCTCTGTGGCTCCACGGGGCCTGAAAGCAGCAGCAGAGCTAGAAGGCATCACATTAAATTATTCAGTGATTGGTTCAAACAAAAAACCTTCTCCGTGCAGGCTGTGCTTAAATTGTGAAGCTCATCGTCACAGGATGCTGTGGACACCAAGATTTTACACAAGCTAGAAAAGAAATTAGAAACCTTAATGGAAAAGGAACCTATCAAGGATACCACTGCTGGCCAGTAAATCCTAGAGCCATGGCCTGCTGAGAGTGGGAGGCCAGAGATGCTCCCCACACCCCCCTCAGGCTACACTCTTCCCAGAGCAACATTTGCTGTTGGCCACTGTGGGTGTGAAGATACTGAAGGGGCTGGGACCTTTAGTTTCACCTGCTCTGGCTGCTCTTATGGTACTAATTGCAACAAAACTCCAAGCATTTCATAAGCTGGTGCTGCTATGCTCCTGCTTTAGAATCAGCAATCCCTTTGCTAAGCTTTTTTTCCACCGCTTATGCCAGTGTGCTTAGATGTAAGTTTTCCTGCATGCACATCCCCCCAATAATAACAATACCTCATTTAAGTACATATTTAAAACTGCATTGTTCAGTCTTTAGTACAGGACATTGCCCTTCAGAATAACTTCCCCTGTCTTTATGATACTTTTAAAACTAAAGCTGAACAAACAAAACTAAACAGAAATATTTTTGTAGATGTTTTCTTTAAAAAGTTACTCTAAAGCTCCCTAATATGTTGTAGCAAATAGCTGATGGAAAACAGGACTATTTTAGAAAATAAAAAAGTTAGAAACTCCATATTATTATAAAAAGACTCACAAATTTAGAAATACCTGTGAAAGCTACGCATTTACTGAATCAATTCTTGCTTTTCATTGTGCTGCCTTCTCATTGCTACCATTTAATTACTTAACTGTTGTCCAGGCTTTCTCCTTTTATCCTGTTAAAAAAAGTGAAAGACGTTTCTGTATATAATATTCACCATCACTCAGCAAGCATCTATGCAGAATTGCCTGATACGCAAGCTATGTTGAATTACCACGTGATTTGGGTTTTAGTTGTCTTGTCTTTTATTGTTAATAACTTTTATTGTAACAATATTGTGCATTTTTATTGTATGGCATGAATATGAAAGATTACCATCACATCTAAAATTACATACGAAAGTAAATTTGCATTGTGCCAAGTTAATAATACAAGTTTCTTGGTTTTTCTGAAAATTAAATCATGTATTATTTTGATGTCATCATGTTAATGCATAAGAAAGTGTTGCCCTGGACTGAAGTCACCTAACCAGCAGTTATTCTGTTTTATGACATAAAGGTTGATAAAGGTTATGGCATAAACTTCAGGTTTCAGAGTTTTGGGTTTGTTTTCTATTGAAATAAACCCTCCAAAAGAGAAATTTCCCAGTAATTTAGGCATGATTTTGTTTTATGTCATGGCTTGAATTATTCCAGTTTCCAAACTGGGCTCTTGTTTCCTCTCCCTAATCAGCATCTTCCTGTGGTCGGTTTCATTGGAACAGATTAATCTGTGGTATAACTGAATTAAAGCGTTCAGACCTACGCTGTACTTCAAGTGTAAGCCATTTGCTCAGCAGTACACAAAATAAAAGGCAGCACAAATGCTGCCCCTCGAGGTTCAGCAGAGTAGTGCAAGAGTGGCTGGACTGTAGCAGCAAGGCTCTATATTCTCACCTTAAAAGAGACAGCAGAGCAAACCGGTCCTTAGGAAATGCACAGCTTGGAGCATCCTGGGCATCACTTGCCTTCTAAAAGCAGGCTGCCAGGTACTTGCACACCATACAGTTTTAGAAAAAGCAGAAGACACAGGGCAGCCTTCCCTCTCGGAAGGTCATGGTCAGCAAAAGTGCCTGAAAGCACTTCAAGGGCCCATCAGTTTTCAGTAGGGGCAAGGCCACTTGGAGTCTCCTCTCCAAACAGCATTGCAGAAAGTACCAGCAGCAGGAGCCCCTCCTCCTGAATACTCACTCCCAGCCACATAGCTGGGTCCATGGCCACCCTTGGTCTTTTCCTTTTCAGGTCTCACACACGTGATGCTGTGGGCAAGCAGCAGCAGCACCTCATGGGCACTGCAGCTCTAACCCAAGTGGTGCTGGGGGCTGCTCCTGCCTTTCCAGCTATTGCCTCTAGCTGTTGAATGCTGAAATGTCTCCACATTTTGGCAGAGGTCAATTTTTGTAGTTTTACACTGCAACAATGGGGGCTAGAAACACACTTTTACTCACCTTTAAAGAAAAAAAAAAAAAAGTCTCCAAGTACTAGATCCCCAAATCCCTGCCTGATTGGAGCTGTGGCATAGGCATGTATTGCTCCACAGCAGGCTAAAGACAAATTGATTTTGCTGCCAATAGGGATGTAGTTATCCTGTACCCACAGAAAACAGTTACCTTAGCGTTCCCAAAACACAGCCCTTGGCTTTTTATTCCTGCAGCCAACTGGCAGCCACACAGACCACTGTAACAGTGAAGTTTAGAAAAGCATCCAAAATATCTCTGGCATTACTGCTGGCTTTATTGACAACAAATTTGATTAACGAATATTTATCAGCCACTAGTAAAGCTGTTTTAATCTGCATAGAAGTCATATCAAACTGCAGCCTGGCAGAAAAAAAAGATAACACTAATTTGTGAGGAAAGTAGCAGTTTCAGTCATTAAACAAAAGAAAAAGCCATCCATGTTCAGAAAATCATTACAGCTGAACTGACATTACTGAAGAGCAAGCCATCCAGGTTAGGTGTGTGTCCAGTAACGATAGCTGTTCCTAAGACACAAGCAGAAATGTCAATAGAGGTGGAAATCAGTTCAGCTTAACTTATATGATAGCAATGCACTACAACTTTATTTTTAAACAGGAGTTTATAGACATTCTTATATCTACATAAATGTCACTCAAAATATTAGCTGGAAGTGTCTTTAAGAATGTCAAAAATCTGTTGTCAGGATTATGGAAAAATAGGTGCTTGTATATTCATTAGTTTCAGTATAGTTTTTAGAAATGTCATTTCGAAATGTGTTTATTTTAAATTATGCCAGAACATCACAAATCTGCCTTCCATCAGCTAGATGAAGAATTGGCTCTATTTTTCGTTTCTCATGATATATTAAACACTAGGCTCCAAGATGAAATGTCCTCACAAGCTACGAGCTGAAGCACCCCAGACTCTCCAGGATGTTACCTACAAGTGACTTGTCCTGCCAGAGCAGGCAGGAGCCAGGCTGCCGCAGCCATGGAAGATGCTGCTGGGAGCTGCTGCTCGACAGCCACGGCAGCTCCTGAAGTGCTTTCCTCCATCGCTCTGAGAGCACCACAGGCACCACTTTTCTTGGAATGCCACTTCAAGTAGCTCACAGGTACAGGACCGACATTAATGGTCAAGTTTCACAATTAATCTGGCTGGGGGACAAGGGAAGCATCTAGTGCTGCAATTGTTTGAGCCGGTTTTGGGTTTGCACATTTGCGAAGGAAGGTTGCAGGCACTCGGGTCTGGCTGGTTGGTCTCCAGTGGCATTCTGGAAAGGAACTGTGCAAAGCTGCAAAGGAAAGCAGAAACCTTCCTGCAGTTTACCACCTCATACAGATTGCCACGCGTAGAGTGCTGTCATTCCAACTGTTTATATATCAACTTTTAAACATGTAGGATGAGGTTTTCAGGAAAGCTCTGGCTCTGCTCACAAGGACAAGCTCCGAGAAGATGTCAAGACCAACCAAACACTTGGAGTCACAACAGAAGCCAACAACTTTAAGAGTTTGGTTTTAAGTGACAACATTTCTCTCAAATTTCTATCTCATATTTCTGAAGCATACAGGGTACCCTGAATATCTGAAAGCTTCTAGAAACCCAAGTCTTGAGCTTTCCTGCTGTTCTCCATTCTGTGTACTATTTTGTCAAATCTATGTTGCTTATTTTGCTTAAGAGTAACCCATGCACAATGAAAAACAGACACAGATTATAGGCAAAATAAATATTTTATTGGTTTAATATACACTTTTTTAAAAGAAATCAGCCCTCGTGTGTGTCTTCCTAACACAATTTAAAATCTTATAAACTTTTTCATATAATATTGTTATAGTTGAAACTAGTTTTGATTAAAGACCTTGACATAGTGTAAAGTGTTTTAGTAGATGGCAAAGGAGTAAAGAGATTCCAAGCACAGCAAAAAGGGATATTACATATCCACTAAATGTCTGTTTGACCGCATAAAACTCCCAGTGACTTCCAGTTTGCTCCACTGGAACAAATGCATGCTCACCAGGCTAACTGAAAATACACTCAGTGAGGAATGGGCAAGGAAAAGAGATTTTTTCCATTCTCCCCATAACACAAGCAAGGTCGTTCATCCATTCTAAGTTGTACATCCTAACTGCTTTCAGAAGATCAGTACTTTTATTGCATTTTGGTTAATATGAAGCAGAAGAGAACTTCTCTTGGTATGACTGAGAGCAGTCAACACAAACAAAAAACAGTGCTTAAAACAAGGCACTTTTCTACAGAGGGATGAGCAAACAGTAAGGAAGCAAATAAAATTAGTTAAAAGTTGTCTTCTACACAAAGATAAGGCTTTCAGTGTCAGAACTTTAAGTAGTTTTAAGTAACCTCATGTCATTCTACCACTCTGCTAATAGTAACCGCCCCAAGAATTAACAGCAATTTTTACAACAGGATTGTTTCCTTCTTTTGAAGTGGCACTAAGTAACAGCAGTGGAAACCATTATTGGTTGTTTCAAGCTCTTAAAGTGGATCAGTTATTGCACAACAAATACCTCATAGAGGTCAGTGTTTTTTGTTGAGGGGGGGGTGGGTGGGTGTGGTGTTGCTTTTTTTTTAAAAAAAAAAGCTAGGCTGAATGCATGTGTGTTATTTATAAGTTGGTTACGTCTGGAAATTTTCAAGTTTCATGATGCATCATTAGACAAAGAAATCGGCTACATAAAAATTTACACCAGGGTCATACAAATAAATACAAAACCTTTCAGCAAGCCACAGTTTTCTTGATGCTTGAAGGAAAGTAATGAACTAGCTAAAGTGTCTAAGTCTTTATGGATGAACTCAAGGAAAGGTACACATCATAGAACCAAGCGTCGAATACAGTAGCCTATCTCAGCAGCTTTAACATCTCCTGAAGCAAAAATAACTTGACACTTTCGCCAGCATAGGCCTCCCAAAGCAGAATCCCACAGCATTTCGGACTACATTCAACCTTATGGAAAAGAAAAGGCAAGATGAATATCTAAATTAGATTTTTTTAAGTCTGCTTGACATGCTGAAGTATGTATTTTGATATTTTTTTATATCTAAGGCAGGCAAACTACAGAAATCCTCTCGCATGATGCATTCACATGTGAAGTCATCATGGAGCACACTGAAACCAAAAATCAAGGACCACTGCATGAAAGGTGACAGTAGAATCCAAACTATAAACCATATGATTTTCTGAACCTATCCAGGATTACCAGTATCTTCTACATTTAACAAGCTTCAATTTTGATCACACATATTTCAAGGGGAAAATGCAAAGAAAGCAAGGGTTAAACTAACAATGGCATTTCATATGATTAATAGAAATAAAATCAGGTTCTGACAGATTCCCAAAAATTACCTGTAGTACCAGTTTCACGGCTGTGTATCTTGTTTTGCAGTTGCAGATCTGCTTTGGGGCGATACAGCTGCTAACAATCCACTTACTATTTCTCGTCTTATTTCACCAACAATAGATTCCTTAATCTGAAAGGGATTAGCCAAAGTTTTAAGGTCAGTAAATTATATAACCAATGGATAAAACTAAATTACATTGCAGACATGTTTGATATTATCACATATATGAAACATTTATGTTTATGAAACATTTCGTATGTTTCATATATGAAAAAATACACCACCAAAAAGTCAACTTTCAAAAAATGCAAACGGAAAAACATAAGAGGGTTTCTCTTGGAAAAATATGTAAGGAATTTTAGAGTGTTTGCAAATCACAAAAATGCAAACCAAACTAGTTTTATTTTTCCAGATGGTAAATCTACGTAAATTTTACACTTAGGATAAGTGGGTTTATGTTAAGAAAAAATACACTTGAACTATGCAAAATTCTGAAAATAGCATTTCATGATATATACATCAAAAGCACCCTGAATGCACTGCTTTTTGACATTAATTGTTATCTCTTGAAAAGGAAAGCAAGACTGATCTGCCTCACAAATGGATTACGCAGTAAAAAAGGTCCAAGTCCAGGAACATGAAAAGCTATTTTCACACAAATCACAAGGAGATGAATCCTAATTACATACTTTCAGCAGCAAAGAGACAAACAGAGAGCTTCAGCAGTTGCTCACATCATCAGTTTGCCACTGGAATATGACCTATGCCAGCAAAAACTCTTTTTCACAGGACTGTGACAAAGCATTTACCCATTCAGTTTTACATAAAACAAACCAAGGAGTTATTACTAGCAGGCCCCTGAATGTGTCTGAGGCTAGAACAAACGAAGAGCAGAGCACTGATGGCTACAGTAAAGGAGACAAAAGAGAAAAGGAGGCAAACCACAGTTCTACAAGAGCATATTATGCCAGAAAGGAGCAGAGCATGACACAGAAAAATCATGCAGGCTGCTCACAAGTATCAGAAATCCTTGGTACTAACTCATTTTTTGATGGCACTCAGGAAGGACTAACAAGTCAGATGTAGTTCCATGGACAGGGGAGGACAATGACGGTGAGAGAGTGCCGGGGGCTAAGAGCCAGAGCCTGGCTGCCAGGGTCACTCACAAAAGCACTCATCAGCCCACTTAAGCAATACGGTTTCTTTTCCTTATGAAAAGGGCAAATAATTTTCTGGCATGAATAACTGGTCTTAGACTAAAGAAAATACTGTTCACAGTGTCACTTCAAAATAGCTTTCAAGTAGCTGTAATGAACACGGAACTCAATGCCAGAAAAAAACCTTCTAATCCCAGTTTTGCCAGTAACAAATCTCTTCATGTTCTGATGCCCCACCAATACAACAGGAATAATATTGACTCAAACCCAGCCTTCCCAAGGGCCTTGCCACGTCTGTGTAGCCCTCTCATCATGTCAATGAACATCTTGCAATTATTCTTCTAAGTTTCCCCTTTTCCTGGTGCGTCAAAAGGATTAAGCAACAACGTCAGAAGGGTGGCAGCAGCATTAGCAACAGGTTATTTATCCCTTGTTCTCAATGGCAAGCAACTCAATCCCTAAACCGTTAGTGGCAAAGTTCCTCATTTTATTACTACTTTGCATCAAGCAGAAATTCAGAGGCTAGAATATGATTGGGAAACGGGTTTCCAGTTGGGTTACTTGCTGATTAACTGACAAAAGAAATGCCAGTGTGTAACAGGACCTGGTTTACTGACAGCTGCAAGTCCTGAGGATGTCTATGCTGATACACACACAGATGTACAAAGCTTCAGGACCTCTGTCAATGCAGTAAGGGCTTTGGGATTTAGAAACGTAGGCACAGGGAAACCTGCCACGCAGCACGCCGGCTGGCCTGGCTCTGCTCTCTCCACTTCTCCAGTATCACACAGGGTGGGTCTGTGAGTACACTGCAAAACAGTCGTTCTGTGCCCTTCTCTTGAGGGAGAGACAAAAATAAACCTCACATTCCAAAGAAAACTGATAAAAGCTTCCCAAATTAGCAACTAAACAGTCTAGCATGGCAGACAGTCTTGTGGCAAGGTGGAGACTGGAAGGGAAGTGGCTGCTGTTCTATTCTCAGCTCTTCCAACAACTTCTGGCTTGACCTTGGTGGATCACTTGAGCCCTCTGCTTCTCACCTTCCCACCGAGATGACAACAAGGCCACCCTCCGCTGCTTCTTTTCACTGCCACTGCTTGCTCCCTCCTTTCCAGAATCATCAAGGTCATCCCTGCATGGCAAGCAAGCCATCAATTCCTGCAGTGACTCAAGTCCCATGTGTGTCATAACAACAGCCAATGTTTGCCTTTTTCATTACAAATGATTTAGGGCAAGGTGCACCTTTCATTTGCCTGCTGCCAAGGCTTCCTCCATACAAAAGACAGAAAGCAGTCAACGAATGCTCCACTGGTATTTTTAGCAGCTGAATGAAAAATTGATCATTTGAAAGTGGAGAGAACGAACTCATTACGATACACATACTACGCTGATACAACACTAATATTCAATAGTGCATTGATAACACAGTACCACATTCACGGATAGTTTTATTACAGAAAACCAGGGATCCTTCTCCCTGCAAAAGAATTACCATTACTGTAATATTATGTTGCTGCTAAACAATGAACTGATTGGAAAGCGAAATGTGTCACAGTGGAAATTCTGGAGATGGGTGTTCTTCACCCACTGATGGAAAATGGGCATGAGGTTTCTCACAGTCCTCATACTCCTGATCTGAGGTATGTTTTCTGTAATTAAAAGTATTATTTTCCACTCTATTTTCTTCTTGTGTCACTTCTTCATGCAGGAGCTGGGGAATTTCTACGCTCAAGATAGTAAGATGAGGAACCCCTAACGCCTGCACAAGGGAAGTATGAACCACCAACAGACATTTTTGATCAACGCTAACGTGGATTTGAAAGGAAAACAGAAAAAAGAAGATTCTCTATCAGACCATCTGTCTGTCCCCTAAAGACCCATTACAGCCTCTTAAAACAGATGTTCAGAGGAAAATCATACATTTCTTTAAAGTATAACTTCATTAAATGTCATTTACAATGGATAGCTGTCAGCAAAAACAAAACCTGCATTAGTCTTAAGCAGAAAGATTGTTAAACTATCACATCTTCTAAACTGCAGAAGAGCAGAGTGAGACTGCCTGATGGCAATCCTAGAGACACTGTGACCTACAAATCAAGCAGTAAGTGCTTCATGTGATACTCCAGTGGAGATCAGGCTGTATTTTCATCAAAACAAGAGGGCTGCTGTTTGGCATTTTAACATTTCACGTTGTTGAATGCTCTTCTGTGGGAGTTAGTCCATTAACACTACAAGTTAACACCATAGGGTTTTTTAATGCCAGCAAATAGTTACAGGTCAAAGCTCACATGCATTACAACCCACCCAGGCATATTCTGAAACACTGCCTGACTTTTCTTTCCCCAACACGAGGTCATGCAGCTACAGAGAATGGGAAGAATAAGCAAGGATTTAACATTTGTGAGTACATACATCAAGAATGCATCCTACCAGATTTTTTTCTTTTGACAATGAAATTGGAATTCCTTTGCTAACAACTGGGCTACTTAAAGAAGACACGTTTCAATTTATGCTCTGTTTTAGTTCTTACGAAATAGAAAATATTTTCCTGACCAGTATTTAATAGCATATTCTGGCTCTGCAAAAACTACCAGGCGCTTCGTGCCAGTGCATCTTCCCTCTGACCTGCAAAACTTCTCATGCTGAGATTGTGAGCCGATCCGAAACTGGCTGCCAATGAAGTTAAACCAAAGGACAATCTCTCTGTATGCTCAAACATTTATGAAGTGAGGTAAGCTCAGTTATTTGCTGTCTGCTCATCTTTGAACAGTAGCCTCTCAGTTTAGTGCAGATTCTTTCAGCATTACAATGTCCTCAGTGCCACACAAGCCAGAGAACAATCTCTGTGCAAAGAGTACACATCTTTATTTGCTATCAATTAACGAAGCCGAAGAGGAACTTTCACACAGGCTAACCTCAGAGAAAATATTGACGGAAATAACTCCGTACTTTGACTCCAGCTCCCTTTATTGTCTCTGCTGCTTTTACAGCACATTTGAATTACAGCTCTCTCCTTCCCCTCTGTTTCTCCTTTAGCAACCCTGCACCACAACACCACTCCTCTGACACACAGGTTTTTACAGAAGCACTGGATACAAATGCAATATCCCGGCCTCACTTCAGAATTGGCAGCAAAATGCACGGTGTGATAAATCTCTCATGTACAAGTGTTCTCTGGGCATTAGGCAAGGAATCCTTTTAAAAAGGCATGAAAGGAAAAAAATGGACCAGAGAGAAAATTTGGGAAGTCTGGGAGTATGCTTGTGGCTATGCAATATTCTTTGCACTCTCAGCTCTGGTTATTTATGGAGTTACCCAAAGGTAAAGAAAGTAAATAATTTCACATGCTTCCAGCCATCATGTTCTGTGAGAACACTCCTTAGTAATGCTCTATTGCTTCACAATCTGACTGTGCAAGTGTATTGTGCAAGTGTAAAGTGCCTACTGCACAGCAAAGCCCACAGTGAGTCAGCCAAGAAAACATCTCCACTTCGCAGAGACAGAGACAGCAGAGTCTTGCGGTCAGACGATGAGTAAAAGTATACCTTATGGTCCAGTACACTCTGCCTCTTTCTGCACTGAGAGAAGAAGGATGAAGGTGTGGCAAAAGATTCCTCTGAGATCACAGCTCCTGTTCTATCATGAGCGGCCTGCCTCTCATCTGTTTTAAAGACACAGCTAAGGCAAAGCTGGTTCCAGTTTTTCACAGCCTCAATGCAAGCAAACCTGGATGATACCACAGCATTACAGTCTGGCCTGTTGTACATTCCTGAGCGTAAGACCTCTCCTGGCCTTTTGAGTGGTTTACAGCAGCACCACACAAAAGCTTCAAGGGATGAGCTAAAGGCTAAAGGTTCAAGAGAGAATAAATCCCACAGGTCTTCAATCCCCATTTCTGTGTTTACAGCAGAGAGACCTCACTGCACTTTGTCCCAGGCACCGCTCTTGAGAAACAGGAACTTTCTTTTAATTCCTTTTCCGATTTATACTACTCGCCGTAAGGCTTTCTGTCATGCCACTGACAAACAAGACATGCAGTTCTAGTCCTGTTTTTTAATCTGGCACACAGGAAAAATAACAAAGCACCCTTTGCTTTCATTGACTGCCAACAGAACTAGTCCAAAAGCATTGGTCCAACATCAGTCTTAAAGTCTGAAATAACTTCTCATCTGACTTCAGCTTGCTTCACACACTCCTACAGTCCTTAGTGGTTTGGGAGTAGAGTGACTAGGAAAGTATTTTTAACATTTACTACAGAGTTGTTTCAGAAACAGTGTTTCATCAATCAAATTAACTCCAACCTGGCATTTTAGCAAGCAAACATGACAGAAATTTTCACTTGGGAATCTGAAATACTTCATTTCAGTAGTAATGTAGCAGAGATGGCAAATTAATTCTCACCCAGACTTGTAGCAGCAACTAGCTATTAATTTATGTGCTAACCACTGTCACTGAAAAAAACATCTGCTGCTTTGCACAAGAATACAGCCGTGGCTTGAACATCTAGTGCAAGCTCTGAGCCTTCAGAAATAGTACAGTAACAATATGGAGCCCTGGCTTGAGAGGGAAGAGAAAATCCCAGTGGCCAAGAGTTTCAGATAGCCTGTCTTTAGGTTTCAGTAAACACTGGTCAGACATCCTAGGTCTCAGCCCTTCCTGTCTCACCTCCCGTATGACTTGCTGCAGCTCCTCCTGCTCCACAGTTTTGTGGATTTCATCAACCGAAGGCACGAGAGGGACTTTTTCAAGTTTGTACTCCACCTCTGGCTTGGAGTCTGCAAACTCCTCAGAGCTTTCCACCTGCTGCCCAGCGCCTGCTCTCACCGGGGGAGTTGGTGTTAAGGCAACGGAGGCTCGGTATAACTTCTTGCTTTGACTCTTAGACCTTCCTGTTAGTTCAGAGGATCCAACACCAGCTTTTCTACCTGTGTGACCAGAGCACACTGAAGAGGAATCAGAGTTTCCATGGGAGAATACAGACTCTGTACCCTCTGCTGGGAGAGTTTCCAGTCCAAGATCTCCCAGTCCTAAACCCAGTTCAGACTTCAGAAATGACTGCTCTCGAATAAGTTCGGAGACCTAAGGATTCAGAAAAGAGACAGTCCCAAGTAAGCATATTCAAAAGTTACATACAGACACAACTATGCTTTCTTGATATTTATTCAATCACTTACTCATTCCCTCCGTGCAACAAATACAGCTGTAAAATAAATACACGCTTTGCTTTTATGACTGCAACAAAGGGGACCATAAAAAGGAATGGGCTTTTTTGAAAGCCAACATAAATACAAATTGTGGCAGTTCCCCAAGCCACTGACTTTTGCAGTATGGATGCATCCTGGCAGATCAATTGACAGAGACACACGTAAAGGCTTGATTTTGTTCTTCTTTGCTAAAACAATTCAAATTTGTTCTTTCCTTTCTGCAGTCTTTGAAATACTTGTTTTCAGTATCATAAAATGCACTCAACAATGAGAAATAATTTTCCCTAGAAAACTCATCATGCAGTGATTGTATCAGCTAAATGCAAACAACATCTCACTTCCACATATTCCTCTTAAAAACAAACAAGACTTCACAGCTACTTACACCTATGGTTAACTTTGCTTAAGGGAAAATGCAGCTGTTCTCAACAGAACTACTCAAGTGAGTAAAGTATTTCCAAGATTATGTGTCAAATAAATCTCCTGCAATCTTTTTTAAGAAATCCCTTCCTGGTGGTGGTTCTCAGTAAAACATACAGCACACAACAATTACTTACTGGTTCAATGACATTCAATGGAGAAGGACATGACAGATTATCAGCACTTCTGCTTCCATACATACCCTGAAAAATTAAGTCAGGTTAATGTATTAAGGATTTTTTTTTTTTTTTGATCTGTCAGAAGCTAATACATAAATATGCCGTGTCTCAGATAACCTTCTGTAAAAGCAGAAACTTGGAGACAGGAAGCAAAGCTGGTTGGAGAAAGTTTATTTCAGTCATTTTTAAAGCTGGCCCTCTTCTATAAAAGGATTTACAAATAAAAAACATTTATATGGTTCAAAGAATGTAAGTTTGGCTTCAGATCACAGTAATATCATATTTTCCTCTTCTTGGGTTTCAATGTTTTTCCCATGACAAAATACTGAAGAGGAAGATGTGGCCTATGCTTGTGCTGCTTCTGCAGAAGAGGACTGGCCAAGAAGAAGGAATGAAACCTAGGAAGAACATATGATACTTTTCATCTGTGCTTCTTTTGTTTGGCTGATGACAAAATTGCAGCAGAAAAAATTGGAACAGTCTTCCACTGAGTGAAAAAGAAGTAAAAGCATATCATATGCTACCAATAAACATATATAAGTGTCTCTCTTATCCCCCCCTCTATGTTTCTGGGGAGCATTTGTGGGAGCAGAGTTTCTCCCACTGTTTGGCAGGAACCACCCGTTCATTTGAAGGAGCTACAAAAGGCAATGGAGGAAAAAAACTGAAGATGATGAGATTTTCCTGGGGTTTTGTTCCATGGATTGGCAGAGCTAGAAGGGAAGCACACCCCATTTCTTGGGAAAGAAACACGATGCATTTCTCATCTCTCTGCTCTCATTTCATAAGTAAAAAAAATCAGTGTAGGGAAACTCCAGAAAGACCATCACCATCCCCCAAGGATTTTAGACATAAGCACTACCTATCAAAACTGTGAGAATTCAGGGTCATGATGAGGAAAAAGAAAGCAGTGCCAGAAGAGATCTGAAATCTCAGACCTAAAACCCCAGAAGATATGTACTGATACATGTTAACACCAATAAAGTCCCTCCATTCACACACCTTTTCCCCAAGATGAAACACTGACTGAAAATAATAAAATATGACCCCTGATAACACACACAGCATCATTAGATCCCCCAGATACCATCCCACTGTAATAATTTCAACAGTTATGAGTTATTAACATTACACTGAGAAAACATACAATCTTGTTGTAAAAGTAATACTTACTACGTGTGTCTGAGGTCTGTAAGGTGAAGACATGTGCAGACTTCTCAGCTGGTCTTCCAAAGCAAGTAGACGTTCTTCTAACTGCATCTCTAACTCCTGTAGCTCCATGCGGACAGACTTTCTCAAGCTCTGTAGCTGATCAGCTTCGTATCTATACCAAATCCATCACAAAAAGAACAAGGGCATTCACTGCACACAGGGAGAAACTAAGCAGGGCAGTCCCATGAGTAAAGGACTTCATACAAGGGAATTCAAAGTGGAACACAGAAAATTCCTCTTTCATGGAAAAATTAGCTGAACACCTAGATGGAAAAAAAGTCTTTCTCCATTTATAGAAAATATATATCACTTCATGGAGAAAACTGAATAACACAGAGTGTCACAGAACATTCTCCAAAAATTTTAGCTTTAAATGCTTAAATATATGCAAGTAGAAGAAATTGGCATTTATACAAATATCCAACCAAATCCAATTTAAAACCAGTAACAAGGAAAAAAAAAAATCACAGAGCGACACAGTAATTACATATTACTTCTCCTGTGTGGTTCTAGATCCCCAAGCAGTCGCAGTGACATTTTGGGCAGAACACCACTCTCCAAGAAAGCCAACTGATTTCAAACATGTTTACTTCTAATGTGATTAGTCAGGAGCTGATTCAACTAAAGTAAATATATAAGCAATCTTTAAAATTGTTCCAGATCAGCTGCTGTTGCAGCTCACGGTGAGCACAAGCACATAGAGACAGAATATGAATGCCATCTGTAGGATGGGGGGGGGGGGGCACGAAGGGGAAGAAATCTAAAGGATGAAGTAAAAAAAAAAAAAAAATTAATGAGAAATAGGGATTCAAAGAGAAAGAGGAAAAAACTGGAATGAAAATTATAAAGAAGAGAGTAAACAAGTTTCTGGTAAAAACACAGCTCCAACCCTGTTCAAATTGAAACTAATAGATTTCTTGCTCTGATTTCAGAGGCAGCAATACATTTCCTGAAATGCCAGAGTATTTTCTCTTTTTTTATAAGATCATTCTACCTTTCCTCTTCTGTCATGTGCTGATAAACTGTTGTCTGTTGACGTAACATAGTCAATTCCAAATCCATCATTTGGGTTCTGAACAAGTTTAGATTTCGCCTTACCACTTGTAGCTCCTGGAACGTATTCTGCAGGGGGGAAAAAAAACCCAACCATAAACATAATAATGCATTACATGGAAAAATTGAATTTAAAAGTCTGGGTCCCATAACCACATTTACCCAGATGTGCCCTTTGGGTCAAGCAGAACCTCAACAACTTCCATATATTACAGAGGCTGCATGTTGTGAACTCGCAAAAATTCAAGAAAACATTTTTAGATGTATCATACAAGAAAACACATTAAGGGATTTCCAGGTATTTAAATTCATTTCTTTTTAATGTTATTTGCAGGATGGAGTCGTTTTGAGAGTAAAGACAGGGAACTGCCCAAGTTAGCACAATCTGTGGCGCATTTAGAATGTTCCTTTGTCTTTTAATTTGACTAAGTACCACTACATGAACAGGGTCACTTACTTCATAGAGAGGTAGAATGGATGATCGCTGAGTAGTGTAACTGGTGGCAGCTGAAAGATCCTGACCCCTCAACACCGGGTACTAGGAAAGAAACAAACAATTTTAAATGGGAAAGTCAGCAATCTCCTTTATAAACTCATCTTCTCAAATGTGCAGATACTCCAAAAGCAGATACTGCTAAAACACAACCTTTGTGTCACTGATGTCTGCTACCTGTGTAAATATTGTATCAGGAAAAGGAAACCTTACAAAACAGCAGCACCAGCTCTTAACTGAAGCATATACACCAAAAGTGCTGCAGGTGAAAAACCAAATTGATCCTGTCCTGAACTCAATAAGTAGGAATACAAGCTAACTTTTTCTACTCTGGGTATCTTATGCCTGAAAACTCAGTAGTCTGGGCTGTCTTAGCTAATGTTAAAAAGAAAAACTCCAAAACCAGAACTGAGCAAATTAAACTGTGTCCCATTTTCAAGACACGATTACAGTCACATTTGTTATGGGCTTTTGCTCAGTTAGTTTGGGTTGGTTTTATTGACTTTGTTTTTTAATCTCACTACACTGCCTTCACCCAAAGAGCCCTGCATGCTAATGATCTCTCATGAAAGAAGATTGTTGAAGAATTTCTATTTGCATGTTGCAAATATGAAGCAACCAGATAAAATTCAGGGGTTGTTACATGTAGAGACATGGCACAAGAAAGAACAGTGGAAACAGCAAAAACATTCACCTCTTCAAACTTGAAAAAGACAGCTTGTCCAATATAATTTTGAAAGAATTCAAAGGACTATTGACACGCCATGGAAAATTTGAAGCGTGTCCATTCATCCAGAGGAGTTTTGCTCAAACATGATCACATCAAGGGGATGTTTTGTTTTTCCTCTCCCAGTTTTCTCTGTTCCCTGTTCTACCAGGAATTTATCTACTCCTCTGTATTTCTTCCTAAAATCAGAATCATATATTTGAAACCTCAACTTTTTCTTTAACTGCCGAGTATTCTGTGTGCCAAACTTGATCTTGGCTATAGGAAAAAACAGCACCAGGGAATACATTTTCATACAAACCTTTGCAATGAGAAGGACCAAGCCCCCAAAATGGAACTAGTCTAGACAAAATAAGCTGGAAGCAGAACAAGTGCCTTAGCAGATGTTACTATCCCCTCCGATACTATTTTTTTAACTGAACCAGCTTGAGCCTGAGTTCTGGATGTAATACAGAGGTTTCTTCTTCAGTAGGTTTAGTTAGCATGATATATGCTGTAGAAGTACTGTAGCACACTGTAACCTTACACAAATCAAGGCTGCAATTGGTACATACAAGGGAATTTTACAAAGAAGGTTAAATTCTGCAAATGCTTACTCCCAGGCACACCATCTACTACCCTGAGAATGGCTGATTTAAAACAGTTGACCACAGCTTTCCACCGCAGAGCTGGTCACAATACCAAAATTTGCTCCGAGAAGCAGGGCCAGCTGATATAAGCAAAGTCAGGCTGTACTAGCCTCTTAACTTTTGACAAATGGCAAAATAAACAAAATAACAGGAGTCTAAAAAAGCCCACTACAGCCTACCGCCTGCAATATGGTGCAGGCAGGCACATGTTTGCTCTTGGGTAAAACCCACAGAAATCACTGAAGCTCTACAACTGAATAGTCTTTGTGTATTCATATATAAACAAGTGAGTCTGCAACTGTTCTGCCCACATAGCCTCCTGCAGCAGCTTGCAGGCTCCTAAACTGGATCACCACCTAAGAGAACAGCAGTACAGGGATGACAGAGGAGAGTGAGCTGGCAAGCAGGAGGAAAAGAGCAGGAGGTGTGGCAGAAACCGGTAAAAAAAAAAAAAAAAGTGCTTGCATTTTAAAGTATTTCTTCTCTGAGTGATGAGAACGGACAAAATTTCACATGCTCTGACAAAACTGATTCTTAATAAACTGATGCTGTCAGGAACATGTTGACTAGCTACAGAGTTGAAAGTGCAAAAGATTGGCACGAAACAGCAGAGAAATGTATAGGGATCAATCGTCATTGACATCATCAGTGAAGCCATGCAACTTGTGATGAAAAAACCACATTTTTATCAATTGGATGGGAAGTATGTCAAAGAGAAGAAGAGAGAGGTCAAAGAATTGTCAACACGTATTTTCAAATCTAAAGCTAATGGCTATTACCTTAAAATAATAGCTGATAAAGAGTACACTGTTCCTCCCTCCCACCCAAGAATAATCATAAAAGTAAAAAACAAACAAACAAAAAAAATCACACAAGAAACCCTGGGTCAACTGCAACAAGAAAAAATTAAACACAAAACTAGTGGACCGCTAGAAAGATCGTCATTTGACACTCTAAACAAAAGCTCCTAAAACAGTGACAAATCAAACTTGCACAAAACGTTGTTTTTTCCTGATCTCTTGCACTACACAAAATATCTGTGAAGATTTCCAACCTTTGCACTAGGCAAAGGAATATTCAGGTTAACATCTGCATTTTATAAGGATAAAATAAGAAGCCTCTTTGCCCAGAAGCAAAATTTGGCTTCCTCTTACCTGTGAGAGGTTCTGCAGAGAGTTCCTGATGTCGTGTAGGACCCTGCGCAGCTGCATCTCCACAGTGGAGGGTGGGTTGATGGCATGAGGTCGATGAGGAAATCCAGCATGCCTCGGAGAGAAGGGACAGCTGAAGGGGGAAAGCAAGGCACTGAAGGAAGAGCCGGAGATGCTCGGGACGCTGTGGGTGCTCAGCGTCCTCACGTGCTCGCAGAGCGGTCTGTCCTGCCACTCCGCGGGGAGGGAGTGGAGGGAGCACGTTGACTGGGACATGTGTGCCGGTGTGTGCAGCGGGCAGCTCTGTACCCTGGTGGGACTGGACTCCTGGGACAGCCTGTTTTGCCCAGTGTGGGGCCCTTCTTTTTTGGAGGATGAAGGTGCAATGAACAGTGTGGATTTGCATACCGGCTGGCTGGCAGCTGCCTCACCCTCACTTTTGTCATTTTCAGGCATCGCTTTGTCGTCTTCCTCCACGTGTGTATACTTATAGGTGAAAGAAGGAGGACTGCACAGAGTCTCTTTTCCTGGTGTTAACTGGACATTGACAGAGGACACTACTTTCACGGGACTCAGCAATGCAGTTGGGAGAGACTGAGACCGCCTTAGAGGATAGCCCGATTCAGCAAACCAGAGTCTCTGCTTCCTCAGGAGATCTTTTGACTTAAGCAGAGTGCGTCCAGCCCTGGAATCTGACGTGCTGACGATCCTCATCTCAGCTCTTTGCAAGGCAACGTGAACCCTGTCCACAGATGATGGGGAGGCACCGTCACCTTCCAGAGACTCCATTGACTTGAGGATATGGTGCGTGTGGTACTGAGGAAACTCAAACACACTGCCTGCCTCCAGCAGGTCCAATTCTTTTCGCTCACTGGAAACGTCTTCCTCTTTAGAGCTGACCTCTCCTTGGACTATCTCTGATATATGAGATGACTTGCTTTCTCCTTCTTGATTTTGTTCAGTTTCATAGTCAATAATTTTTCTATCTTCACTCCTTCTGTTCTCAGAAGGTGCCCCTATCTTTCGTCTCTCTACTTGAGAGAGAATATCCTCTTCATCATCATCATCATCCTCCTCATCATCCTCTTCCTCCTCAAACTTATTGAAACAGGGCAGTTCCTTGGTTATTGGTGTTTTCTGTTCCTCACTATGCGATGTCACGGTTGTCTCACTGTCACAGCTGTCAGCACTGCTTCCCATGCCCTGCAAAGACTCCTGAGCCTAGGAAAGATACAAGCCAGCAGAGGTAAACATACTGGAGACTCAATTACTGCCTTCTCAGGAGTCCAGCTAAGAGTCCAAGTCCATATTCACTGGGCATTGTGGTGGGGAGCATAAAGAATAATGCAGTTAGTGTGCAAGAAAAACAGTGAAGGAAAACAAAGAACCCATAGTATCAGATATGTTAGAAACATATGGGAGTATGGCACAAAAAGGAGATTTTTTTTCTTAAAAAAAACCAGGAGCAAGCTATTCACACATTGTTTTTGATTTGACAATATTCTTTATTGCCAGAACAGAAGTGGCAGCAGAGCAAAAGAGTAAAATGCTAGTATTCTAGGTAGCAATGACAAAGGGTAGCAGGGTGGCAATACATGGCATCTCCCATATATAAAGAAAGGTTCACAGTGCTGAAACAAAGGGTGGTATTAGGGAATGCATACAGAGAAGTGAGGTGAACTGCAGACTGTAGTGAAACTAGTCATAGGACAACACTAAGAATGGGAAAACCAGTTTGCCCATATACTCATCCTGTTCTAAGTCACAGAATTCTTTGAGAATCTCACATTAGGCTGTTAATCCCTATTAAAGAATGCATCCAGTACTATTATGCCCATCCTTCCTTCCTTCCTTCCTTCCTTCTGTCCTCCTAATACTTCTTCCCCTTTTCATTCTAAATCAGTTTAAAACAGAACACGTATGAGAGGGCTGTTAATTTAATAGGTAACAAATGACAGGAAAAGCATCTATGAGAAAGGGAAGAAAGAGATCTATGGATTGCTAAGCATATTCTTCAGGCTGGCCTGATTGAGCAGTATATTTACAAGTGGAAAAACATTTTCATAAGAATATGTGGTATTAAGTAGTCTTGGAAGTTTACCACAGTTGATGTGTGAACTAGCTATTTAGTGAAGCTTTTCCAATTTTAATTTCTGCAAATCTCACTGCTGTTAGGATATTAACTATTAGTTCATTCTACAGAGATTACTTATGGTGTATGTCAGGCAGTAGTTCCTTCTCCAACCCTGTAGAAGATTTCAGTTGTGAAGGACATCTTCATAAGTATGTGCTTAACACTACACGCACTGGCACAGCTACGAATTAGTATTGAAGACTGTGCAGGTTCAGATACTGTTCAAGTCAAAAGTATTAAAAGAACAAACGATTGTAATGTCTAGATGAAATCAGGTGTGCTACATGTGTGCATACGTGTGTCTCTAATCCTCCATCACATTGTTCAGTAACAAGTCAGGCAAGCAAAACTTCAAGAACTTGCATGGAGAATCCTAGCTTCTTTGGTAACATGAAGCTCCCCTGCAGAATACCCAATCTCAAAGGCAAAATCCCTCTTAGAAATCTTTAATTTGGATGCCAGGGATGAAAGGCAATATAATTCCAGTTTTTGAGTTTTCTCCTGAGTTTTAGAGGAATGCTATGGCTTCTAGAGTCAATTATTTAACAGTAGATGGCACTAACTTACCATACTTTTAAGAAACAATATACACCCCTCTGTGTCCCCTTCATCTTTTCACAGGATCTCTTCACTAGCTGCCAAGTTCTCATTTCCCCTAGTCACATCATTCACCCGTATTTTCTGAATTCAGCTCAGCACTTGATCTGAATAAAGCAGTGAAGGTGGCAGAAGAGAGCCTAGCAACTCCATGGCACAAACCTCATGCAGTCTCAATACATCTTTTCAAAATGGCATAATAGAAAGCAGAAAAATCTCATCTCTTTACAGCCAACACAAACTCCACCGGTCTTCCAGTGAAGGGGTACTTACTTGCAACATGCTTTTAATGGACTCTTAATCAGGTTGCAACCAATATAAATATCAGGAGAGAGCAAGTCTAATATAAGTCACCTTCTAATATGCCTGTCAACTTCAGTGCAGTCCCAGTTTAGTAGAGAGCAGAAACAGTATCTCACGAGTATTATGCTCATTACAGTGACTCAGGCTCGTGATTTCCTTTATTCACTCTCTTGATCTTGGAAAGAGTAAGCTGACGTTTAAGGGAGACACAAAGACTAGAACTGTCTTAGCTTTCATTCTGAGACTCAGTTGAAAAGCCACTAAACTGGAAAGCACAGAATACTAGTACCAAAGCAGAAAAGCAATGCTGATGGATGGAGAGGGTGGGAATCTCTTCCTAGGAAGTGCCAAACAGCTTTTAAAATGTTTGGTATGCCAAAAGGAAAAAGACATACAGTCGCATAAAAAAAAAAAAAGTTCAGCAGCTGCAAGCCATAGAAATTAAATTACTGGTGGTATCCAGAATCCCATCTCCAGACTGTGGTTTAGGTCCCAGACAGCTAACCGATGGCCTTGAGGCCAAGATCCAACTCAAGACTTTGGCGGATTAACAGGCTAACCAAGTCATGGTTATTACCGTGAGAATGTTTTAGGAGAACAAGAAAACATCTCTCCTAAATATCAGGTACAACACTGCGCAAACGTGTGTATTGGGCAGCCACCTAAGCCCCACACTGGAACAAGCCCTCCCCTAAAACATGCTGTCTCTGGTCAGTATCACAGCAAGTACTGGGACTGAGATCAAAGGCAATGGAACAAGAAAGTGCAGGAGCTCAAGACTGACTAAATGTTAGTATAACCCCTATAGTAAAATTAGTATGAAATTGTTTTCACCTTATGTCAGCTGCTAACTTAAAAAAAATAGAAAAAATATGCAAAAAATGTGGAAAGGCAAAAATGACACAAGAAATTAAACGATCAGCAGAAAAGCTATAATCTTTCATAATCTTAATCTCTACCCACTGCAGGCATGAGAGGAATGGACTACAATTCTGAAGCCCCCATCGGTGAGAAAAGATACACTAGAAACAGTAAACAGAACATACTGAACTTAGAGCTTATTCCAGGCCCAAGTATACCCAGATTATCCTACCAGAAAGGCTTTCAAATTTTAACACAGTTCTGTAAGGGTCTCAGCAGGTCCAGCTCTGAAAGTGAGACGTTTTATAGGATCTAGACTGATGGTCATGACAGCAGTCAAACATCAACGTCCCTCCTGCTCTGCCCAGGTCCCTACTGTTCCACAATCGGTAATATTTCAACCACAGTATGAGAACCTTACCTGAAGCTGATTAAATGGAGAACAATCTGTGGATGAGTCCTCAGCAAAGCCACTGCTGTCAGAGTGTTGACTTGCTGTTCGTAACAGCTGATCTGTTTAAAACAAGCAAAACCCAACCGTAACTACTTTACAAATCACCACCTTTCAAGCCCAATCACATTCAATACACGCTTTCCTTTTACATCAAAGTAACATTAAGTGGACAACAATTCCTTTTCAAGTTCCACTTTGAATACACAGAAATAACTTGTTTGTTTCAAACAAAACCTCTTCTCATGCAAAGCCCTATTTATGAAACTTCAAGCAGCAGTAGAAGCGGAACCATCTTTTACATTTTTCTTTCCTGTGTGGTGGAAAAAAACCGACTCTGCAGATGTTACCATTGCTGGAGTTTTCCTTCCACAAAACTGAATCACTGGTTAATACACATGCAGGAGGTGGAAGAGTTGCTTTTGTATGGACATGTACAGATTTGCCACCCCTCCTGATAATGGAGACAAAGGAGATGACTCGTCTCCTGCCAGCCTACACCACCCCATACACCCAGAGGAACAGCATCACATGAGCAGAGAGGGCGATGCGCATCTCTGCAAACTGCTAGAGATGGTCCTCCGATGGTTCAGCGGACAAATACAAAACAGCTCTGACACATCAACAGGCAATCTGCCAAAGCACATTGCCAGAGCTCATTTTATACACAAAAGATAAGATCCTTTCTGCTTGTTCCTTTCTACTTACATGAGGTAAGTGTTAAAATAGCCTGAAGAGGCTCCAAAATCCTCAGTGCTGCTACCCAGGAGCGGTTTCCTCTGGTATATGCACTATACCCACAGAGGTGCTTTTCAAGGAGATCTCAGTCACCTCTGCAGTACAGTATTGCATGTATATTGCTCCCAACTAGACACAGGAAGCACCCACCACAGGGTTTACCTTACAGCACCATAAACATTTTGCCTAGCCAGATGGCAGCATGGGCAATACCCATATCTCACCTCTGGTTCTCAGCAGAAGTGTAAAACCTTGGAGATGGTATGAGACCACAGTGGTCGGTAGCTCCCAGATCCCTGACGATGACTTCTCCTCCTCCTGGGACAAGAGCTCACTGCTATTTTCTGAGGCTCAATGCAGAATTTTGCCCCACATTCCTTCAACCACTTAACTGTCATCATATAATTAATCCCAGTTCACAGCTCAATGCATTGGAATGCATTATGAAAACTGTTTTGAAAGTGCTGGATATTCAGAACTCATTTTTCTTAGTATTAATTTTGATCAACATTTCACTAATGCAGAAACAAAAGCCTGCACAGGCCCCAAAGTTTGTGAATACCAGGAGAGGCAAACTCCCTGTTAAAGTTCTGTATCAGTGATTCCACACAGCTTTCAGGGAGTGCCTTTCAAATTGTGCTGCTGTTCTGTTATCATGGTAGCCACAATATCCTGCAAAGATAAACAACTTTTCTACCTCAAGACAGACATCCCCACCCAGCTCCCAGTAAAGACAATGGAAATTACTTCCCTGAGAACTGGACTAGCTCTTATTAACTGCCCGATACAATTAATATGCCTGAAAGAGCATGCCATGAATAGGCTGCTACTACAGCTGAGGCTGGTGGGAAGCTGCCACCTCCTCCCCAAGGTGAATAGTCACCTAATTTGGCCTCCTCTGTCTCTTTTCATATTTGGTGAATTTTAATTTAAAAGGAAAAAACACTACTGGAGAAAGCATTAGCCACAGGTGAGAGATTCCAACTACTTCAGATTCAGATAAAGCAATTCACCAGTGCGTGTGCTGGCACCTGGTTTCACGCACATGGAGTTTATTACTGCTCAAGAAAAATATCAATCTGCTCTTCTATTTCCTTCTCAGTCAATATTTCCTTTTCAGCTATAAAAGAAAAGTAAATTACATGTATATACACATATATGTATCTCCTCAAACCAATTCTTGGTCTCCCCAGAGATACAGTACTAAAGGAAAAATCAGTGGTTTAGGACATTTTCTATAGCATCCATTATTTACACACATGCTTTGACAGCCTTACATGACTGATAATGCCAGCCAAGTGGACAGTCTAAAGCAGAGGCACTCATACCTGCCTCATTGTCTTTATCCATGGCAAAAGACTAGCACAGCATGAACAGATTCAAACTGCCTTGGTTCCATTTAAGTAGACATTCCCCTGAGTACAGTCATCCCTTGCTTTCTGTGTCGCAGAGCTGCTAGGATTTTGTTTGAATGTTTTAAAGCAAATCGGAGAAGACATTTTTTGTAAACATGGGTAGGCTGCTTCTGCCACACTTTACCCTTGTTTCTTGCAAGTTCTCAGAGTTCTCCACTATGCCACTATCAGGTAAATGCAGTAAAAACTTTCCAAGAACAGGACTGTCACTAGTGAAATGACAAGGTTTGGCTCTGTAAAGACTGTAAATACCAACTAGTACATTGCAATATACTGATACATAATGGTATCCACCCTCCTTGTCAACTACTGATCCAGATGTACAATCTGCTCTATGGCACCTGGATATCTCTCAAATTCAAGCAGACAAAGGGAAAGCATTCAAACATTTTTTTAATGAGCTAGAGTTACATTCATATCTTGAGTAAAAGGCCTTCTGGCAACAGAGAATGTTAAGAGAAGGAAGTCGTGATGACACATGGCTCCCCTCTCTTCACCTCGAATGCAGAAAACTCAGCACCAAAGGCTGAGTTGTACAGGCTAACCTGGGATCATCCCTTCACTCCACGTACCCCCACTAAGGCAACTGTACCTTCCATAAAAAGGTCACTGCATGATGTAACCCTACAGCCCAAAGCCATTATCAACGCTACATAGAGGAAATCTGAACGGGAGAAGGCCAGTGGCAGCATAATAAGGAAAGTGTGGGAAAAGGAAACAGCCAAGATGAACAAAGCCAGAAGGAGCAACCAAACTCATATCCCAGTTAAAAAAGGCACAAATGAAAATGCCTCTTGGATTATTGTTTTAAACTGTATTAAAAAAAAAATCAAAATGTGTTTAGGCACTGAATACATGCCAGAGAAATGTAGGTATTCAGAAATATATCAAATAAGCTGACAAAGTTCTAGACAAGAACAGATGATGAAGAAACGAGTCTGCAGTTTACAAAACATGAGAGCACAGGTTTACCAGAGAATCACTATCAAATAAGGGAATAATTCATCTGTTGCAAAATAATATTCAGCTACCGATGAACTGTCAGTCTCACCAATCCAAACAGTCCCATCGGGTACTTGTCTTACACTTTCTGCATCACTTGACTGCTCACACAGAAGAGGAGGAGAAATACATGGAAACTATCCATAGTAACGTCTATGTTTCTGGTACCTGCAGTGTTGACAAAGCTCTAATGCAGTTCGTATTTCATGAGATTATTATAAAATTGACATTCCCAATTCAGCTATAAATTATTCTGTTACGGGATTACATATCTGCTGCCCTTTTTTCCCCACATTGATCGCACGCTGCACCCCAGCACTGCCACAACCAGACCAGGAGGGAGCGCTGCTGCAGAAACTCTGTTCAGAGTCCCTCAGGATTTCCTAGCTTCTGGACTGATAAGCACAGACTCTCACAAATACTAAACCTGTTTTAAATGTTTTCTTCTCACTCCCCCATCTCCAAATTCCTGTGGAGCTGCACCCACAGACAGCTATAAATACGATAATACATTAAGAACAGGAAGTGCTGATGATGTGTTTGCTTCACATTCAAGAACTAAATTTTCAAAATTCATCACTGCTTTTGACTATCAGTGTCAGATGACTAAAAAGAAACAGGTTTGCAGCTATTCAAAATTTCACAGAACCACTGATGTCAGCAACCAGACACTCACAAGTTACAATGCCTCAAGAATTCTGTTCTCTACGTGTTATACCTATATTTGTCTGGTTTGTTGGGCATTTTTGGAATGGAGGGTGCCGCTGTATAAACATGTCAGGAAGAACTTTGTTTTTCAACTAACAAACCTTCCTACCGGATAACTTTGCAGTAAGTTTTTTTTTTTTTTATAGTGGACATTTAGCAGCACTGTATGTTTACAGTGCAAAGCAACTGAAGCTTTTCATTCTTCTGTACTGCACTCCTAAAAAAAAATATGCACACAATTACATACATCTGAGGTTTGCAACAACAAAGAACAGAATGCCAGTTTGGAGCATAATGGATAAACCAGTTCAGTACCATTTGGAAGACATAACGTAAAAAGTATATCAAGCCAGTGAATACCATACAGAATTCTTTGTATCCTCTATAAAGTGTTTAACAAAGACAGTACCACAGCAAAGCAATCATTTGCAAGCCGCTTGAAAATCTAAGCTTAACACTTATAAACAAAACTAATTTGAAATGACAAACATGCTTTAATGGGGACTCTAAGCACCAGTAAACTCAGTATTGCTCAAGCATATCTTAAGTCTCCAGACTATTTCAGTACGAAGAGAATCCTTTTTTTCTTTTATTCCAATACTTCCCATCTTATTATAAGGCCCTCTTAAAATGCCTTACAAACTGTTGTAAATGTCAGAGAAAGCATTCACAGACCTCTGTGTAGACGTAAACTGACACTGCAAGGTTTTTAATAGTCTGTACCAAACAGCACTAACCCTGCCAATTGACAAAGAAGTACCCCTATGTGAAAAAAAAGAGAGTACAAACGTATTCTTTCAGTGGAAGCATTCATCTGGAACGAACTTTTTATTTATGGGTGCTTATATACAGTAGAGCCAACACCACTGAAAGAGGTGGGTCTGTATGAGGATCATCAACTGAAAACACATTGCAACAGAAGTCTGGTGCTTGAATTTCATGCTGATCCCACCTCAAGAGATTGCTAGTGAGAGTGGCATTTCACATTCAGACACAATGGCCAGCGTTTTTAATAAGTGACCATTAACTTGGGATGCCTTCAAGCTTGGTGAGCACCCACTCTCTGAAAAAACAGGCCACTACATTGTCTCATGTTGCACAACTTGTAAAAAAAATTCTACTGTTTTTCAATGTTTTGGCTATGTTCTCCACCAAATGTTCTCCCTCTTGGCAGTTTTACTGAAACCCACACAAGACAAGGACCTAAGCTTTCCATATCTTCCAGGTGAAATAAAATGTTGGTCTCAGACTAACTTTTAGCACATCAGCATTGACATCCTTGTTAGATAAGTCATAGAAAACTCTAGACAATACTTGCATGATAACAAAGTGTCATCGCTAATCTGTGCCAAGTGTATTCAGAAATGGGTGGAATATAATAGATGGGAAACATGAGCCAGCATGCCATGCTTCTGCCATACTGAAGACCCACTGCTAGAACTCCTGCTACCTTTCAGCAGGTACACACAGGACCACCTGACTTTTTTTTTTTCCTTGCATGCAGGAAGAAGAGAGTAAGGTAGCTACTGGGAACAGAACACACAAAATTAGCATTTCAGAAGATGAAAAAATGTATTTTTCTCCTCCCTGACTGCAGCTCCCAGTTCCTTAAGTTGCCTTTCTCTGAAAAGCTCTTTCTGAAACTGCCAAGTCCAGGCAAACAAGAGACCTGACCTGTAACGAGTGCATCGCTTTATATGTAATCATGTGAAGCATGTAATCATGAACTTGAAAATACAGCCAAGGGAGAAACACTGGGAACAGTCAGACACGCAGTTTCTAGCGGTGCTTCTGGGTGGCCTATGTTTGTAACAGAGTAAGACTAGCAAGTGCAACGCTGTGTGGTGCAAGACACTGCTGAACTAGTAGCACAAGCTATCCCTAATAACCAGGCATTAACCTTTAGTGCTTAGTCCAGAGCCTTCTCAACCACGTTAATGCAATTCAGCTGACAGTTGCCAAGACTGTCAGTTCATTTGTACAAAAGCATGTAAAATGATCTCCGTTTAATACTGATTTTTCTGCCTCTCGAGCATCTGGAGATGCTAGTCATGTTTGCAGCTAAACATCTCACTAAACACAAGCAGCTCTATTTCTTCTCTAATTACATGTAACAGCTAGAGAGTGGACTTCACTTACCAACATTGGGTATAGTAACAATCACAAAGTGAACTTAGAGATCGGCTTTGTCCCTCTCCCAAGCCATAAAATACATTAATAAGAATTTGAGATGAAAGCACAAACTAAGTGAGCCACAAGAGCACAGTTTCCTATGTGAAGGGCTACAATTTCCATGTGGGTGCAGAGACACCAGTCTTATGTGCAGCCAGCTTGCAGACGGAGCAACAGCACATAGGAAAAAGCTGGATGTATCATGCAATTTAGGTTTAAAATAATATGATTTTAGTTTAAATGGGTATCTTAAATTACAGGATCTGCCAGGGAAAAGAAATCCCACACAATCTGAATTAACATTTCAGTCCCTTTGAGCTATCATCAATTGTACAAAAGTGAAAACAGCCAGTGAGGTTATAGGGCCGTTGTCTTGCCTGTAATTTTGTTGCCACTTCGCAGTAATGTTCTGTGATTTAGCTGAAAAAGGAACCCAGATCTTTTTTATTTCTAAAGAGGAAAGAAACTTTAGATGTTTGAAATATCTGAATCAGCACTTCAGGGAAGGAAGGACACTCAGCAGTCAGCTGTCTCCCAGGAATTGAAGTCTACTCACCTTTCCTTGACTTGGTCACTGCCAGTTGGTGAGAAGCTGGAACATGTGGTAGATCCCCCTCTGTACTCTGGATCTATTGGGAAGAGGAGATGAAAATTTTGTCAGGCCAACTGGAATATGTTTCTGTGCTTAAGAATGGTCAAGCTATATACACTTCGCATGGGGGAGTGGGGGCCGGGTTGTGTTTTTTTTTTCTCTAGTCCAACAGCCTATACTGATTGAGGGAGCAAATCGTATCTCTTTGACCCAACATGGTATTTCATCGGGTACTCAGCAATGCTCCTGTAGAAGAACAGTGATCCTTAGGACAGCACTTCCCACTCACAGCACAGGGCTCCCCTCTGATTACATTCATCATGCAAAAAGACCTGGAAATCACATCCTGTGACAACAAGAGTTCTCAGTTCCTCTTTGACAAAAGATTGAAGTAACTGTGTGAAAACACCTTTGACCATCTTTACACTACTGTCTTTTCTGTTCTGCACTCTTGACTCCTCATTTGAATATAAAGAGCAAGCAAAATGCATTTAGAAAAATGCATCAAGAGGTCCGCACCTAAGGATTGTCATCTGCTGCCCTACCAACTATTTCCCACAAGCCACCAATCTTCCAGAAGGACCCAGACCCTGACAGACCCTACTCTAGACTTCACCACACCACCGCTCATGGAAATACTTATTCTGTCTTCCAGTACAAAAGAAAGGAACATAATGTATTCAGAGCCATGCATATTTCAACTGGGAAACTTAAAACTACATGAAAATTAATCCTATTACTTAATCACTTTGTGAAACACGGCCTTATTAAGAAAGCAGTTCTCAGACAACCATTAGAACAATGAAAAGAATATGCCTAAAATCTCAACAGGGAGGCCTTTGTTTAGCTCAAAACCTAGAATATGTTTTCTCTTTTATGTGCTCCAGAAAAAATCCTAATGGTTCACATGCAAGTCTACACACACAAAATCCCCAATCCAACCACCCCCAACTCTTCCTTTGAATGGGCTGTCTGCCTAATTTCAAAATTACCAAGCAATGAAATTTTCATCTCCAGTTCTGATCAATTTTTAAAATGCAAATTCAGGATACTGATGGTTTTAAGGCCAAATTAGTATTTGGCTAACGAAGCAGATATATTTGCATTGATATCATGTGTATAGCAGCCACAAGGGTGCATTCTCTCAGTTACAAGGGTTTTAAGAAGTACTTCGCCTGAACTTTTCACCATTAATAATTGAGCAGCATTACTCTTGCACAATAAATCAAAAGGCTTCTGTTCCTTTAGGAAATGAAGGTTGTACCAAAGGGGTAAATCCTTATTTTGTCTAAATGCAGGTGAGCACAGAAGTGGCTCACCATTTAAATTTGGGGAAAATTTTACAAAATTAAAAAAAAAAAATAAATGTAACAACAAGTAATCTTACAGGCCCTTTGACTGGACTGGCCTTCCAGGAAAGACTGTCTTGATCTCTCAAACCCCCCAGTTTCTGACGGCTAAATTTGCAGCCTCCTAGGAACTAAGCCTCTTCTCATCGCAATACGCCCCACCTCCTCTGCTTGGCTCAGACAGCATCCTGGCTGTGGCCGCAGCACAGCACAGCTCCACAAGCCTGCAGAAGCACTCCCCTCTCCTTCCCCGTCCCTTCAGCCAATATTGATGCTGGTAAATGGCCCTCAGGACTGTAACTGGCCACCTCAGAGGTGGGTGTTTGGGGGAAATCCTGCCCTGACTCACTCCTGCGCTAGCTATCTTCACAGCCACAGACTTCCGAAGGGCACTCAAACCTCCAAGACATTAGTAAGCATGGAAAAAGCTTCCTTGATATATCTGTCATCTTTCTTATGTGTATGAATGCACTCCGAGCCAAGTTGGGAAAATGGGGGAAGGAGTTATTGTCACTGTTTCTAATACAGTTTATTGTTCATTATACCCTGCTTAGAGACGCACCAAAACAAAATCATGCTGCCAGGTATTGTTCTAAAATTTTTTCAACAAAAGCAAATCCCTCCCTCCCAGGGATCTGTAGGCAGTTGATGTGTATATATTATATTGTGTAAATAAAAATTCACCACAAACCCATCCCACATAGCATGTTGTCTTGCCAAAACAGCTGTGTTTATGCCCTGGCATCACTGCAAAGTGTGTCAACCAAAACTTCCCAAACACATCACATTTGGCTTGTGCAGAATTCAGCAAGTCTTCTTCATGTTATAACCCTTTACGGTCCAACTTACTTTGAAGGAAAATTCCATTCCTTTTACATGTACATATACATATATATATATACACACATAGGTTGTTTTAACTTTGCCCCTGAGCACCAGAAAAGAGATTTCTCCTCTGGGATATGTAGCAAAATGCATTGCCACTCAGCCCCCTCCCATTGTGCCAACTCAAACATCTGTGCAGCTACACCACCACTGGATCAAGAAAATTATCCAGCTGAAAACTAAGGCACAAAAAAACCCCCAAAAAACCCCACTACGTTCTTTTTTCCCCTCTCAACTGGACCAGGCCTTTCTTCTGGTTGAGCAGATGGTGACAAAACACGTAAGTGCACCGCTTTGTGCACGCACAAAAAAGTGGCAGAACTACGAGAGGCTGGATTACCTTTTTCTACTTAATGAGTGCCTTCAGCTACAACATCAGTTGATCTAAAGAGCTTATACGACACTAGACACAGTATCTACTGAATCATCACTTCATCATTTGCTGTAAAACTGAAGGTTTTCTATTCACTTGCTTTCTTCACTCATTTCACCAAAGAAACCACAATCCTTCATTTTACATATCTATTTCAGATAGACAAAAAAGTTAAGTGCTGAACTGTCAACAAGAGCCATTTCAAAATCTGTCCATAAAAACACCTATTAATTTAAGTTTGACAAATCTTACGACTCAAGGTGTGAGTCTATGCAAAAAATTGCATTCTTGAATTTGCAGGCTGTGTGTTTACTAGCCTAATAAACAAAGCACTTCCAAGAATCTAGGAATTAAAATCCCTTTGGGACAATTATCAATCAAAAAATGGATACACACATTTATGAAGATATTAAAAGGCAGCTAGCACTGAATTTGTAACTAAGCCATCGCCAAAGGCATATTAAACAGCAACTTTCAGTGTGCTAATTTCCAGACAAAAAACAAATCAACATACTGTAGATTGTCATCAAAACCAAAAATTGCACAAGATAAGGACTTCACCCTGCACAATAGCCTCTTTCCCATTCATGCAACAACACTCTTGGCTCCATCCACAAATTTATCCTTAATCAATTATCAATTAATAAACTGAATTTACTTTTAGGTAACAAAAATAATGACTTGAAGTTAGCAATTTAAGCAAAGTAAAAAATTAAAACCAAAGGCCTTTATATATGCAAAGTCTAATCTAGATCTGCCTCCACGGGAAATGTTCCTCACAGTTATGCCAGTAATTACAATTACCTGCGCTTGCTGATGAATGAGAACTTTCCTGCTGACTCAGGAACAACAACAGCAGCAAGTTATTTTATTACGAGGATCAATTAGAGCAGCTTACAGAGAGCAAGCAGTAACTGTCTTATCACTTGGAGAATTTAAAGTATTCCTGGAGAAAACACTGTCAACTACACAGGAGGGAACATTCCTCTGCTGGCAGCCAGAAAGTTATGTAAACTTTGTATGCAAAAACAAAGTCATGTATCTCCACCTACCTCTTCCATCTCAAAGGAGTCCTTCTGCTGCAGCATTAGATTCACTATGGACGGGTTTGTGAGGGGAGCGCAGGGGTCTCTACCTGGCGATGCCGTGGGCAGCCTCTGAGTCGGGGCGCTGCTGTTGGATGCGCTGGAACTGCTGCTGAGGCTTGGCAAGTCCAAAAGACTAGATTCTTCACATGGTCTGTCCTGGGCACTTGCCAACCTGCTGCTTTGCACATCTGCTGGAGGCACAGTATCCTCTCGCTTATCATCAGTCCCAGCAGGAATGTTTGCAGGTTTATGTGTGTCCGCAGCATTTGTCTGGCTACTGGCTATCTCCTCCTTTACAGTAGCCAAAAAAGAGGGAGAGTCTTTCTTTTTAGAGTATTTTGATAATTTAGATTCACTTTTAACATCATTTTCCTCACTCCCTGGTTCAGCTGAACTTTTCCCTTTTTCAACAGGTGAAGGAGTTGAACAGCCACTACCATCGGCTTGCTGTGTGCCACACAGATTGAGCTTTGACAAGGTTTTCATTAACCGACTGGCTGTATTGCTGCGATTTAAAGGGGGAGGGCTGGATGCCTCTTTGCTGGAAGACACTGAATTCATACTACCAATTTTCTGCAACGGAGTCCCAGAGACTTGAGAATACAAAGAAGAAAAAGCATTGGCCACAGTAGTAAGCACTTCAATCTGACGAAAACGACCTGCACAAGAACAAAACATAAGGCAGTTTATGAGGACTTTTGCTGTCATCGTATCCCAGACCTGTTGATCCATCTCTACGTGATGGTTTGAATTCTCAGAGACAGCTCTTTCTTTAGATCTGAAGAGCGAATTTTCACCATAACGTCTGCCCACCACCCCCCTCAAATCTCCTACTTAAACAAGGGCCCCTCCGCTACACAGTCCTGTAGCGTGGAAGTGATACCACACAGTATGAAAAAATGGAAAAACATTCTCAAGAGTCCTTACCAAATGTACAAGAACAGTATGGAAAGTTTTCCCAAAGTAAAAAAGGGACATGGGTATGCAAGTGCAAGTTAATTTACAAAGTCCTGGGAAGAAAAGGGTTACTCGCATTGCTCTCTCCATCTACAACTACAAGAGGACATTTCAGCTATGTTCTCATGTCAGCAGCGCTCATTACTGACCTAACAAAGCTCATGTCCAAGTCAATAGAAATACTGGCCCAGATTTCAGCAACAACAGAAGTAGGTCGCTGCTGACAGCTTTCAAAAATCCCACCCGGATAATGAAGAACACAAGAAACAGATGGATATTGCTATTTGTCTCAGTGCTCTAAAGCTACAACAGAAGACAAGCTCAGGAGCAAGAGATAGGAATGATACAAACCACAAGGCAGTATATCTTAGGAGGATGCTCCTCCTTTCCCTCCCCCACTATAAACCCCTTCCCCTCACCCCAAGGTGTACAACACTGATGATCACCCCCTGCCATATTTAAGACCAAGCAAAGGTTTTATTATGGATTCTGAACGGAATTTGGTCTTCAGGCTGTAAAGGAGGCTTGCCAGAGTATTAGAACAACCCCTTCTGTTGAGGTTGTTCACATAATTAAAAAACTTTAAAATATACTTTGCTTCAAAAACATACTTACTTGTTAAAGCAAAATTTGGATTTTCCACTTCCATGCGTTGTATCTGGGCATTCAAAAACACTTTGATATCTATCCCTCTGGCAAATGAAGATGAATTAAAAAATCTCGCTGGAATTTTTGAAGCAATATCTGGTTCATCTCTTCCAAACCCAAGGTTATAGAGCACTTCTTCAGGATCTTCCTCATAAAGTTCCAGTAATTCAGAAACACTAGACAAATGAGAAGATGTTTATTATCTGCTTGTTTCCTTTTAAGACCCAGTCCCCACTGTTCAACTGCTAATTCAGCCCAGTAGCCAGATTGATCTACTGAACTTTTGACTCCCACACCTCAGCCTACTTTAGGAAATAATTGTGGAAATCTCTGCATCTGAAGTTTTGATTCCCATCACCAGAGCCATTGGCTCAGACACATCTCGGTTTCAATCCTGTAATTTATAAAGTCAGTCCTTATTCTGCAGAGCTCCGATTTTAAAATGTCATTAAAATTTCAGACGTTTATAATGTTTAGGCCCATTTGTTAGTATTTACTGCAAACCACAACTGAAAACAAACAGCAGTTTTTCAAGCAACCAAATGAAAATTCCCGTCTCGGCTACTAAATGCAACAATGCACATAAATCAAACCAAGTCCATTTAACTGAGGAACAGAAGTAGTAAGTTTTGCCAGCAAGACCCAGCCAAATTCCACTGAACTGTGCCATGACCTTCAAAGCATAGTACTCTTTTACCTTGAAACAGTCGCACTGCTTTTTCCAGACCCGGTGGAGTTCATACTTCTCCCCTTCTGGTGGAACTGCAGCCTCCTCTCCTTTGCCAGCACACCATTGCTGTCAACACAAACAAAGACTCCTGCGATAAACCCCTTTCATTCGCGGACTCAGTTCTCTCTCTCAGAGGAGAGCTAAGCCTCCAGTGCTGCTGAATTTCTCTTTTCCCCTTCAGTGTTATCTGGTTTATATTAGCCATGTCATTTATTGAAATACAATAACAAAAGCGAACCCTGGGACGCCTCAGTACAAATGTACATAGACGGTAAGAATTCGAAGGCAAATACAAGCTGAGAAAACAAATCCCTGGTCTCCTCTTGCTGCCCCACCCTCCCCGATCCCACCCTCCTCCAGCAAGGAAGCCTGGCCTCGGGTAAGCCGCGCTGCCCTGCTTTTCCCTGCCTTGCCCGTGCTGGTGCCTTCTTCAACAGAACCACCGCTCCATGCCTCCGGCACGCAGCTCCCCATCACCCCCAGCTGCCACCCCCCAGCAGCGCAAGGCTGCGAGCTACCCTGGAGGTGGCCAGGGAAGCTGAAGAGCCTCCAGGCTGGAGGAAATGGTGCAAGACGAGCTCCAACCCAGACCGCCAGTTTCTTTCCCAATCCCAAACTATTTCCTCCCTGTATCTGGAGAAGATTCCTCAGCATTAGGGGGTACCTTGGACTCAAATGTACTGTTACTGCCAATCTCTCTGGGAGACAAACCTTCCCAGGGTGAATTTTGATGTACAAACCCTAACACACACACCCCAGAACAACCACTGAAAAAACAAAGACAGAGGATTCACCTAAAAGCACATTTATGGAGCCCAGCTCAGGAGGAGTAGCAAGGATGCTGCCCACACAGGCTGTGCTGGTATTTGCTGAAGTCTCAGTGGGGTTTTAGTTTCAGCACATTGTATTCAGAAGCTCTCCCTGTAAAGCAGGAGTCTCTTTTCTCTCAGTCTTTTTTTGCCCCACTCCCAAAGGACATCTGCTTTGAAAGGTAATTTTCCCTTGAAATTTCCGAAAATGCTGAGGGACCAGTGAGTCAAAGAAGGTAAATCATACTAAGTTACTTAGATCTGTCATTTCTGTTTTCCTCCTGATACCCCAAAATCTACATCAAGTCTGCTGAAAAAATAAAAATATGCTTTTTTTCTGCACCTCCTAACGACTGTTTCTGTGTTATCTGTATCTTCCTCCCTCTCATGTAAACACACTTCAGCAGAAGAGCTTTAGTTCTGAGGTAGCCTCCATGACTTCCACTACCCCATCTCCCTCCTGCCCTCCAGTATAAACATTTCCCTGAAGTAAACAAACAAACAAAAAGATGTTTACCATGTTTCCATTTGGGTATCACTCCGTAGATGATTAGCTGTAAGGAAACAAGAAGTTGTTACACACAGACCTCTTCAGAAATTACAGTTCCAACAACTGGCATGAAGAAGCAGGCAGCGAGCACGTTTACCAATACTCCTGCATAAACCAGAATTTTCTCTTCCCGTATATATGTGATTGTCAAGGGTTTCTAGTATACGGCTGATATAAAGATGATCTGGTTTAGTCAGGCTGTTTAAAATAAAATCTCACATGGACACATGTTTACATACTGTCATTAATCATATTAACTTAGAAATGTAACATGCAGTAAGCTAGTAATTGTTATATAAACCATTTATTGCTTTGTAACTGAAGACACGATTACCAGCTGCAGGGCTGTTCCCGGGCAGGAAGGGGAGGAGGAGAAGCGGACATGAGAGGATTGCTCTGGTAGAGAAAGTAAACGACGTAAGAAAGGTGGCTGGCCCCACGGCCACGTACTGAGACTATATTCGTTAGTCTTCTCGTTGGCGCAGACCACTCTCGAAGTGGAGCACAGCCCTGGCTGCCCGAGCCATGCAATCCACTGACGCCAGCCAGGTGAAGCCTGCGGTGCTGATGGGACCAGCGGCCGCGCTTGCAGTCCAGAGGGCTCCAGAGGGAGGCTGGTCACCAGGTACCGGGTCAGCAGCCTCCAACAGGGAAGTCAGCACTTTCTGCAGCTGGATCAGCCCAGCTCCACACAGGAACATCCCAAGCAGCATTATTATTCTTTCAGAAAATCAATACCCTGTCAAGCCAGGGATTGAGCCCCAAACTTAAATTATGGGTTCCCCAAAGAGGCGACTCAACATTAACAAACTCGCCCCAGGAGACAGGCAAGGAGCATGCATACGTTATAGCAGCCCTCAGAATCAGCTACAAAAGAGCAAAGTAATGTCGAATGCACTGCCAGGAAAACTCTGCATCTCAACTCACTGTGCCAGCAGGGTACAGTCAGCAACTTCGAGCAAAACATGGAAATCTCACAACCTCTCCTTTTCAGAGGTGTCACAAAGAAACTTAAATGTATACAAAATGCAGATGCCGCATCTCTTTTTTTTTTTTTTAATATTCTTGCCTGTATTATGAAAGTAAACATATCTATATGGATTAGCTGGTAACTAGTGTGAACAGCTAAACCATGGGTTTTAACAGCTCATTTAGGGGCTGGGGTTACAGGACCCTGCCCAATGCCTTCTCTACCATTCACACAGGGCTCTGGCTCATATCTGGATTGAGGCAGTCACAGATGCACTACGGTAGGCCATTCACACCAGCCTCCAAGGGGCTGGCAGGGCACGCAGCACTGCTCCAAGCAGCTCTGTTGTCCCCTTGTTCATAGATGGGAAACAAAGCCCAGCAAAAACACCCACATCCTTACCCAGGAAAATCAACCAGCAATTCTCGTATTGGGACCTTTGTCATCTGAAAAGGAGGGAAACGACCTTCTGCCTAAATCATGCTAAAGGTTCATAAAAAATAGGAATCCCTGGGAACGATAGGGGGAGGAAAAATTGAAAAGAAAAAGCAACATGACATTTTAAAATGTACTGACTCTTGTATTCTTGGTCACGTGCTCAGAGCTTGGATTATCATTACAAAGAAACTTTTCCTACGAAATCTTTGTGCTGCAGGCAATCTAACATGAGGAAAAGACTGTCAGAAAAAAATTTAATCCTATTTAATCTATTACAGTAAGGGACTCATTTACTGCTTCTCCATCATTATCAGATCAAGGTCATTATCAGATCAACTGTTCTCTTCAGAAGTCTTGAATCTTTAAAAATTAAAGGTATTTCCTTCCTCCAGGCCCTGTCCCACTACTTCAACACCACTGGCAAGACTGCTGTGGAAAAAAGGGCTTTCTACTATACAAGTTCTGACACTTTGCAGAAAACATTAAAAAATAAACGGGGGGAGTGGTTTTGCTTTTTTTTTTTTTTTCACTGAAAACAGATATTGCCTTGTATCATCTATCCTGCAGATAACCCCAGGACCTGGTTTGTGAGACCCTTTTTTGCTATTCCATTTCAAAATACTGCTATTAGAAAAGGATCCATGGTGGGTTTGTTTGTTTATGGACACCTCTAACCCATGACCAACAGAGAGGGAAAAGTCTTTTTCTGCAAAGTCGCCCACCACGAAGAGACACATCTCCTTCCCCTTAAAAAAGGGAAGAGAAAGAAAAGGCAAGCAGCTAGCAACAGCAAAGTGTATAGCGTGGCTGTATATCATGGCAGATCCAAAATACTTACTCCGCTTTGGTGCTTTTTATTTTTAAAAGTACTTAGCCCTTAATAGGTTTGCCTCTTGGCTGACAGAACTTCATTCATTCTTTCAAAAGCCCCCACATGCCACTCCGAAGGGATTCAGTGGAAGTGGGGCATGCACAGCTGCCAAGAGTAACCCATGGACAAGAAGAGCAAGTACAAGAAACCACTTTCTCACAGCTTCAGTGAGTGCTCCAGGCTCTGCTGCTGCTGTGGGCATTAAAATGAGGAGCCAGAAGTGAATTCAGGGCTGCCTCTGACCTTCCGGTTAGACCAGAATGTTTAACACCAGCAACAGTCTAAAAAACAAAAAGCAAATCTTCCTGCATTTTTCTATGTGGTTCATGCTGGTTTTCTAGCCAGCTTTACCAACTGCCTTTGAACAAAAGGGAAATGGTATCTTTCAAAATAAAAATAAGATGACTGAACATTTTTTTTTTGGTTAGAAAAAGTCACAATCCTGCCACACCCACCTTCGGCTCCCAGGGATAAGTCATCTTCAAAACTTCCTCCATTTCTCACCAGCATGCCTGAAAATGTACAGTTAGCAGTTCAACAACTAGAATGCTGCAGTGTTTTCTTTCCAGCAGCTTAACTGAAGATATTAGCAAGATGCTTCAGTTGATACAGCAGGATATAACCAGACTATATTTACAATCCCTGCATTACACACTAAGAACAGAACATAGAGAAATTATTTTGAAAGAGAACAACTACAACACCGCTTTAGTTTTGTGCTCAGAAACATCCCCAAGTCAACCTGCAAGCAAATTAATTGCGAGTGGGAATCCGGAGGTACTGCCCAACACCTCTGCTGCTACGTTATCTATCCTCCAGACATCTTACCAGGGGGATCCCGAGTGCGTCCAGCTTAGGCATTCCCCTCTCTCTCCCTGTACCAGATTAAGAGTTGAAGCAAAGACTCCAGGCACAGCAAGTAATTCCTCTGCACCCTGTCACTACCTGCACATTCTCGCTGTACTTTGAACTTAGTATTCAGACCTGCTCAGATAGTAAAATTTTCAGGTGTGGCAACCAGAGTTATTAGAGGCAAAGACTACCTAATGCTCGCCAGCTCAGAGGAAATTACAACCTCCCCATTCTGCACATTTCAGGTTTTTTTTTAAGACTTACTAAACTCTCTAGAAAGACTTATTCAGGATGTTTTCCCCCTTCTCCAGTTTCTCGGGCACAACTGACTCATGAGAATAACTCAGCCATACCAGCTAGGCTGTGGTTTGTGCCACTGCTAAAGAGCAGAGGTCTCAGGTGATCATCCACGAAAGCACAGTTCCCAGCAAAAGACTTCAGTAGGTAAAGCCTTTCCTTACCCTTCAATAGAGGATTGCTTTGCTCATCCAGGGAGGCTCCCAGAGGCGTTCTGAAACCACAGAAGAGATTAATACTACTTTAAAAACTTGCTGCTTCATGTCCTTCCTTACAGTGTGTAACAAGCTTGTGATAGCAGCAGTTGTCCCTCCCTCCGCCCCCAGAAAGCACAAACATCTGAGGACTGGCACTAACTTCCTAAACAATCCCCAGCCCTCTGAACAAATATGCCTTGTAGGGGAAAACAACAAAACAGGTTAATTATAATTGTGACGCTCAAACACCAGGCAGTAGCAAAGCTTCGGGTTCAGCAGCCCTCTGTTGAGGAAAATCATGGGCTTCTCAGCAAAACACCCAGAAAAAATGAGCGTGGGTTTTCTGAATGGACTAATTCAATCTCATTTGTATGACAAAAACTGTTGCCGTTTTTCTACACATTTAAAACTTCTTGGAGAGAGAGGTGAAATGCTGTATCTGGTGATCAGAAATAAGATTAAAATCTTGACAGCTATGTTAGCTGTCACCTGCCAGTTCTGATACTGCATGTTGGCTCCTACTTGGATGATCCCTCCTATTGCTGCTCCCCAAAGAGCAGGGTTCTTTGATGAACCTCACGGTGCCTGAAATGGGCATCAGAAACTGCACAAATGACAGGTCCAATCCCTCTCCAGGTTCGTGCTACACTTGTTGACACTAGCTGGATGTTTCCACATCTTGTCTCTGAGATGTTTAACCAAAGAAAGGCCTGCCACTATGAAGTAGTGCACATTAACTCTCAAAGTCCAAAACAAATTCAGAAATATAATACTCATAAAGAAGGGAAAAGCAGATTTATGTGCCTATATTATGTACATTTCATTTGGGTTTTTAATTAGCCAAACGCATAAACCTGCCCAAAGACCTGAAAGTAAACAGTGCTCTGATACAGTATTTGTTTTGGTGCCATGGCCAAATTAAGCAAGGAAAGTTTGCATCTGCTTTCTAACAGACTTTACACTTCACAACCTTATTTTTCTTTCCCTTCTGAAAAGAGTTCACTCCTTCCACATGTGGTCTACTGACAGAGAGCAAGCTCACTTTAACCTGCCTTTTGCAAAGCAAAGCAAAGCCCCACCACGGTGAGACACCAAAGCAAACAGCCCGAGCATCCAGGTGCCCAAGTGTGTTTCGGGTGACGGGAGAGGCTGGCAACACGCAGATCTCCCGAATTTCTGCGTGTCTGTCCTGTCAGGGTTTGAAAAAACATAGGGCATATTGTCTAAACCTGTCACGCTACAACAAGCCTTATGTTCTGAGGTAATAACTATGTTGGTTGTTTACTCTCTGGCTTTGATGGGTGCGCTCCCACCCTTTTCCCTCTCCTTCCATGGTGGCTACTTCCACATCTACATTTTGATGTTGGCAGTGACTATGACAGCCAAGGTCAGTGTTGCATGCACCAGCTGGAAGAAAACAGTAAAAGCAACCACTGAAGCTGGCATTTTCTTTCAGAAATTAAGTCCAGCACCTCTACAGCTTGTTAGAAGCTACCAGAAAAGCAATGCTGTCAACCAGCCATCTGCCACCCTGCTCGCAGGCACAGCTGCCTTACACTCTGTGCATTTGAAAAACTTGCATTTATGAACTAGACACAAGTTTAAACAAGAGACATATATCCACACAAAAATCCTTCTGGACAACAGCACGGACAGCTCTGCCTTTCTGTGCCAGGCTGGTTTTCACCCAAGGGGCCCACAAGTCAGTTTGGCTGTCTCTGTCTCAGAGTAGCCATGTACACTCGGGAAGGTTAGGGCTGGGGGACCCTTCCACTTGCTGGGCATCAGGATGAGGTGTTCCCACCAGAGGCACATCCCGGCAGCCTTTGCATGGGAGGCAAACAGCAACCAGAAGGCAGCCGGATTGCTCTGGGCAAGTAAGCTGGTGTGTGCCTGGACCAAGGGATCCTACAGGTTTTCCATTCTCATTCACTCATTTATTATTGTATTTTAACATAAACGGCAGTAACTTCTCTCAGTATCAGTCAGCAAAAGAACTGAGTGAATTTTCGATGCCCACATTGCAATGGGACACAGGTATTGAGCAGGTAAAAGGATTATATGCAACCTCAAGGCTTCCTCTCATCCCAGAGGTTTGTTTGATCAGCTACCAGTTGTGGCAGGGTGGTCTTCAGGAATGGGACAAGGGTTTTGTGCTGTGCTGTGAAATTTTACCTTTTAAAGCCTTAATTGGGCAGGAGCCATGTTTATTTTAAACTTGAAGCAAAAAATCTTTGAGGCATTTCAAGAACACGTTCTGCATATCTACAGGAGATGGCTCCTAAATACCTTCCACATCCCCTGTATTACTGGCAGAGTTTAAATATACCCAAAATAATATATGTCACCATAGTTGACAAAAATTTCTTCTATCAGTATGATACAAACACTCGTGTTTCCTCTCTTTGCTTTACAAGAGTTAAAACAAAAAATCTTTGTAAGCTTTCTTATTACTTCAAAACGGTTTTTTAAAGTACCAGGGAGAGAGCGAAGGATGCCTTTCTCAAAGCCATACGATTCCTAAACCGTGAATGAACCAGAAACTTTGGGTAACATCTGACATTTCTTAAGCCTCCGCAATTCTTATCCCACTGTGATACATACTTGCTTTTTTGTTTTTCTCTACTGCTTTTTTTAAAAAAAAAAACAAACAACCCAAAACCCAACCAAAAACCATGTGTCTACCAAGTCCAATAGCATGGGATATTAGGAACCCTCTTCTCTCCTCCAAAGCAGATGTGCAGCAGAGATGCCAAGTAATAAGAGCTCCAAACCACTAACATGTATATCAAGGGACAACCAGTAATTCTTTTTATCCATATTATAACACTGTTGATGCTTTTGGAAACAAACAAAGGAATAAATCTTATAAGCAGATCTATTTATGCAGTGGGTCGATATTAAGTTTTTTTGCGCTGCTGCCAGCTCCACCAGAAAATGAGATTTTAGAAGTGCCAATTTTCTTCTGATGTACATTTCACAAAAGCTTCTAGAAACTCAGACAAAATGGGAAGGGCTGCTTTCAGAAAATATATAAAGAGAAAACACTTTATTTTAGTAACTGAATGTTCACTTGTAGAAATGGTGATATTTTTGAAACAGAGCTAACTTGTGAGAATGAGGTTGTGCGATGGATCAGAAATAGAAGCTCAGTCTGCATATGTTGCCCACACTATGTAGCAATCAAAGCTCCACAGCAAAAACAGCGTTATTAAACAAGTAAGAATCTTCAGGGAGGACAACAGTTGTAAATTTCACAACTGTTGTTTCTAAGTATTCTTTTTTAAAAAACACATTATAGCATCCGTAAGGCTATTCTGTCATCTGTTAATGCTGTCCTCTCTTCCTATATACATTGTTATCAAGAGACAATCAGTTCAAGGTTTCTATACATACAGTCACTTCGTAACACTGCCAGATAATAATCATTTTAGTGTATGTACTAGCTACTACTCACATGTATATTAGATACAAAAAAAATGAAACCATTCCATAGTTTTAAAACACAAGAGGCTGTGCACCACTTCAGCAGCTGGGATCGCACCTCCCAGATAGGAACTATATATGCATGCGCTCTGCACGTGAGACAGTCAGAGGCTACCTCCAGTCTGAATAGCTTAGTTTAAGAAATCTTTTTAAAAACGTAAATTTTATCTTTCTGAGGAGAACGCGAGGTTCTTCTGAAAAGATTTACAACAGTACATAGCTATATTTTAAAATTAGACTTCTGTGGAAGGGCCACAATGGGTTTCACAAACTTGCATTAACTAAATTTGCATCTCCGTATTAGCAAAAGGGTAAACTCGTGCTTTATTTACTTATGTATAAAATATGGAAATAGCGTAAAATAAGATTCCTGTATTTTTGGAATCAACTGCCAGAGATGCAAATACATTCCACAGAAGTCTTTGGTGTCAGTTTTAACAACAGATAGTTACTAGAGCACAGGAATAAAACTTCCAAGCTTTATAACCCTCAATTAGATGTTCACATTGTCAGTTTGCAGTTTTGTGCTATGCCTTAAATTCTGTACAGAAATGGTAAGGATCACAGGGCCAGAGAAGGTTCTAGGCAGAAATCCTGCAGATACGGAAAAAAGTAGCACTGCAGTATTAAGAATTTCTCTCTCGGGGTCCTCTTCCCCCTTCACTCATCCATGTTTTGCCCTCCCCACTCAAAAAATATTCTAATAAAGTAGTGAATTCATAACACTTATTTTTAAGGATATACCTTGCTAGATCGACAGGACACCAGATTTCAGGTAGTCAGAGAAATCTTGTCCCTTTCTGGCATGCTGGAAGAACAGCCTAACATTGTATTTTTGGGGTACAGCATGATTTCAAGCCTCTAGCTGCCAACATCCCCTGCAAAGGACAGCCTATAAAGATCTGAAGGAAAGTACACCGAGGACCCTCTTCTAGCTATAAAGCAACCCACACTTCAGTTATGGGAGTAAGCTCTGTCAGCCACTTATTAGGTCAAAAGATCACAAAGGCACAGCTAATCTCAGAGGTAAATTTACACCTTAATGTAGCTGCTCTCAAAAGGAGAGGGAAACCAGAAATATCAAGTAGGGGAGGTCTTGAAATGTCACAGCTACTGGAAAGCTAACGGTCAGCTTCTTCCCATCAACTCTGGCTCCAAAGGCTGCTAAGACTGGAGGAAAAGACGGTACAAAAGCAACTGCTACGGGACGTAGCATTTGTGCTTTTATGTGACTGAGGATGAAGACAAAGTAATGCCGTCAGCCAGTTCCAAACACCAAGGAAGTGTTTTGTAACTGAAACACAGAACGTGTATACCACGTCTCAAGTTAAGGACAGCAGGTCACCGAGTGAGACCTAGATAAATCAAGTGAGTCTAAGTTGTGCCATCACTCCTGAAGATCCCTAAGCACCGGGGCCATCGCCGTGTAAACATTATTTCTTGAAACCCGCAGCAAAAACTGGGCAAGGCAACAGCGGAGGCTTTAAACCGGAGCCCCTCGGTGAGAAACTGAGCAGCTTCCAAAAGAACTTCTTTACCCTTCCTTACCCTCAACCGAGTTCCTCCCCCAGGGGCTGAAAGCCGTCAGCCTCGTCCGTGAGGCTCCCACGAGAGAAAAGGTGCCCAAGCCAGCTCCTCTCGGCCGCCCGTGCGGGCGTAACCCCCGCAGCGCCGACGGGCGCTCCCGCCCCACGAGGGCTCGTGACAGCGCCGCGACACTCCGCTCCGGAGCGCGGAGATGCCCCCGCTAACCCACGGGAGGGGACGCCGCCGGGATTTCCTCCTCCTCCTCCTCGCCGCGGCGCGGGCGCTGCCCGGCCCGCCGCCCCGCCCGGGGGCCCGCGGGCTCCGGCCCCGCATCCGCAGCGACCCGCCGGCGGCAGCGGGAGCCGGGGCGGGGCGGCGGGAGCACCCACCTGCAGTCCTTCAGCCATATCGCGATCTTCTCGTTGGGAACGCTGTGGCCTGGAGGGCAGAGCGGGAGAGAAAAGCCGACAGTCAGCAAGAGCCCGCCCGCCCGGGACGGCCCAGCGCGGCCCCCCGAGCCTCCCCCGCGGGGGTCCCGCGGGCCGCCGCCCCCTGCGCTGACCTGCTTCTGCGGCCAGCGGCAGCTCTCCGCCGGCGAGATCCTCCTCCTCCTCCTCTTCTTCCTCCTCCTCCTCTTCCTCGCCGCGGGCCAGCGCCGCCGCCGCTGCCGAGAAATCCTCCGCTTCCGACGCCTGCCAGGAGTCCCGGCTCTTGGCCCAGGCCTTCCTCTTCTGGGTCGCCCCCTGCCACTCCTCCGCCGCCGCGGGCTCCTCCATCGGGACGGCGGCGCCCTCACGCCGGGAGGAGAGCGCCGGAGAGAGACAGCCTGCCGGGGGAAGCGGAGGCGAGGGGAGCGGAGCCGTGCCGGCCGCCCGGCCGGGGGCCGCGACCGCGGACGGGCCGCCGGGGGGGCACGGGGCTCCCGTCCGCGCAGCCCCGCGGGAGCGCCGCCGTCCCGCCCTGCGCCCACACCCACCCGCGCTGCGATCACAGCCCGGCCCGCCCCCAGACCCCCTCACCGTGCCCCCGCCGCCCCCCCGGCCCCGCAGGTGCCAGCCCCGGCCCCGGCCGCCGGCCGAGCCCGCCCGGGACGCGGCGGGAGGGCAGGGGGCCGGGCGGGGGTCGGCCCAGCCCGGCGCCCGCTCCGCGGGTACTCACATATCGCGCCGCGGGGAGGCGGCGGCGGAGGCTCCGCCCGCCCCGGCTGCGGACGGCGGCGGCTCTGACTTCCTCATACCGCTGCGGGGAGAAAACTCGGCGGCCACGTGACGGCAGCGGGGCCGGCGGCAGGTCGCCTCCGGCCGGGGCCGCCCGCCCGGCGGGTCGGGGCTGCGGGCCGGCCCGGGGCCCGGCTGGGCCCGGCGGGGCTGAGCGGTGCTCCCGGGCCGGGCCGCGGGCGCGCAAAGGGTGTTTGCGAATCGAAACACCCGCAGAGCAGGCAGAAGAGTACTTGTGACTTTTTGACTCGGGAAACTGGAGTGCGAGGAAGCGGGAAGGCGCGAGAAGACAAATAGCTTGGGCAGGCGCACACGACTCTTCGTTTTCAGATTATCGGAATCAGAGAAGCCGCCGCTCGGGCACAGGCGGAGGTCTGCAGGGACGACAGCAGTACCAAAAAGGCCTGTTAAAATCTTAGATGCAATTGAAGCCTTTATCATCTCCTTCAGGGCATGCTAAAGCAATCAGAATCAACTAAAAACCCAGGAGCAGACAAGTCCCCGTGTCCAGGAGGGAGGTGTCACACAAAAGGCCTCTTTCACTGTCAGGGACCGAGAGCCCTTTCTCAGCCGCTGTCTCCTGGTCGCTCATTGTCACACTGGCCAAGGTCTCTGGAGCAGGAGCCCCGTGCCCGGCGCCCTGCCTTGGCTGCGCCTGTCGCCGCAGCGGCGAGGCAGCCCCTGCGGGTGTAAGAGGCCTGTCCCTGCCTGTCCCGGGCAGCGGCGCCACACCGCTTCCCCGCGGCTCAGGCTCTCGCCTCCCTGCCGCTGCTGGAGGAACCCTGCGTGCCCGACAAGCTCGCCCGCAGCTGTGGCACCTAGAAGAGAGAAGCTTTTAAAAAATGTCTTTTACAGTATCTTCAGGAAAGATGCTGAATTACTAAGCACTGACAGTAAAAAGGACCAGAGTCCTACGGGGGTTTAGCTGGCAGTGACAGGAAGGCACATGAGATACCTTTCGTTTAAAGGCAAATTTGCCTGTGGAAGAACCAGGTTAATGGTGCTCACTAAATATCCTTTCGTTTTCCAGCTATATAGTTAAAACCTTTCAAGGAACTTCTGTGACATTTTTCCCCTAGGAAAAAAAAAAAAAAAAAAGGACTTAATGAGAACAAAACATTTTTTCTTTTCCCTAACCCATCCAACCCATCCACTACTTTACATATATAGCCTTCCTGAGATTAATTTCTCCTCATCACATGAACTATTTTCCTAAACACACTCTAGTTTTCTGGATGCATTTTATTGAAATTAAGACAGAAGAACAGTGGCACAAAGAAAATGTATTTGTTTCAATTCATCCCTGAAAATGTTCATCGCCATACATGTTTTGGGATTGTCTATCTAAATGCCAGTACTGTTTAAAAAAAGAGCAAACTAGTCTTGAATCTGTTTTGTTGATCCTCAAAATGGTCAAGATTTTCTCAGCAGGGCTTGTTTCACAACTACATGTTTTTACATAAGCTAATACCAAGTGTGTCCCAAGGGATGAGTCAGAGGGTCAGCACCAACACCAGCCTGCTCAAGCCCGTCCTTCGCCTGAAGTTCCTCCCAGGTGCATTTATAGTACTGAAGTCTTAAAGTCTGATTTTTCTGGGTCTGTCAGCAAGAGCCTACACCAGCATTATTTCAGCATAATGGCAAATATTTCTATTTTATGCATATGCATAAATAGATGTATCTCTTAAAAACGAGTCTTTGAGGTTAGGCAGTCTGGGGGAGAGCTGTTTGGGAGGCCTGGGGGCGGGAGGGAGGACCAGGAGAAGTTTAACCCCTGCCATTGTGTTGCTGCCTGGGAGGGGACACAATAGCTTCTGGGAAGTAACAGTTTTGCTGGCACAGCTAAGGGTGAACAGTTGCAAGCTAAAAGCAGCTACTGTCTGCCGTGCCAATACATCCTTAAGGAGTTCTTAATCCACAAATTACTGACATTATTGTCTATAATTGCTTGTCTGTTGTGACAACACTTATTCAGAGAATGTTTGAAATGTAAACAGCAGCCAGCAGCTTTTTGCAGTGAAGTCCTGCCAGTATGCACTGGGCTCACTTGCACCTTCAAACCATCCCAACAACTTCCCTTTTAACTCTATATGAATAAGGATTGCACACTCAAACCCTATATTAAGTAGAATTTTTTTCCTAAGGAAAATATCTGGCTTGTTTCTTCTAGTATTTGTAACCAAAAAGTGGATTCGTTTTGCAATAAAAGCTTATCTTGCTTCAGAATGTAATTTGTTACTTGTACTTCAAATAAATAAATAATGGGGGGGGGGAATGCTGTCACTTAAATCAGACCAACTTCTTCCCCAAATTATTTTTGAAACTATTCAAATGAAAAACGCAATCATTAGATAAGGGAGAAATTGTGGTTTACACTACATTATAAATTCCTAAAGGAAGATTTATAACCACAGCACCATTAGCAGTACTACCAGGCATGACGGTAAAAAGCGCACACACACAGTCTAAGAATAATAATAAAAGAACTCTCACATTTGTCATCTGGACGTTGGCCATATATAAATGCATATATAAATATGCACAAACAGAGATACAACTTAACCCAAAGAATGCCACTAAGTCACTGTCCTTTGTTGTTAAAAGAACAAAAATTTTGAAGGGGACTTAATTCAATTTTTGCCTGCAGAGGATTCTTTCAGATACAGGATTGTCTAAAAAAGTGCATTCCTACATAACTCAGAAACATTTAAATGAGGTATTTCCAGTGATTCCCTGGGGGACTTGTTCCCGTGTCCGAAAGCATTGTAAGTAGTGCTTTCTCGCTATAGTAGATCTAGGCCTCCCAATGCTTTTGAGCAGATCGTTTCCCCCACTGGCTCTGTACATCAGGAGATATACTTCACTGTTCAGGAAGGATTACACTATTTATCTACATCCCTCCATATAGTATTGAAGGTTAAGAATATTTCTGGAATATGTCTTTGGAAACCGAAGAAATATTTACAGGCTGCGTAGCTGGGTCCTTGCTAGCATATTCAGAGCCTGCACTTCCTCTGCTGCCTCCCCAAGAACTACAAGACATCCAGTGCCAGAGGAGAATGGAAGCAAATCAGAACAAGAGGTGCTGGTAAGGTCTGGGCTGGCCCGATGTGGAAGCCCTTTCCTCTGTTTTCCAGCTCAGCAGAGGGCTAAGCCCACCCCACCAGGACAACCATCTGCAGCAGGACAACGTGCTGTCAACCAGCCCCCAGAGCCCCACTGCACAGATCTCACCCCGCAGGGGACACTATGACCATGAAAGCGTATAACACGTACAGAAGCTACACAACAGGGTAATTAGGAAAGTTTACAGCCCAAAATAAAGAAGTAAAACAAAAACACAAGCAAAACTCTCTATGTGCCTAGTGCCTTCCTTTAACAAAAGGAAAGGGTGCAGTTTTAAAGGCTGTAGCATTTAGAGAAATGGTGCAATATGACAAAAACCTTTTGGAGTTTCACATGGCAGTGAGAATCAGTTCTTGGCAAGAGGAGAAACTCCATGCTGCTGCCTAATATCCTGATCCCGAGACAGACAGCTCCAAGTCAGTGATGTTTCATGACTACAATTGGATTTCCATGTTATTGGCTTTTTCCAGACAGAAGAGAGGAGGAGCTAATAAATAATTCACCTTAGCAAGCATTGTAACAAAAAAATATTCCTACATAATAAACAAAGCTATGATAAATACTGTGCGGTTATTTGCTTTGGCAGGGTCTGTGTTTAAGAGCAGGAGAATGCATGAAGAAACACACAACCCAGTGTCATGTACATTTTTAAAGTTTCCACAGCTCCATTTTAGCAAATGCACTTTGTTAAATTAAGAAATTTCTTCCTGAGCCAAGACTATTTGAAAAAAAGAAAGTCCACTGAGGCCTCTGTTACACTACAAATGAAAAAGACAGTGTGGCCAGACACAGGTAGTACCTATTCCACATAAAGAGAAAGGCCCTGCCATTGCCTTTTGCGGTGTTTTAGTTCAGATGGCCCACTGCAAGCATGGGCGGTTTGGTCTCCTGGCTTTTCCATCACACATCCTGCATCTGCAGGCAAACGCAAAAGGCTAGGAGTCAGTCTTTTCAGAGCTCCTCTAAGGCAATGGTGGTTGGCAAAGTGCTGCTGGCTTTCTTCAAGTTATTTTGGCAACTTCCCACCTTTTCCAAGTGTATCTTACCTTCCTGGTCATCCAATTCAAGTGGTGGCAGGAGACCAACCACACCCTCCTTCTTCTACAGCGCATCTCTAGGCTGCTTGTCTCTATCAGTGGAAAATGCCTCTTTTGGGTTTTTTGTTTGTTTGTCTTACAGGCCATTATCTATTAACACTTTTGCGAGATTTGTGTGTGTCTCAGTGCTGACACAAAGCATGACAACAACATCTGCCATTTTAGGCCTTTGAGGATTTTAACACATTTTAAAAATGGAAACCTCACTTGTTTCATATCATCCCGGCTTGCAAGAACCGAACTGAGTAACTGGAATGCTATATTTCTAAGGCAGAACAGAGTGTCTCCTTGTATCCTATGAAATATATATGCCATAAGATAACAAATAATGAAAATGATGCCATGAAAAAATATTATGCATTTCATATTTTTTCTAAACTTTCATTTTTAAAATTGCATAAAGTGAAATGCTGCAAGTTAAAGATCATTACATCGGGAGTGTCATTCAGGGATCTTTCTCCATAAAGAAAAAAATCATCTACTTGATTTGGAACCATCACTGTTACCAGACAGATGTTCTCTCTCAAATATATGGAGTAGAAAGAATAGAAAATAAACTGGCAGTTTTACTCTAATAAATTAAAATATTAGGACAGCCTCTGTGGCTTTGCCAGTCATTTTGTTTATACATGAGTGATATGCATGGTATTTCTATAAGGTAAGAAACAAATGCATTACAGTTAATGCAAAACTTCAGGCACTTTTGAGGCTCTTTTCAAACCAAATGTTCTCTGTTTTATAAAGTAACTTGTATTTCTGGGACCTCTTGCAGCAGTAAGGAGGAAAAAACCCACTTCCGTCAGGGCGTTTACAAGAGCTATAGCATAGCAAGAGGAAGTTTCTAAAGGAAGAGCCGGATATCTGTGCTGTAGTGGATTACAGCTGCACCACCAGATCAGATGGAGAGAACTGAGGCCAAGTATACATAAATGTACAAAAGCAAACACCATGGAGAAGAAGGAAGAGTAAAAGTGGGTTTAAATCTTTTAAGATGTAAATGCACTTCATGATGTCAGTGGGTAGTTATACTTTTTGAAGACATTAATATCTTTGCCAAGAGAACAGGCTAAGGAAATAAATGCACAGATGCAGAAAATTAAGGTTGTGGTTCATTTTAATTTTAAAGCTGATTCTGTGAATTTCCTCATTCAATGCTGTCTTTCTTTAAATTTAGCAGCTGTGTTCATTCCTTTCCTGAATACCACTCTTATAAGACTATGGCATTCAGACCATGTCCATTTATGCATCTGTATCCTATACTATAGGATTCTGTTCTCTACTTTTACAGCCGAAGACAGCAATTTCATTTATAAATACTGTTCCTCCTCATAAGTTTTAACTGCTGAGTGTTCCAAATGGCTAATAAAGGAACGACCCATGAAAAATAGAGAGATATGTACCTGCACTTAAAAGATCTTTATTTTATCCTTCATATTCGAAAGCACTCTGCTAATATTGTGAGTCCTGTTCCTGCTCTCACTGGGATTGCGGATAACACTGTGCCTATTTAGAATAATTAAGCTTTTTGACATGCATTGAGGTATGGAGTAGCTGTTACACTGTCCACTGTCAAACAGGGATCTGCAGGAAGACAAAACAAAGGAATTCAGCACATCCCGGTCTGACCACTGTACTATTCATTTCCTTCCAAATCCATATAGAAAACTCACTGGATAGATTTTTTTTTTTTTTTTCAAAATCACTAAAATAAAGTTTCATCAGCTGCAGAATGAAGGCAATCTAATTCCCTATGGATTTAGGTTTTGTGGTTGGATATTTTTGCTTCCACTGAGTCTTCCATCATTGGAGCATTTGTAACATGTCTCTATTCTGTATATTGCCTATTGTCGGACAATGGGCAATTTCATGGTGCAGCCTTTGCCAGTCAGCTGTCCAACTACCTATTTCATGAAATGTACTGAAAACGGAATATCAAGTCTTCTTCCCTCTCTAGAATTGAGCTGAAATTGGCCAGTGAGTTCAGGAGGAGAGGACAATAACCTGTATAATCTCTCCATTTTCTTAGGAAATGCAGATTTAAAAAAAACCAACCAAGATGAAGTATGAGCTTGAGAATCATTTCTTAGGAAATGCAGATTTAAAAAAAAAACAACTAAGATGAAGTATGAGTTTGAGAATCATTTCTCATCACAAAGTCCACACAAAGGCTGTGCATAAGCAAGCCCAGAGGACATGTCCCTCACATCATCTGGAACTGAACACTGAACAGCTCGGTGTGCGTGACTAGTTACTTATAAAAATGTGCTGTCAGATATTTACCTAACGTGCCAATTCATTTGTAGGCTTAACTCAGCTCTAAAATTAATGCCTTGCCTTTCCTTGGGAAGTACAAGAAATTCCAAACTGATAATAGTATTGACTTTAAGGCGTTGACCAAGCAATCCTGTATCTGTGACAAGCAGTAGGACAAAAACCACGAGGAGAAAATTCTAAACAGAAACCAGTTAAGAGTTCCCAAGCAAAACCACAGCTAAGATGGGCTAGAGAGTCTTTGTGTATTCATGTTATTTGCTATAAATCTCACTCAGTGCTGAGACATCAGTTCAAACAATACAGCTCAGAAGGGCATTGGTATCCACTGGATCCAGAGCAAGGAAGAGGGAGGGAGAGAATCCAGACATTGCAGCTCCTTTGAGCTACACTTGGCCAACAACAGGCTGTCAGTTAAAGACTACTGTAGCAGGAAACAGAAGAATTTTTTTTTCTGTGTTTAAAAAATCACTTTATAATTCCATTAAAATGAAGCTGGAATAAAAGGAGGAAAACCACCCTTTTTTTGCAGTATACATAAGGTACCTACTTCTGAACTCTGGAGTAGTCAGAGACTTCCTGCATGAAGCTGCCTAAAGACAAAAGACATATCTGACTTCATGATCTCTTCCACATGGATCAATAAATTCTAAAGATAGATTTATTTACACAGTTCAATAATTCCTCGATGAGTCACTATGCTATTTCAACCATTTTCCATAGACACTTAATGGTCAGATGGTATCATGCTAAAGAGGATTTTCCAGTCTAACACCTCCATCTTGTCATATGTATTTTCAAATGTTTATAAATGGATACGCCAGTGTTTGGAGTACAGGATATTTCTCTAGCTGACTGGTCAGAAGCTGGTCTGATCCAGTAGCTACTAACAGCCATTTCTGGCCTGCAATTCTTCAGTAACTTATGTGAATTCATTTGATGTGCTCAACAGAAGTAGCTCCCACTGGGCAGAAGGCCAAGTCACAACAGCATCACAGTCAGGTACCTCATTGCTGTCTACAGTCCTGGCTGGCAAATCATTTGTGCACAGAAGTCCCATTAACTTTAAACTAGCTCCTTAAAGAGCATAGCAGGGACTGGTGGTGGTAAATATGACACCAAAAATGAACAGAAACAGAACTTGTGCTGCCCAGAGAAATTACTCCTCTACATGGAAGTTCAAGACTTCTGGTGCTAAATTATCAGAGGGCTTTATCTGTTCAGCTCCCTTTAGATGCAGAATTAATACTGCCTTTGAGAGCATTAATTCAAACTCATGTGGTTCCAAGTCCTGAACTCTGCCATCAATTTTCCCCCTCCATTTAATAGGTTAAAATATTAACTGGAAGTCCAAGTGCAGTGTCCAAAAAAACCCCCCTCATCTCTTTTAAAATTAGCAGTTAGCCAGAGGAAAACTTTCGTTCTTTGCTGTACACTGGGAAGAGTCGATGCCTGCATGTTCCCTACAAGGCTGGTTAAACCCAGAGACATCTTTCTGCACTATTTCCCAGTTGGCTGCATTTAACCAGCACTCTTATATCTACCCTGGTACCTGTGCCTCTCTCCTAGTACACAATCACTTCCTATGGGAATGGTTCAGTTATCACAGGTAGAAAATTGAGGGTGGTAGATACAGAAGGGTGAGAAAACACTGCCCCGCTAAAGATAAGGACTCTGCTTTTTGTGTAAATGTTAGGAGTTAATTTGATGAGGGGAGATACTACAGAACACACCACCTAAGGAGAAGAACATGACATACCTTTACCAAGCCTCTTATCATTGCTGTTAGAGCAGGATGCACTGGACTGTGATGGTGTATTTGGTCCATGTCCCTCTTTTCAACAGGCTTCTAACCTCACCATGAGAAAGGATGGGTCACTTGAATCAAGCCTTCCTGATAGCAGCAAGAATTTGGATGTCAAACACTGCTCATATATCAGTTAGGCTTTACTAGCATTAGAAAGCATGAATTATGTTCAAAAATGCATTATTAATATTTAAAACTATTTTGACCCTTCCATGAATGGGGGCGGTAGTTACTACTTAGAAACATTGCATTTATGGGCCTCCCTTCCTCTGTCCCATACTCTTGTGGCTGTTGGGACCAGAGGTGGTGCATGTTAATCTAACATGTATTGAGTGTCACTGCTCTCATGCTGATGGCTATCACTGCTGGGAACTCACCTGTGCCTCTCCTGCCATGTGCACACCCCTTTCAGAGCTTTGCACTCACGCAAAGCTCGAGGCAGGCCATGCATCCTTCCATCTTCCTACAGAAAATGGTCTCTTTAATTCTCAAACACATGCTGGGACAGAGCAAAGTGCCATACATGCAACAGCTGTAGGTTTGGGTGTCCCCTGAAGGGAGCGTAGGAGGCTGTGCTGGGGTCTTCTTCCCTAGAAGTGGAAGGAGGCGGCTCTGGAGCCCACCACAGTACTCTGCAGCTTCCATGAAGGGCTGAAGTTTCCAAGGAATAGGAACTGCCCCCAGAGCAGACAGAGGAAAGAAAGGCAGGCAGATAATGGATGAGGGAGAACCCCTTCCTCTACCTGTCATCCTCTAGAGTCCCCCAGCACCATCCAGATGGCTTGGCAATGTCACGGTGCTAAGTACCCTTGTGATAACTTCTTTGTAACAATATTGAAAAATGTTTGAAGGGTCTTTTACCTGTCACCAAAATATACCTAAGGTGATCAATGATGCAGAGAAATGTCCTAGTGGCCTGACGTTTGAAGACACATCAGTATCCTTTTAGAGAATAACATGCAAAGGACTAGACATTTTTCCCCTCAGACATTAGAGAAAGCATGTTAGAAGTGCACTACCACAGCCAAAAATCACATGTTAAAGTAGAGGTGTCCAGAACAATAGCCTGGGATCTCATGGATCCAGAAGCCTTAGTTTCACAAGGTGAATTTGATCAGAGTGCCAGGGCTCACCGGGCAGGAAAACTCATAATTTTAATAACCATTACTGGGCATCTCAAAATCTACCCTTTACAGAAACCAGTGGCATCTCTCCTGAGAGTGAGCTCCAGCACCTAATCTGTCAGCTTTATTGCTCATCCTTTCTGATGTATTTTTTTTTTAGTGAATGTGTGCACTCACATGCACAGATCACACAGAAAGACTTATCTGTGAAACAGAGGTGATTAATCTCATAAAGCCAGCAGAGCACCCCAGGAAACATCCCTCTTTGCTGAAAGGTGGTCTTGCTTTCATGCAGGCAAATCATGAAGGAAGACAGACTGTCCCCAGTATTTTCAGTCATGGCATTCTTTGTTTTAATGATTATATGTGAAGGAATAATTATCCTGGCACTACTGAGCACACCATAGGCCAGGAGCTTTTTATTTGCCAGTTATTGTTTGTATTATAAACGCTAAAGTGAAATGACGCAAGTGCCCTTTTCGTTGTCATATTGTTTGCTTTAGCTTTCGTTGGATCCAATCCAAAGGTACCTTTACGTAGGCTCCTGTATAATTAAGATAGCATACACAGCCTCCGAAAGGAAATCGTTAAGAGCCTCTTGTGGAGAACACACTGATTTCCATGTCTGTGCTCTTTAAGTGGGTATAGCTCACACTCCATCGATTAACTTCCTTATAGTCCAGGAATATTTCAAATATTAATCCTACGTTAAGCTTCCAAAGCAGCTTTCAGCTGAAAAAGTTCAAGCCAATTTGTAGACTGTGATTCACTTGTTACAAACCTGAATTTCTTGTTATTCTTAGTTTTAAGATGTTCTTTACTAAGAGTTATTTTTCCTCAGAAACACCTTAGAGTTATTAAAGAAAAAAAAAAGCATAACAAAACCAAAAAGCAGCTCTCAACTCTCTTTTGGGGTAACTGGCAGATGCCTTGGTTAAAGATGTTAAACCAAAAAATCAAAAGAAACAGATATGGTTATTGGGGAAGAAAGCTGGTGGTTAAACAACTGAATTAAGAGGATAAAGGAATATACAGTTTTGCAGTTTATTTGCTCACCTGCAGTTGCAAACAAAGCATGAACTCCCTATAGCTTCTGTATGCGTTCCCAGGTAGGTGTGGGGCACCCTGATAGCGGGTTATCAGTGCTCTGAAGTTTCCAGACTGCTGCGCAGTTATACCCGCTCCTCCCTACCCCAGAGAGCTCACCCACGAGCACTCTTCGGGTGCTTCTGCATCAAAACAGCCCTATCTCCTAGGCTACACCTCATTGTGGAGGATGTTCTTCCCTCCTAGATCTAATGGGGCAGGCAAGAAAAAAACCCTGTAAAACTAAACCACACCTGTGACACAGGAGAGGGAAAAGCTCTGCCACTCATCTGCTCACCTGCCTTTATTATGAGTTCAAGCTGAGGTTTGATTTCTCTCCTCTTTAAAACATACCCAAATATTTAGAAGACTGCAGGGAAGATTTGACATCTAAAACTGCTTACTTAAGTAAAAAGAAGTAAACAAATAAAAAGTCAACATACCATTACTATATGTGAATTTGTAGATGATTAATGTGCAACAGGAAAAATTATTATTGAGGAGGTATTTGATAAATTCTTAAATCTGCAACTTAAAACTAAACAGTAAGTGTATTAAACCAGAAACTGCTTGACCCAACATGCTTCAGCTAAAATTATATCAAAGTAATTATAAACCCTGATTAAACAAGGCTTCATTCCCACATGCAACTCCACCTTACTGCCTTGGCAAAATTGTAAGCTGGTAACACCCTTTAGATGGTTTTCACAAAGCACATTAGCAACTGAAAGCAGAGGGGGTGGGGGGGGTGGGGGGGTGTTTATGGTTATTTCTAACACACTGATGGTGTTTAGGGAATCAGCACTCTCTGACAAAGGGTGATGATTCCAAAAAAACACTTTGAATCAGCTTCTGTTTTCTGTTTGACTTAGGGCAGAAGAGTCAGTCCAGTGCTGAGTACCTGTGCCTATCACATCTGCAGCACTGGAGTCCAACCCACTCTCCTCATCCTCTCCTGCCAGGTGAGAGCTGATTTGCTTCACAGAAGGTCCTAGTGCTGTTGGTAGCAAAGTACTGGTAAAGTATTACCACTTCAGAAGTCAATTAGAAAAGGAAATAAATTTCTCTAAATACAGATTACTCTTTTTTTTTTTTTTTTTTTTTTTACAACATCCAAACTTCAGCCACTTAAAGTCTTTTGTGCTTTAATGCATATCCTAATATATTGGTTATTGAAAACCAATGCTTTGATAGCAGTTTACACTGTGAACGCATCCATCAACTGATTTTACTGCTTGCTGGAAAATTAAATACTAAACTTTTGACAGTGTGCACTTCCAGCTGAGCTTCTATTCACCCCTAAGCAGACTGTATGAGGTTTCAAAAACTATGATTAAGACAGCTGAAATAAAGTAGTTAAGAACTCCATCCAAACAGACTTCATCTGTACCATCTGAACAGTCTAATTTCAATTGTATTCCAACCTCTCACCCACTTTTGGAAAACAGCAAACATTTCTTCCACCCCCGTCCTTTGCAAAGTTTCCATGCTGCTTCTATTTAAACAAGGGAAGAAGAATGCACAGCATTTTTTCAGACCAGTCACAATATCCCAGCCTCAGGAATTTGTCTTCATATAAAGTCACCATGGCTGTAGTGCAATAAGCATTTTTTAGCCATTGCTAACACATAGGAAATGGTTTAGAGGAGGGAGGTGAATGACAGCATGGCCCTCTACTAAACATCACAAAAATATTATCAAATCATTTTTGCAAGAGTATCTTCAAGACCTGTAGATTCTCAACTCTCCTACTTTTGCTTGACTGCATGAGTTTGCTGTGTGCATGGGATTTTAAGTAATTCAACATTTCTGAACAGTTAGCTCTGGAGAGAGCATTCTGCAGTGTACTGGGGGCTGCAGGGACTGTCCCTACCAGTTTCTAAGGGACATTATGCATGCTGGAGTTCCAGAAGGATTTGGTAAGGGGTGCTTGTCCTTGGGCACTGGTGAGCTTCACTCTTACGATGAGCTGGGGCAAAAAGACATCTCCAAGCTCTGGGCACATTCCTCACTGCGTGATAAGACAGCTTCAGAGAAAAAACACCAAAGTCATTCAGATGACTCCACGACCTAGAGCTTATGAAAAACCCCATAGGAATCCTGGTGGAGTTATGGTGTCATGGTATCTTCAGGAAGTAGATACATTTGTACTGTCTCCCAACAACAGATAACAAAACTATTAGAAGGCCAAACATCGTGAAAAGGGTGAACTGCTACTGGAGCAGCAGTGCTGTTCCTGACTAGGAGTGGCAAGCTGCCATACCTGAGAGGATAAGGCACCCCATTAAGTACTTTTAGCAGATGTAAAATGTTCCAAGTAACTTGATTTCTGCTATTGCTGTTCTCCAAGAAATATGAAAACTAAAGATGTTAAAAAAATCAAATATAAATTCTTTCTTCCAGATCTGCTAAATAAATGCAATGAGCCGGATTCCTGCAGATACATTTGTTCCCCAGAGAAAATGGCATGTACGCTTGCTTCTGCTGAATTTGAAGCTATTCAGTGAGGATGACCAAACCTGTCAGTTATACAGATTCAGTATCTATTTTCCAATAAACCATTTATCCAAGAGGAAGGAAGAAATTCAACAAACTAAGTCATTTTAAGAATGATGCAGCATTCACCACCTCAAAGAGGCACTGCCTATGGGCAGCAATCTGGCAGATCTCCCAGGCACTACATAAACTTCAAACCCCTTATCCTGACTTATACGTGTAGCACTGTGACTCAGGCAAGCGTGCTGGCACTGGCTGTCCACCCCTCATCACCAAGTAGCAGTTCTGGTCCCAGATGTCAGCAAAACTGGGTTTTCTGACCAGATACACTTGAGGTTCTGGAGGGAGAAAGTAGTTGTTTTTAAATACCTGAAAAATTGTCCCAGAAGAGAATGTTTAGTATTTAATGCTTTATCTCCTTTTATCACAAGCTGAAATACTGTTATCAACCAGTACTATTTGAGAAAAACATTAACTTTCAGGTTTTCCTAATTAGTTATTTTCATTAAGTTGTCATTGGTAAAGCTTCAGTAAGAAGTTGCTGAAGTAATAAATTGCTGAAGCTGTGAAGTCAAATGCACGCTCATTAGCAAAGATGTTTAACTTAACATTCTCATGTTAGTAGAAAAAGTGAAAAATACAGAAATAAAAGCTATTAATTAAAAAGTATAGCCCATTTTAAAACATTATTAGGTAGTTCTAATCACACAGTTTACAATACTAAGTAGAAATTAACTGATCAGAATCTTCCTAGTAACTCTGACAATTAAGGCATGTAATCTATTGGTATAACAGTTTTCTTCCCAGGTGGGAGATGATTCCTGACTCATGGACTGGCAGCACAGCTGCCTTTTGTCCTGTGTCCATGTGTCCCATGACCTGCCTGGGATGTAGAGTAGCTGTCAGAGCAGCAGGCACAGCTGTACTAGGTCTGAATGCTCCCACTGTGAACTCTAAAGCTATCTGACAGTCTTGCAGTGGAAAAAGCACAGAACACAAAAATCTTTGGCACAGAGTGAGTCAATCGGCCCACGTGCCAGAGAGCAGGTTGGACACCACTCCTGACAGTGTGTGAAAGCATCTGAAAACAGAGAGATTCCTGAATCTCCAGCTGCTCCTGCAACAGCTCTTTGGAATTTATTTTTTTTTTTAAAAAGTTAGTTTGGCATTAGGAGACTAAATGCAAACAGTTGAGATTGTGGGGTCTCTGTGAACATCAGCTAGTGGTCACGTCCAGGAGTCGCTAAATTGTAGCTCTGTCATGAGCAAAGCTCCACAGCTCTATCTGACCCTCCAAGGAGAGGCTGGAGTGCTGCCCTGCCAAGTGGGAGAGTTGCATTCATTTTCTTTCACATTTTATGCAACTCAGCCCAAACATTTTCCTTTGGTTTAGCGACAGAACACTGAAGTCTTATCCCCCTATACTGAGGAAGGACACTGGAATATTTTCTATTTTATGCATGGATTTCTTTCCCCAGCAGAATTGTTTTGAAGGGAAAAACCCCAACAAACCAACCTGAAGTACATTAATTTTTAGCATTCAGATTTCTGAGTATTTACACCTCGTTCCTGTATTTGTAATAGTGGCAGTTCTTTTATGGGCTTGATATAGGTGATGCACCATCGCCAGTAATCATGAGATCACAGCATCCTGCCAGGCAGGCAGATAAAACCCGCATGCTTTAAAGCTGAAAAAAAATGGTGAAATATTCCCAAGAAATTAGGAGCACAAAACCAGAGTTTTGAGCTTAATCTCCCTATCATGCTACTCTTATAAATCTTCAACCTCTGAAAGTCCCTCTGACACAGACAAACCCCAAAATAGCTCCTGCTGAGCGCAGTGGCTGCTGAGCATAAGGACAGCACGCTCTGCGGCTGCACAAACCAAGACCATAAAACATCAAAACCTGAGGCTAGGTGGAAGGGAGTGGAGGACATTTTCCAGCATTACTCTGAAAAGAAGTCTTTAAGCTGCCAGTGTTATTAGTGCTCTATCAATCAATAATATCACTGTGGTCTCATTTTATACAAAAATATCTTAAAGAACAAAGCAACCTTCCTCCCCTTTGATTGTTTGCCCAGATGAAATATTACACAATAAAAAATTAAGTATGCTGTGGTAATGATGACAGCATCATACTCAGAAAAAGATGACATGGTATTAAAAGGAAAACTCCAGCCCTTTCTTGCATCCAGAAGGAAAGTGATAGAAATTTTAATTATTAACTTGGATTAGCTATCACAGTACCTGAGAAACTGCCATGTGGAACATATTCCAATATTGTTTTTACTCTTAAGGGCCTTGAACCTTCCAAGAAACAAAATTTGTGTTACATAAACTGATATCAAAGTGGCCTTGCTTTCCCCTCCCCTAGAGCTACAAATACATCAGCTATGCAAGAGCCATTAATGTACAGTTAATGTGTTGAGTAAAATTTTTATTAAAACATACTGTGGTTACTCAAAGTAAGCATTTGGATGGAATAAGATTGAAAGTAGTGGAAGACCTGATTAAGAAGTTCCAGCTGTGTTACCCTCCCACTTTAATTTCTTGTCATAGTTCCTGCCATGATCATGGCTGTGCTTTAGACCAGAGTGTGAAGGATGCAAGGCATGAAGAACTGCACTGTTCAGCCCTTTAATTATCCAACTCAGCTATGCCTAGAATGATGATTAAATAATAGCCAGGAAAAGATAGCCTAGATATCTTTATATTTTGCACACTTGAAATAAAAATCAGCACCAATGGCAGCCACATGAACACCGGTGGCACTGCCTTACAGTGTCTATGAGCTGGTGTCAAGTTTCTATCACTATTCAGATTAATATTTTGTTCTGGAGACAATTTTTGGTGCTTGTAGACACATTTTTTTTTTCCTTCCCCAGAGATGTTATAAATAATGGTACATATTTATATGAAAGCACTAGGATTAAAATACCAGGAACTGGTTTCCTGTTTCTGCAAAAAGTAGTGTGTATGGGCAAACCGAGGCAGACTTTCCATAAATGCTTGTGAAAGCTTGAAGATCAGTGTCTGCTGATTTTGAGAGAAAGATGGGTTAGAGGAGAAAAGTAGCGAGAACACAAGTGAAATGATTATTCAGGCTGCAGTCTAGCTTCAGGAGATATGCTTTCAATTCTTTTCCCATATTACTTCAGTAAAACAACTGAGGAGGTACCACAGGCACAGAAAGTGCAGGCATATAGTTATACATGTGGTTTTGGTTAATAGAAGCACATGGTGGATGGAAGTGGATCCAAACTCCAGCGACTGTGCTCTGAGCCAGCAAATGTGCAGAGCGCCATAGGGAACAGTGCAGCTCTGTGCCTTGCAGTCGATTATAATTCTAACAAATGCAAGGCCTCATTGTTTCATCAACCTCTTTTTGCTCACAAAAAGACAATATTCCTCTATCTCTGCAAAGCAAGTCAGGGCATTTCAGAAAAGGGCAGCTAAAATGGATGTCACAGAATATTCATCCAATATCATGATGAGATTGACTAAGAAAGGCACATTGTATACCAAACGCATCCTGTGTAAGGCCAGTATTAGCCTTCAAATGGTGGAATACAGTGAATTCATTGACAGGCTCAGTGTCCCATACTTGTTTCTGAATAATCACTGTCTGAGGAAAAGCAAAGATGCAAAATAGCCACAATCCTGAAAGGTTCACACACACACTTACACATGAAGACAGAGTTGCAAACAGATCTTGAACAGAATAGCACCAGCCTGGCTTTTCTTTTTTTTGAGAGCGCTCTTACCTCTTCATAAACCAGCCTCTTCTCAGGACTTTCTGCCCCCTCCAAGAAAGCATCTGAATCAACTAAACCTAGGATGGGAGGGGGTAGCAAGGGAAAAAAAATCCCATGCCTTTTGAAGTTTGAGTAAGTATGAACATAGCTTCTGCTGGTTTATTTCTATCAGATTTGGCTCTGTTGGTTGGGTGGCTTTAACAGCTGTTTATTTGCACACAGTTGTGCAACCTTTTTTTTACAGCTTGTTAATTTAGGCTTGAGATTTCAGCATGTGGTTCCCTTCAGACATAACTTAAAATAATGAAACCCAAAAATTCCTTCACAAGAAGCTCAAGGTCATTTGTTTAAAGTTTGAAAAGGATCAGGATCCTGTAATTCCAGGCACTGTTGTGAAATGGGTGAAAAGTTTCCTTCATATTTATTACCTTGTAGGGTGTACTCTTCAGCTGTATCCCACTGCAGAACCACCGGAAAAAAAATCAGCTTGCTCTGTGTGTGCTGGCTGCAGAGAAGACTCTTGCCGCAGACCTATTAACAGCTGCATGTAACACACCTTGGAGAAGGGGTGACTGCATGAAAGTAGTAACTGAAACATGATGGCCTTAAAAAAAATCCCACAAAGCAAGTGAACAGCAGGACGTCTTTCATAGTTTCAGAACCTGGTACTTTCACATATTATGGATGTGTTAAATCTTGAAGAAAATGCAATTTTACTTAAGCGTGGTAAAGGGAAAAATGCCAGGGAAATTACAGTAATAAAAAAAAACATTTTCTCAGAAGATCAAAATGCAGCCTCTGAAGGACTTCGCTGTAGCTGCAGGATGAGAACAACTGTATACATGATGCACAGGAGTCAGCAGTGAACTGTTAGAGCCAAGTGCCAGCCAGGGAGAGAAAGCAACAGATACAGAAGAGATACGTACAGGAATGGTAGGACTGATGTAAGTTTTTGTTATAACAAAGTGCAACTTCATGCTATGTAGCTGATAGAAACAAGATGGATCTTTGAGATACTTAGATTTGGTAAACAGTTCTTTGCTAAGCAATCTACATTATTGGGTACTCAAGGCAAGTGCTGGCAGACACTAAGAAAAAGGACAGGGATGAATTGAGTACTGCTCCCTTGCCTGGGAGAATAACCTCAGCTTCAAGAGAAGTAGTGAGTGACATAGAACAAGCACTTCTGAGAAGTCTCGTAAGCAAAGCATCAAAAGACATTTGCTTCAACTTACTGTTTCCCTTTAATGGCTGTAGGCTGAATGTATTATTTCCAATCAGTCTCTCATGCTATTTTTACCCCCATGTATGGACATGACATCTCTCTTCTTCAAACTAGGCCTCTGGAGTTCTTCCCAGCGTTGTGAAGGAGCAGAGAATATTACACATTTTATATTTAGCTACTGTAGATTCAAGTCAAATACTTCTGATTCTCAATAATAGATACTTTGAATCCAGACCCACAGAAGGCTGCTTAAAATTACTTTGGTTCAGTAGAAAACTAGAAAACTCTGTTACTAACGCAAAGAACATATTTCTCTCCTCACCTGTTCTGACTATCAGATTGTCAGAGTGACAGGAAACATGAGAATGCAACTCTATAGTTCAACCTGAATATGAAAAATATTTGATTTTTAAAAAGCAAAGCTGTGGTCTGATAATAGAGAAAGGAATGGAATTTCAGCTGAATTGTCCAGTAGCTTCTAGTTGAAATAAGAGATATAGCTTGTAGACAGTCCCAAATGGCAATGAAGTATTGAGAAAAAGGAGGTGTGATGACATTTACAGGCACAAATTCATTGCTCACAGAGAAATGCCAAGTTGCAATCTTTATCTCTACAAAATGCCAGGAATGCTCTTCCTCTCTATAATGACTGTATTATTCCAGTCACAAGTTATGTTCCCCAGGGCTCAGTACTGGGGCCAGTTCTGTTTAATATCTTTATCAATGATCTGGATGAGGGGATCAAGTATACCCTCAGTAACTTTGCAAATGACACCAAGTTGGGCAGGAGTGTTGATCTTCTTGAGTGTAGGAGGGCTTTACAGAGGAATCTGAACAGGCTGATTGATGGGCCGAGTCCAACTGTATGAGGTTCAACAAGGCTCAGTACTGGGTTCTGCACTTGGGTCACAACAACCCCACGCAACACTACAGGCTTGGGGAAAAGTGGCTGGAAAGATGCCTGGCAGAAAATGACCTGGGTGTGCTGGTCAACAGCCAGCTGAATACAAGCCATCAGTGTGCCCAGTGGCCAAGAAGGCCAATGGCGTCCTGGCTTGTATCAGAAATAATGTGGCCAGCAGGACTAGGGAAGTGATCATCCCCCTGTATTTGGCACTGGTGAGGCTGGACCCCAAATACTGTGTTCAGTTTTGGGCCCCTCACTACAAGAAAGACATTGTGATGCTGGATCATGTCCAAAGAACAATGAAGCTGGTGAAAGGTCTATGGCACAAATCTTATGAGGAGCGGATGAGGAAAATGAGGTTGTTTAGTCTGGAGAAAAGGAGGCTGAGGGGAGACATTACTGCTCTCTACAACTACCTGAAAGGAGGTTGTAGTGAGATGGGTGTTGGTCTCTTCTCCCAAGTAAGAAGTGATAGGACAAGGGAAAATAGCTTCAGGTTGTGCCAGGAGAGGTTTAGTTTGCATGTTAGGAGAAATTTCTTCACTGAAAGGCTTGTCTAGCATTGGAACAGGATGCCCAGGGAAGTAGTAGAGTCACCATCCCTGGAGGTATTTAAAAGACATGTAAATGTGGTGCTTAGGGACATGGTTAAGTGGTGGACTTGGCAGCATTAGGTTAAAGGGTTGGACTTGATGTAAAGGTTTTTTCCAACCTATATGATTCTATGATTAACTCTTGCAAATCACATAATCTCCAGAGTCTACTGTGTTACAGTCCTAACTCATCTCATGGTTTATTTTAGCATTATGTTGACAGCCCCAGTTAGGTTATGCCAAGGCTTGTAGGATGGTTGCTCCATTTGATGGTACAGGTGATGCTCAGCTACAGGAATGGAATTTGCAAGCCTGAACTGAGTGCACAAGCCTGTGCAGTGAAAGGCTTTGATGCCTGTGGTTACCATTCATAACATCCACATGGAAGAATGCCTGAAAACCTTCTCCAGATTTTAGTACTGTCCAAAGACCAAATTATAGACCAGACCTATAGTTCAAATCTGGAGTGAAACATCTACATCATTCCTCAGGGAAGAACAAACTTACACCTGATACCACAACGGTGACAGAGAGCGCAAGAAATGCACTCTGGGACTACTTTGTGCAAACACTGGGATGGACACCCACTCTCCCAGCATTCACACAAAATATAGAAGGGGCTTCTGCATGAGCAGCTAGAAAACAGATCTTCGTGTGCCATCTGGAGGAAATATCTCTTGTGGTGAGATCACAGTGCCAGGTTCTCCTGGACCCACACATATCTTTTTGGCACACCATGGCTGGTCTTCACACAGAAGGGTGAAGAGGTCCCCCTCAGCATAAGAGCAGCAGAGTATAAGGTTACTTGTTCAGAGGTAAATGCGACTTCCAGTTCCTTATAGCTGCAGATGGTATTGAGCTCATTTCTCACGTCCCAGCAAGGGCCTCCACGTTCCCTCCTGCAAGCTACTGTAATTTTCAGTGACAGTGGCTGCAAGTTCTGTGCTTTTTGCTGATCTCCTTTAAATCACTGCATTTTGCTTATGCACATATCACTTCACAAATCAGTCCCGCAGGCTGGTTTTGCATGAGGAATTCCAGGTGGCTTTATAAGGGGACAAGGTGCAGAGATGCTTATCCACAATTGCAGTGGCTCTGATGAGACTGAACACAACTCCAGGAGCTCACATAGCTTGTCTGGCAGAAAACATGGACACCCATGGATGGCTGGGTAAGTGGTCAAGCAGAGCTCTTGGAGGCTGCTCTCAGGTGTAGGTGGATATGCTCTCCTTTAATTTGCACTTTAGCCCTATAGATTCTTTTGTGAATCTGATCCACTAATCTCTAATATAACTTCTGTGCACTGATTCCCCAGAACAATCAGGATAAAGTCTGATGAAAGTCAAATCATCTTATTTTAAGGGAATTTCTATAGACGACTGCAACAGATGACTGGAGCCTAGCCTCTCTGAAAGGCATGAAGGGACATGGAGAGGCAGAGGTTGGCACATTTTCCACTAGGCCAAATAGAACAGATTGCTAAAGCAGATTGTAAACCTTTTCAAACTAAACACTTCCAATGGAAACTTCTCTTGCCATCAATGATGAAATTCAGGTAGCAACAGAGCCCAGAGACATGCCACAAGCCAGCAGGCAAGTCAAGCCTCTCCCATTCTCCAGGCATGCAGCCCGGAGGGCACCAGCTGCTGCAAGGGGCCAGCTGCTCCCCTGGGAGTGGTAACATGGCTGGCAGGGCTGAGCAGGTCAGCCCCACGGCACCCCCAGCCCAGGGTATGAGGCACCTCCATGGGGATGGGGCAGGTCTGGGCTGAGGAAGAGGAGAGAGGAAAAGGCTGCTTGCTCAGCCCACACAAACAGGTGTCTCATTCCTTAGCACTAGCCAACACCAAGACTGTTTGGGGAACAGAGGGCTCACATTAAGCTGAGAAATGGGCACCTGTTCTGCCAATTATTAAGCCTAGCATAAAGGACACAGCCAGCACAAAGATGAACCAATAACCAGATTGTATTTGATACAAAAGTGTCAGTACATGGGTGATCACTGGGGGCACAAACAAGTCAGCCAGATTATACATAATCGACATCAATCCCACTGACCCCAACAACGACACCACACGACCAACAACGGGTGGGATAAATGGTGAAATGCAGTTTCCCATAGAAGGGACGGGAGACAACCGAGTCAACAAACCAAACACATCAGACCAAGGAAGCCACACACTGAATCTCTACACAGCCCACGTTTACAACAGCCAGACCTGACTGGAGCCCAGTCCCAGGGAGGCGGGAGGTCCTTCCCCAACAGGGAACTCTGCACAGGGCATCCACCTCACACACAGACACTGCCCCTCCTGCAAGGGGTCCCAGCTTTTATCCCCCAGTGGGACACCTGACCTTTGGTCACTCAGTGCGGGACACCCGGGGCTCCTTTACCCAATGGCTCTGTCTGCCGGGCCGGCACCACCCTGGAGGGAAGCCTGAAGGGAAACTCACCCCCCTTTGGGAAGGGCTGTGGGAATCACCCATATGTCAACCTTCATCTGGGGCTTGGGGTTGAAACCCCAGCATTTCAGCACCTCGGGAAGATATGTTCCCCTGTTCAGCCCTCAAGGCCATAGTAGAGAGAACATGGAAGAGACTTACAGTGCAGAAGTACCATGAGCAGCAAGATAGTAAGACTGGAAATGAGAAGGTAGGAAGACTGGAATGGAAACAAGCAGCTGAGAGTACAAGGAGGCATGAATGATTGACAAAAATGATGACTGTAATTTAAGAAACAAAAAAACCTCAGTTAAAAAGTGGAATAATTATAATTAGAAAAAATAAAATAGCATAAAAAAAGCATACCACATCAGAAAAGGTTATCAAACATCCATCATCCATTCCATTAAACATTCTTAACTCACAAAGCTAATCATAATTCTTGGCTCAGTTTTATGAAGTAAAGATTCAGGATTTCCTGGCCCAATTTCTGATGTCAGTAATAGGACAGCAACAATACAGCGGGATCACTGTAATCAGGGAGCAAACTTACATAGTGCAACCACAACACTCACACAACATGAGCAAATAGTTGTTCACAGTAGCTGGCAGCCAGCTTGGAATAGGTTTATTATTAGTCTATTAAGCCTTTCTTTTTTAACAGCAATCATTTAAATATATATCTTCTTTACATCATGAAAATCTAATTCTCTTTCCTGAAGGTATAAAGTCATTGGCAGAACAAAAAAGCTTCTCTTTTAATGTTCAACATGTTTGAACATCAGCTATTGCCTACTGGTACTCTCCCAATCCATTAGTGGATCTGAGCTCATGCCACTGCTGTCAGGGGTAACTTAGCTACCAGAACACCAGCTTCCTAAACCCTGCAGGAGAACAGGGGGGGACACTGAGGCCATAAACACACCACTGCATTCTCAAGGAAAACTGTCCGTTTCCTGGCAACTGGAAAAACACTCTCTTTCAATTAACACACTTAGTCTAGTCCACATCTGCTGTTAAAACATTAGAGGAAAAATATTTAAGGCCTTTCAAATTGCTGATAATGAAATTACACAGACAAGAGATCAGACTGTTCATTTGGAAAACAGTTTAATAGCCTGCACATTTATATTCTCTTTCTAAAACCCTTGATTTAATAATTTCATTTCTTCTCTCTTACATAGCATCTCATTATGGAATTATGAAAAATAAAGAAGAAAAATACTTGGAAAAATTTTCCAATTAATGCAAGGCAGAGTTTGTATTAGAACTTATATCAAAATATACCTTTTTTAATGTGTTAAATAAAAGTCATGTGCAGCAGTAGGGTTAGGAACACCACACACGACAATCTTGTGTTCAAGGCTCGTTCTGGCCAAAACACTCTGTTTCATCTTCAGGGGCTCTATTTCTGGTTTGATTGTTTTTTTCCCCAACAGAGAGTATTACTCTACATTTCTGTTCCTTGTGCTTCTCCCCCCCCCCAAAAAAAAAATACTAACACTTACTGTCAGACACCTGTCTTACCATCCACAGGCAGGTCTCCATTTGCATTGTTTAAGGTTTAGATCCCAAAGGCAGTGGGAGTCTTGCCTTTAAGTGAAGCTCAGAAGTTGGCAAACATCCTTAATGATCTTGTAAACACATTTCTCCAGCTGAAAGAAATTATCAGAGATTTTTTTAGCAATGAGGGATTCACTCTCCTCAGTCTACTTAATGGCTCATCTGTACTCTACAGCTTCTTTGCCTGAGACAGTTTTCATAGGCTAATTTCATTTTTAAAACTCTTACTGCAAAATGGTCACTTATTCTGAGACAAAGTAGATATGATTCACACAAAGGTCATTACTTAACTAGGAAACACTATTAAGTAAATAGTATTACAGGGAAAAAAAAAGAAAAAAATCATACCTTAGGCGCAGGAACTCTAAATTTCCACTAGGAAAAAAACCATCACCAAGAGTCTATTCTGGGCTCCTCACAGAGCAGCACAGACACTATTACCAAGCTGGCCTATACATGAACCTCCTGATATTTTTAGTATGCCACCAAGTAAAAAAGGAATTTATACCTTAAAAATATCTATTGCTTCCTACATTGCCTCTTTTGGAGTGAAAGCTAAACATCAATTACAAATGCATAGCTTTTTCCAGGACACTCTTTAATCAACCTACTTTCCATATTGATCAACCTTACATACTTAGATTTTGTTGAATGACAAACAATAGCTCAGGAGAAATTAAACACTGAAGTCTGCAAACACTCTGGAACAATATTTGTTTAACAGCTGCCGAACTCTGGAAGTAACAGCAAAGAGTATTATGTAAGAAAATCCTGTAACCCAAACAGATAATATTCTGGTTAACATCACGTTGACGCTCTACTTGCTTAAAACATCAGTTGTTACAAGAAAACAGTGTTCAGCTGAGAATCCACAGTGCAGAACTATTTGTTCAGCCCAGAAACGTAACAACCTAGAAATAGTCAATAAGTCAAATTCAAGCAAATATGTAATTGCCATTTCTTTAAAAGAAAACAAATATCTAATGCAACAGATTACTTGGTCTTACTTCATCTTTGAAAAAATATTACTGTAATGATAGGTTGTACACTACGTTGTTCCAGCCTTCAGACCTAAAATTAAATTAATGAAAATAAACCTGGAAGTGTCAAAGACTGTAACTGCAGACCTGGACAAAGAGTTGATGAAAAAACGAATTGGGCCTATTTTTCTTAGCAGAATGTACCGTATTTCGTGTAATTACATTTCATGCTTTATGATACTAAATGGAAAACAAGCTGTTATTGTTTGATCTTCATAAATAAGTATTTTTATGAGCATTAACCCAGAAGAGAGTTGACAGCTTGCCAAATAGGTATGTTTTTCCAGTGTTACCAGACATTTGTAATTAAAATCTGAAGCTGGCCAGTAGATTAACATAGTTTTAAGAAGGGGCGTCAAATTGTGTATTTTTTTGACTGTTACCAGGGATACTTTAAAAGAAACAGTAAAGGATTACCATTTCAAAAGAGCCATACAATCTTTATCAAATTACTTATTCTGTTTATTCTTTTCAGATAGATTACATTTCAGATAAGTATCTGAACTACAAATAATAATGCAACAAAGTCAGTGCAAGATTTAAAATCTGGTTAACAAGTTTGCACAAGTAGCTTCAGAGGACTTGCAGAGAAAGTCCTGTAGGAAATCAATTAGGTAGCAGTACACTTGGTAAAAATATATAATTTTCTGAATAAAACAATATCATGTACATTTGCAACAGTTAAAAGTTCCTATAAGAAAGTTTGGGGTAGCTCCCTTATCTAATTTTACAGAGTTTCGCTCAACCAAGCAGAGAGTTTGAATTCAAGAGACTTGATCATAAATGTGCAAACCATGAAGGCGACACGTGCAGAAAATCTCTTCTGCCTAAACAGAGCACAAAATAGTACCAGTGAGGAAAACAGAGAGCTTATTCAATTAAACCAAGAGTCACTGTTCCATCAGCTTTGGAGGATTCTGTCCCAAGTCTAAAGCCCAGTACAAAAGCGTATAGCAATATCATCTTCCTAACTCATCCATCAATTTTTCTAGGATTAAACACATTGGTTGCGTACTGTTCTAGAGCAGCTGTTGTACAGAATCAAAGACCTCTTCCTGTCACATTTTTCTTTCCAGAAGAAACATTGATAAGGATATCTGTTTCTTTAAAAACTCCAAAAACTGTCAATATCCATCTCACTCTGGCTCCTTGAAGCATTTTGGCCATGGCAGAAAAGACAACTTCTCCCCTTTGCCCTCTTCCCAGTGAGCATCTTCCATCAGGACAGGGGTTATTACCACCTACATCACACCTTCTGTGTGCAGATAGATGCTATGTAGCCAGAGGTGAGGCCAGAGAAACACAAGCACCTGAGCCAGGCTTTGCCAGCATCACCGGCACAAGTGGGTGATGCAGGGATTTATTTGGCACAGGAGAGAGCAAGATGGGACAGGGAGGGAGAAAGGAGGCCATTCAGCAGTTTCTCCTGCTGTTATACCTGAGCACTCCTGTAGAAACACCAATGCTTTACTCTAGGCAAGATTTTCTTTTTAATTATTTTTCATTTAACAGCTAGGTTGCCTTCAACTGTAGACTTCAGTGCACAGGATGAGAACAAGAGATATAGAGCTGACCATTCACAGCGTGTAAGGCCAGAGATAAAGATCATAAAATATATACAGTGCTAGCTGCCAGCTGAGGCTGAGCAAGTAAGGAAAGTCAAAAAAACTAAACAGAAGGATAGAGAATATCTTTCTTACTCATCTTAAAGGTCCCTTGAGTTGTCTCTGCACTGTAGCACAGGAAATGAGGTTAGGGCTGGGCCTGGTGATTTCCCATTTACTTTCAAGCTTCTAGAATAAGACAATAATTCTAACGCTCAAAACACCAAAGCAGCAAGAAGAAACACGAGCAGACACTAGAGGAAAGACAGGCAATAGGACTAACCAAAAGCATTCCCCACCACACACACTTTTAATAAAGGTCTGTTAAAAGGTGGTTTTATTATTGCATTGTCTTCCTCTATCAGATTAGATCTTTCTATCCTTTCACTTGTTATTGTTTCAGCAGTGGAGTGTGGCCAGCCAGTGCTTAACTGTGCTGCACCACCTTTTTTTTTTAAGCTTCTACAATGTTTCCATTTCAAAGGTTGTTCTTCCCATAGTACCAGCAGGGTCACCTGGAGGGATCTCTCCAGCCAGAAGCCCAGCAGTACAGGACTTGATTTCATGCAATCACCTAGGGAGTGTTCACAAATTTCATGGGAAACCAAATGCCTTTTCACTTGATATATATTTGTTAGATACAATTTAGAAATCTTCTAATTACCTCCTCGAGTCCCATCCACTAACTTTCATTAGTTAAAAGAACTTTCCCTCCTCTGTGCAACAAGACATGCATCTAACCTTGCCTATGAAAGGACAGTATAATCACTGCTGGGTTAAATCTGGCTCAGTCTTCTTGCATTTGCATTCACTGTCCAGAGGAGAACAAAGCACTGAAGCTTTACCCTGTCAGGTGGGACAGGTTTCAAAAGGTAAATCTGTTGGCTTTAAAACCGAAGCTGGGCACGTCAGCCATCTCTGAGTACTTGCTTTAATTCCTTGCTGCCTCCTGTACTACTTCTATCATTCTGTCATGAAGATTTTCACCATTTGCTTCTTGAAGGTCCCAGCTGTATAGTCTCCCCCCTCTTCAACCTCCCAACAGAACAAATCCTGTATCCATATACAGCCCTGCCTGCTCCTGCTCTCCTCTGATGTCATTTTGCCCAGATGTTCCCATAAATTTGTCTCCAGTCTGGAGTATTGAGTCTCCAGTCAATACTATCACCTTCCTTTATCTTTAAACTCATTAAATAGACTAGAACAATAGTTACCCACTCCTGAATGGGGTTTCTTGTGTTCACTTACACTCTGAACCTTTTTTCCAATCCAGCTTTCATCTTGTATCCTCTGTAATTTCTTTTAACAAAGTTTCTGTTGGCCTTAGCAAAATAATGAAATTTAGATTCCAGCCTTATCCTTCTTTACCCAGCAGCCATTATCTCTGCCAGCTCTCATACGTAGCAGAAATCTTTCTCCTTGCCTTCTATCTCTCTTTTGTTTTTTCTCTCAGCAAAACCTTCTTTGTTTTCACATGCTGAGGATATTCATCATTCCTATACTTATCCCTCTAAAGACCTGTTCTCTCATTCCCATCTTTTCATCCAATTCACTAGTAATTCGGTACTAGTCTTTCAGTGACTTTATTCAGACATTCCTTCTGTCCAAGCTAGTCTCTCCCTTGCTTTGATATCTCATAGAAGTCTGGGCATCAGTTCAAGGTGAGTCTGGCAAATCCTCACTGGGAAAGGTTTGATACTACCCCATGCCTTAACAGCAAGTGATAGAAGCAGCCTTTCTGATGTGTATGGAATCCATATCTCTTCTTTTGAATGTCTCTCTAAACCTTCACGTGAGCTACATCCTATTGACTATACTTACAAACTACAAGGGTTAGCTGTCTCTAGCCTTTCAGCACTACAGATAAAGTACAAGGATAAAGGCTGTCATCAGCTCTGTTTTATTTACTGTAGCATGTCTTCACCTCGAAAAATTTCATCATAATCCATTACAGCCATGTAGAATTTTAATTTCCTAATGCCTTCTGACCAAGCTATCCATTACCTATATTTCTCCAGGATGTCTCTTCTATCACACCTTCTGTTTACTTTCTAGATTAATCTCCAACTTACCTACCTTTTCCTCATTCTCTTTTACTGTCAGCTCCATCCTCCACTCAGCTCAGGACTGCTTAAAAACTTTTCGCTGTGCTGTCTGAGTTTGGGGGGGAGGTATCTACAAGCATCTACAAAGCTGCCTGATAGCTGTCCTTACAATTCCTCTCTGCAATACACAAACTTGAAGATAGGCCACTGCTGACAGACATTCTGATCAGTATTACTTTGCTTCCTCACAACTGCTTTGATCTATTGCTCTTCTTCTAGTTTTAAGGCACCTGGGAAAGGATAGTGAGAGCTTTCAAGTGGAGACCTCTCAGGCCCTCCAGTAAAAATATTTTTATTTCCTTCTCAAATATTTCAAATGAAAAACATTTACTCATCTTCTCAACCTTTTATATCATTCCTGATTTGTACAAACAAGAAATATGTAGTATTATTCTGGCATTTCTTCAAGTCTAAAGAATGGTAAGAACAAATGCAGCCCAGGCTCTATCCATGGCTCTGGCATGATTCTTGACTCTCACCGGAAAGCACTGCCACCCTTGAAATGGATACCACATACTTGATGGTATTTTCAGACCTTTGCTTCACTCAGAGACGCAACACCCTGCTTGCTCGCAGCGGCCAAGGGCCAGCAGCAGCAGAGGCCGTAGGGCAGTGGCCAGCGGCGGGTGCAGCAGCGCCGGAGCCGAGACCATGCTGCCGGGAGGCACCTCTGGCTGAAAGAGAGCTCATGCTCTCTGATTAAGTCTCTAGTATGTTTTCCTCCGTCGTGATTGACAGTTTACATGCAGCTGTAGAGGACATTAGTGGGAGAGATCCACATGAAGAACTTTGTTTTTGCTACGCTGGAGCTTCTAGTTAAGTTTATGTAAGGTGATAATGTAGGCACGGATGTAGGCAACCTCCCAGTCAGAGGGTCATCGTGCTACACATGTACTGAAAAGCTGACACTCCCAGTCACTCTGTTAGGAAAGGTATTCTGAATTTCTGCAGCATTCTGGTACAATCATTCTGCACCAGCTAATGCTTTTAGACACAAACACCCCCAGACAGGGGGGTAATTTTACTTGGACTTTATTCGTACTGTATGGCCCCTCATGATCCATGGAATAGCTGGTGCAGACTGGCTCACAGCTGTATTTCATGTGGGTCCTGGTTTCTGGTGCACATTTTCCTACTGTCCACACTTGAAAGCAGAGGAGAAAAACCTGCTCCCTGTCCACACAGAGGTCTGGGCAATCTACTCCAGAGCACATCTGTGGTGTAAACCAATATATATGCAATGCAAATAACTCAAAGGGACTTGGATCCCTGCAAGAGAGAAGCAACATGCCAAGATTATTAAACAAATTTACCCCGTTTTCTTTAGATTTCTCTGCCTAATGTTACAGCTTAGAGAGCAGTTTCACAAGTAGTTGAATAGGAACAACTCAGTCCAAGCCCTGATTACAATGTAAGCTTTTTAACTCAGGCTAATTTCTCTATGAAATCAGATTTCCTTTCTGAGCAGTGAAAATCTTGCTAAGCTCAGACTGCGACCAAAAAAGTAGCTCTGTAAAAGAATAGCTATAGGTACAGTATGTATGGCTGTTTATAACAAATCCTCCAATTTAAGCAAAATTACTTAGTATATCTTGCATGCTGTTATTCTATACCTCAAGAAAATTCCTTACATCAGCCTGGTATGTTCCCAGGTCCACTAGAATAAATATTTTCAATGAGCCACATTCAGTTCCAATGATATCAGAAATCGCACTAACTTACACAGGATGAATTGCCCCCCATTTTCTAGCTTACCACACTTGCACACGGCAAAGTTCATACAAGGCTGTCCATGTTGCCAACGCAAATTCACTCCCTGATACTGTGCAGCATTCCCACCCTGCTAAGTATTTCCAGCAGCATGTCAATCAAACTTGAGCTACTGAAGTGTTTGCTCTTCGTATATTCTTCTATTTTTTCTACATCTTAAGATATAAAATGAAGTGCTTAAAACTTCTTAAATAAATATAAACTCCCATGTTATTACAGGCCATTCTTCACTGCAAGCAACCCCCAGTGTTCCCTAGAATCATAGAATAGTTTGGGCTGAAAGAGACCTTTAAATGCCATCTAGTCCAACCCCCCTGCAATGGACAGGGACATCTTCAACTTGATCAAGTTGCTCAGAGCCCTGTCCAACTTGGCCTTGAATGTTTCCAGGGATGGGGCATCTACTGCCTCTCTGAACAACCTGTTCCAGTGTCTCACCATCCTCATTGCAAAAAATATCTTTATTCTATTTAGCCAAAATTTAGTCTTTCAGTTTAATACCATTGCCTCTTGTCCTATCGTAATTCGAGAGCGCAGGTAATTTGTTCATCTCGTGCTGTATGTATAAAACTGGAGTAGGTTTTGGTACCTTTGGTTTCTGTTTCAAAACCATGCAGGTTTTGAAGGTGAACCTCAAAAACTAAAGTTCAAAATAAAAGTAAGGAGGGACGTACACACCACAGAGTGAACTCATTTTAGAGAAGAGGTGTTGCTTATCCTATGCCAAATCTTCATCTGCTGTATAGCATGAACTGAAAAATTACTGGAACCCAGGAAAGCCATTGATTTGAGAAAGGTTTGGGGTCTTTTTTTTCCGTTTATGGTCTGGGAGAAACCAGTGACAGTCATACACTAGAAGTGGTTAGTATTCCAAGTTTTCAGAGTACTAATGCAACCTCAACACTTTTCCAGTGACAGGTTTCTGACTGCTGTACAAAATAAGTCTGTGAAATATATTTCAGGAATACCATGACTTACAGAGGATTGTGGAGGAGGATTATAGAAACACCTAGGGAAACAGGACCTTCAGTTAGGTTATCCAGGGCCCTGTGAAGCTCAAGCTTGAATATTTCCTGTGAGAGAGTCCACTGCTTCTGAGCAACCTGTTCCAAAATCTGGCTGGCAAAGAATATTATTCTGATATCCAGACAGAATTTCCTGTGAAGCAACTTGTGCATCAGGATGCACAGTAACAAGACAAGAGGCAATGGGCACGTGACATCCATGAAAATGTTGTTCCCCTCTTCTCAATTACTACATTTGAAGTATTGGAGGCCTATGGTTATATCACCCTGAGCCACTGGAAAAATCCAGTGCCTTCAAGCTTTCTTCATGTCAAGTCTTTCAACCTCTGACCGTCTTGGTGGCCCTCCACTGGACCCTCAAATTTTTCACAGTCTAGGGGACAATAACTGGACAGAAGTGCCAAGAAGAGTAAAATAATCACATCCCTTGACCTGCTGGGTGCAGAGAGGCAGAAGAGAGGCATCACTGTACCCAGTAGGATCTCTCAGAGGAAGAGAATTTTATCACAATCCTCTAAGTTGTTAGGTATTTGGGGGTTTTGTATGCCCACAAATGGGCAGACTGATCCTCAGAGCAAACACCAGGTCAAGCAGAAGCAAGAGAACACAAGGATGCAGCCAGGTGCCTAGGAAGTCTCTTTGGTCCCAACAGATGCTGGGACAGAGCAGGAAGATTGGGACACTGCACATCCTGGTGCCAAACATCCTCAAGTCTTTGGTGCTGTCACAGGTATAGACAGGACCCTGGAGCTTTGCTGTCTTTCAGAACAGCAGTTCTTGTGTTCACATGCTACCAAGCTTCACACCCTGAAATCATGGCAAAGATGAAACACTGCAGAGTACAGGGCTTTCTGCTTATTTTCCCAAAAGAGAGTAAATGTTCTGGTGCTGCATGACCAGGTGCCTGATAGGCTGGGCTTGAGAAGGTAGCTATGCTCTCAGAAGGTATCTCAAGGTCACATCTCACATAGCTGTGCAAGCTAGTTGTGCCAGCACAGCAGTGGCCTTGCTATTTCAGGGTCCTCTCCCTGAAATGGCACATGCAGCATCTTCTCTTGCAAGAGCTCTCAGCTAACTCTGCATTTCTGTACAACATTTGTTATTACTTCTGCATGGCCGACACAAAATGAATGCAAAATGGTAGTTAGTGCTTCAAGACATTTCAAACTTTAGGAAAATTATTACCTCCCCTTTAAAGTGAAAGGGATACCCGTGTTCTTACAGTACTGCTGAAGACCCGTGCTGATGAAGGGGGTCTCCAGGAGGGAGAACACTTTTTCAGACAACCCTTTCCCATCCACCTGCACTGGCAGGGAAGGGCAAAGTTGAGGGTTTCAGTGTTACTTGGTTACTTTCATTGAAAGAAGCTGGGTTTTGCTCAATAAGCCATTGAGTACATTCCTCGGATTCTTTTCTTCTGTGCTTTGTAAGTTGGGGTTGGAAGTCACTGCTGAAAGCACAGGAAGTTAGAAATCACCTTTTTCAGCCTCCTGTCACCTCAGGGTACTTCTGTAATAAACTGACCCAGGCTTGAAGAATGGAGCAACTTTTATAGCCCCATCACAAAACAATTTACAAAATAATGAATTACTGCCCTTACCCTGTCCTCAGCTGGCACTGCTGGGTCTGTAACTAGCCATGCCCATTTGCAGAAGCACAAGTTGTGTCCCTGGTAATAAGAAAGTCCAGCTGTCATAGGGGCCAAATCTTCTGGTGCCCACTGAAAGCATATGTTTTTAAAAACAACATGGTGCATCTTATCCACTGAAATTAAACAAAGGTTTTCCATTGACTTTAAGGGGAGAAAGATTAAGTAATATATTTTCAATGCTCACCTCAATACTTGGAAGAACATTAAAGCTCCCAGGGGAATTTAAAATTGAAAGCTGGACAGCCAGTACACAGCATTGTCCTACATCGATTCTGTGTGAAAACCCGGATGATTAAAGTGTTTCGTAGTAATTTTGATCCGTGTGAAAGGCATTTAAAAATATTTACCCTATATTAAATATTTAGCCATACTGGAAATGAAAAATAGTTAAAATGTGAATTAGCAAATTCTGGAAGAGAAGAAACCGTGTTTAGGGCCAACACTGTGGGACAACACGGTGGTGATCACTGCCAGTGTTTCAATCCCAGCTCCAAGTGTAAGAGATTGAGATCAAGCAGCACCTTGGCAACATTCAGTGTCACAGAAAAAAAGCCACCGTCCACGGCTTGCTGCAATGCAATTCTTATCTGTACAGCTCCAAACCTCTCTTACATTACAGAACTCCTCAAACAGAGGAAGGAGGCCCCAAGTGCTAAATGTGAAAAGCCAACTATTAAAGAACAAGGCAGAAACCTTGGTGTCAAATGAGGGACCATGGGGGCAGGACTGCACTCCACAAGAAGAAAATGTTAAATCAGGCCAAGAAGCAGAAGGCAGGATTCCTTCTGTCTCTCCTTGAAAGAGGCACCATGCTCCCAAAGCTTTCCGACCTGAGGTAGCTATTTCATGTTAGAGTCTGTAACATATATGTTTTTCCTCTCTATTTTTGCTTCCAACTGTATTTTTATAGGACTTCTGACCTTACCTATTTAAATATTGTCTTTAATTATCCCAGTGAATATTTGCTTCTGATTTTCTTGTAGCTACTTCAAAAACTGAACCTAAAAAGGGGAGAAAAAAAAAAATCAAGAAAACCTTATTTTTGCATTCATTTAAAGGTATCCAGTTCAAAATTAGAGATGAAAGTTTGAGATTTTTTCCAAGCAAGTTTTTAACCAGAAGGTTGAAAGAAATTGAGAGGACTGCTAAAGGTCAGCATAACCAAATCCCAGCCTGTTAAATTACTGCTATATTATGCTTCCAAGAAATTCTGTATTTAACATCTATTTTCATTACAGAAGATCACGAAGAATAGACAGGCTGAGTCGGCCTCATTCTGCACTTACCTCAGGTTTTGAAAAGACAGATCTGTCCCTCCCTAGATACAGGACTAGGTTCAATCCTGGTCTTGAACTTTTTCACTACTGATGTTTCAAGTTGCTTTGGAGTCAGACATTACCCAAAAATCAGCATTAATGAGGAAAACAGGAAGGCGAGCTGGAGACAAGCCGGCTCTGCTTCTCATCATTTACACTCGCTGCTGTTCAGGCTAATTTTTTTATCAAGTCAGAGCAGATTTCTCTCTGACATAGTTGGCAAAAGTTTCCTGAAAAAAAATAAAAATTGGTGGCTGATAGTCAAATTAGGAATCAGTGTGGATTCCAACATCCTGCTACTTCTGAAGATGTCAGTACTCTAAAAATTAAAAAACCTGAACACACACCCCCCTCCACCACAAAGAGCTCTGCAATTGCTTAAAGTTATGGAAAACAACTGTTACTCCCTAGCATGTACTAAAATAACTGTTTTCCAACACCATTGATTTGTTTTTGAGATCAACACATGAAATATGGAGACATCTGGATATTTCAAGGTCAGTATGGTTGTGGATACAAATGCTACAGCAAAATGGTGTCCAGCTCTGCAGAAGGACAGGCCTCTCTGGGCACAACCTGAAACAACTGGACCAGAAGCACTACACATTTCTCCCTCTAATGCTGTTGCTTCTACCTTCATGCCATCCCTCTTTTCCCACCATTTCAGTCCCTCTTCCTAATCCAGACGCAAATGAGATGCAAAGACTAAGAGAGAAACGGGCTCTTCTGGCTGCGGTGAAAATTTTGAAACTGTTCAACCTTTCAAGGTTGTCGTTATCCAAATATTTGATGTTACAAGCAGAGATAAGGTTTTTTTACAAGCAGGAATCCCAGAGGTTATAGAAAAAAAATGAGTGCTCCAGTTTGCCTGGAACAGCGAAATTACTTGCAAGTTTGGGACAACACCCTATCCATGGCCTACTGTACATCCAGGTGCTTTTCCATCCCAGACCCAAGAAAATAGCACCAATCATAGGAGCTTGGCCAAAAGGCTGTGGGGACATTAACTTAAATATATCCACTATTTAAAGATTGATGAAATTACACAATGCAATAAAGATAAAAGCAAAAAAGGAATATCCAAAGAGATTATGACAACCAAAGTGCAACACTGCTTTTTTATTTAATAATTTTTAAAGGATCACATTGCTTGTTTCCCTTATTCTTTCTACATCATGAACATCATGTTGCTACAATGCAGACAACTTCAAAGTGAAAGTTAAACCTGGGGCTAGTATAGGGAAGATTTCATCTTACTGTTGGATTTTTATTTTTTTTTTGCTTGTTTCACCTTTGAATTCATTGTGACCTTGAAAAAAAATGTTCTATGTATCAGTTTACCCATATGCAGGATATTTACATCCCCCTGAAACAGCTATAAAGTTTATAACATATATATATATTTTAATAAATCTTGAGCTGTGCAGTTGAACTATTGACATAGTTTTAAGAAAAAAATGGTAAAAAACAAAGTATCGGGGGGGGGAACAGGTGGACTGTAAAAACATTGGTAGGGCTTAGTTTAACACATGAGGGAGAGGATACAAAGCAGAACTCAGGGAAGAGCAGCGAGGAAGAGGGAAGAAGAATGAATTGGTGCTTCAAAGACCAGCAAGGTAAAGGGTTACCCACAACTGCACAAACCCACCAGGATGGAGCTTGGCTTATTTTTCAGGGATTATCCCAAATTAGCAGAGCAGAGACTGCAAACTCAGCTACAACTGCTGTTCATTAAGCAGCTGCTGAATTAGAGACTGTTCTACCCAAAGGTGACTGTGGTTTTTACACTGCACACACTGACTGGATGTAAAGCAGCCTTCCCAAGGGCCCAAAACTTTCTCTTAAATTTGCATTGTTTTGTATGATACCTTGCTTTGTTTCTCCCCACAATGGAAGAGTTAAACCACTCCCCACCCCCAGATAAAACTAACATCTTCAATAAGCTAAATTCAGAAAAAAGTTATACCATTTTACTACTTCCAGGAGAAAAGGCAAGTGAGACATGACATTACGAGACCTTAAATGTAAGTGCTATTGTGGTTTCCCTCCTATAGCTATTTTTTTAATATAAATTATGAGGTTCTTGCAGTAACACATCTCAAAGAGAACAAAGGCAAACCAAAGGTATTAGCTTTAGGTTTTGTCTTCAAAAAGTGTGGACAAGACAGTTGCACGGCAGTATAGCAAAATAAGGACCTTCAGAAGCAAACAAGCACAAGGGCCTCAGGGACAATGTGGTTACACCTCACATTTGCTGGCAGGCCCCCAATTCAAATCCTGAGACAGCAATTTGACATTGCATTGACCATATAAACTCCTTCTCAAAGGAGTATTGACATATTTAGGCAGATTGCTAAAAGACAAGTGTTTGTAGTATCAATAGTGAAAGCAAATCTTTGATGAGCGGAAAGCTTGACGCATCCTTTGGTCCCTTTGAGGCAAAGCTGAAGCCGGTTAAGAAGGCGGGATGCAGAAGCCCACTGCTAGACCTGCTGTTTGGAGAAACCTAAGTGTAATGCCACCAAAAGGACCTCACTACTTTCATATTATGGTAGAGAAGTTAAAATTCATAACCTTTGAAGATAAATCTATCTGGAGATGCATTATTTTCAAAATTACAAAGAATAGCCCTTTCCTTTATCCCTTAAGGAAGTTTCAAGCTTAGTTAGCAACATCAGTTATTTCTATGGCAACAGACAGAGATATAAATACAGGATTATAACCTTCAACAAAGGATCAAGAAAAGGAAGAAATAGGACTTGGAGAAATGCCTGGAATAGCTAAAAAAAAATGTAGAAGGTTACTAATTTTCTTAAAAAATATATTTTTTCTTGTTCCTAACAGGACTACTATGAACATTAGATCTTTTTGGTAAAACTCTGATTTCAAAGAGGGGAAAAAGACAGAGGACTGTACATTAATTTTGCTGCAGGTATAATGGAATCAATCAAATAGTTGGGGTTGCTGACACTTGGGATAGGTCACGATGGGGTACCTTGCCTAGGGTACAGCTCACAAAATTAAGTTTACACTAGAAAGCATGTACTTTTATTCTACAAATATTGCTATATAGATGGGATTTCAGGCACATATGTACAAGTAAATTTAAAATTCTCACATACACTTATGTGGACTAAATGAAGATGAGCAGGTAATTCTAGTGTTGTCAAGCCAAAACTGGTGTTTGAGGGAAAGCACAGATACCTTTTAAAGTCTACTTTGCTGTGAGCCAAGTCACCATGCCCCTTCACCCATGAGGCCATTTGCACCACTCCCAAATGTGATCAAGCCCTACTAACACAACAGCAGTGAATCCTTCGCTGCTTGTCCCGGTGCAAATAACTGCATGAAGCACCACACAGTGCTGAACTAAACCCTCTATAAATGGTAGGTATTTCCTCTCCTGTTTTTCCCTTCCTTTTTTGTTGGCAGGGTTAACCAGCCCTCTTAGCAGGGCAAGCCAAGGGGGCAGCTGCCCCAGAAGGTGTCCAAGGGCCCATCTCGTCACAGCCTGGCCAGGGAACACACCAGGGGCCATTTCGGGAGAGCTAACCTCAACCCCAGCAGAGCATGTGTGAGAGCCTGAGCCAACAGGGCCAGGGCTTGATTGCTACTCAGGCAAATTCATTTTGAGCCAGTTTGGGTGTGTCTGCACGAGCTGCAGTTACTCCTTTGGATTGCCCTACAGCAGCCATTTCCCAGGAACATCTGACTCCTTGGGTCCTAGCCAGAGGAAGAAAGGTTGCTTTCTGTTTTGTTTTTTTTTTTATCACCACCCTCACTTACCCCAGACACATGCTTCTACATGAGACAGAGAAAGTAGAAAGAGAAACCCCAGCCTTCACAGAGATTAGCAACAGGTCTGAGGCATGACCCAATTAGCAAAAGGATCTGAGAGGAGGCAGGTGCATGGGAAGCTCCCAGCAAGTGAAACACAAGCCAGGCCATACAGAAATCTTTGAGCCCTCGGAGCTAACCCAGGGCATGCTGAGAGAATTGGGGTCATTCATCCTGGGCCATAAGCAACAAGGTCAGGAAAACCTTGTTTTGTAGCGATAGGAGGGAGGAGAGGCACAGACCACTAAAGAGCAATGCAAGAATATCCGCTGCTGGGCAGAGGTCTGAGCAGTCACCAGACCGTTTGTCAGGAAGCCAATAACAACGGTAGCAGTGAAATAATTGGGTAATATTGCCTAGCATTAGAAGTTAAAGGAAAAACCATTAAGCATCTTCTGAAGCTTAAAGTAACTATTTATTCTCAAAGCAGGGAAGAATCGAAAGGAACATAGTGCAGACAGGCCTAAAGGCAGGAAGTTCTCTGCATCCTTCAGCACCTTTTGCCAAGAGAGATGGTGTGCCTCATTATTCACTGGTAATATCCCAGGCCCTGAAGCACCTTTTTGCTTTTAAAAAGCCCCAGTGAAAGTTCTCATTTTGCTGTCCATGCACAAAAGTTGCCTTTTAGAAGTCAGGTGCAAAAGCCCTGCACAATCTCACCTGCAAGTCACCTCCTGTGCTGGCAGGGCTGCACACAGGGAGGAAGATGCAGTGACAGCAAAAAGCCAGGCAGAGTAGACTGACAGAGACCAGAGTCGTTATAAAGTTAGCAGCGACAATTCCTTGCATGCTTGAAGTTACTCTAATCGCTTGTAAAACTTTACAAATTAATCTACTGCTTTGCACATAAATAATTCACCCAGGGACTGATTTACTGTACAAGGTCTATAGTGCTCACATGCTTCCCCTGTTAAAACAATTCCAGTTGCCATTGAGGAAGAACACAAGAAAGGATGACTCTTTTCCAGTCCTTTTTCAAAGAAGCTGCCATAATATTTAACCTTTCCTCTACTCTTCCACCAACATGCTCCCCACCCCACCCCACCCCACCCCGACATTGGTTCTCACACCCCAGATATGAAAGCAGATAAGGAGGTCCCTGGCTTGCTGCTTCCTGCTGGTGAGTCACAGCTCTGAGTCACCCTTTGTGTTCTAGGGAACCTGGAAGGCTTTGAAACTCGCTGTTGATATTGGCAAAACCACCTCTTCTTGCTTTGAGGGTAAAACAATTTACACACATCATTTTTGGTCTGAAAATAGCAGTTGAGATGAAAACAGCAAGAGGATGACCAAAGACTTTCTTGTACTGGAGTCTCTACACAGCAGCAGCAGAACCTCCTGGTCCTGGGGCACAGCTGCACTGAAGTGACTGAGCCACAAAATATCCACTTACGCCCTGAGGACCCAGGCAAGATGTATTCAACACTCTTGACTGTCTCCTATGCACAGAAGGTACCACTATTTATGATTGTGGCTACAACAACATCTAGAGCAATTGGTCACCTTTTTTCAGTGATGACCATTGTCACCTGCTGGGTCACCTTTTGCTCCCCACAGCCAGGTGAACTGAAGTCAAATAGTACCAATTCCATTCCTGACATCAGTAAGCCAACCTGTTTATCCTGGTGCATTACCTCTAGCAAAGTCAAGCCACTCTTCAGGTATCAGACATTAAGGAGCTTAGCACCAGGAGATCCAGACATAAGTGTCTTTCCATAAACAAGAGTTTGTCCCATCTCAGTTGAGACACACCAGTAATGAGGGGAAACTGTCAAATCCACCTCGAGAATCCATGTGTCTGCCTAGTCCCTCTCTGTCTCCACAGATCAGCACTTTGTATTTATGTAGAAAAAAAATCCCCTCATTCTTGGCAGAGAAAAGCTCCCATATTTTTATTAACATGTTTAAACATTACATCAAGCTGCTCATCTCAAACATTCATCTGCATCAGCGACTTCTGTGCCTACTTCTGTATCTGTTTTACAAAACCTCTAATTAAATTAATTATGCTTTAATATATATATTTTAATTTCCTTTTGCAATCATATTTCAGACATCTTTTGATCTCTTACTGCAATTCCAAGCTACACTCCTTTTCTTCATGTCTGTTTGGTAAACACCTTTGCTTGGGCCAGATTCATTAGCATTTTAATTATTTTCTCACTCCAGGACTTCTCTGCTATCCCTTCTTCCCACAGTATGTCAAATTAGGCCATTTCTAGATTAATTCCTAAATTCACTAAAGTCTTAAAGCATAAGTATGACAGCATAAAGAAAACAGAAAAAGTTATCTGTAAAAAGTACAGTTAGTTGCTATGTTTCCTTTCAGAGTGTAACTATTGTTAAAGAAATTATTTTAAGGAAATCAGTTGTAATACTCCTTAATGGGGATTTTGCATGATAAAGAAACCTGCCAAAGCACATGAAAAGGCAATTAAAATATCAGTTGTAACAGGGTTTTTTTAACATTTGCTTGAATGAGTGTTGAGAAAATGAAATCCTGATGTGCTATAATCTCGCAAAAATTTTAACCTGAATTTTTAAAAAAACTTGACTGAGTGGAAGCTTGAGTACTCTTCTTACACATCTCTTTCAAATAGTTTATTTTTAAATAAATTACTAAAAACCATAGCACTACAGATCATGTTTACTACTTCATCAATTCTAAATGTTTTAACGTTTGAATTTGGCTACTTTTTAAAATGGCTACACACTTTAAAAAACAAAGCAAAATGTTTCAGCTAACCAGAGATGTCCTGTCCTTTCCCCTCCCCCAAGTCTGGTCAGCAAATTTAAGTAAAAAAAAGCAGTTTTTTCAGCTCTGCACATAAACAACTCCAACAATTTATCATGCATCAGATCCTAAAAATTCATGTACATGTTTCTTAGTCTGCTTTAATCAAAGCAAGAAAAATGTACCTTCCTTCTTATGTTTAGACCTCACTGATTTGTGACTGATGTAGAGAGGACATGCACATAATCAGCAATGTGGGTCAACTATCAAGTGATTATTTGTCTGATCCCTTCCTTATATTACTACATACATAGCACCATCACTAAGCTATACTTTAGAAAAGAAATCCACTAACACTAATGCTGATCCAGTAAAAAGAAAAACCCAAGCACCCTTAGCATAGGCAGTCCACAGTCCATCCAGTAATTCAGCCCTCGGTGTTTACTCAAGGTAAAATGTATGTGGTACAATCCAGACAAAAGTACATTTGCAATACTTTTAGGCTTTATTTTCATTGGCAAAAGGACAAGTTTCACCATAGGGAGAAAAAAGTTGGTGTTAAACCTCTAGCTCTCCTGTAAAGAAGTGGAGCCAAAGCCCTTGGCTTTCACATCAGGTGAAATCAAGGCTACAGGAGGGATAAGGGTCAGACCTACTGATGGCATGCTAAAAGCTTCCAATGTTTTTACTTTTCTTTGGATTTAATAAAGTCTATAGGCAATGTTCTTATGGAGGGTTGAAACAGCAGTTCACACCTTCAGCTCATTAGAAATGGCTCCATTAAACCACTTCACTGCCTTTCCAGACAAATTCACTTAGAATCTAAGTTACTATTTTAGCTGAATTCACTTGCAAACCAAAGACAGGCCACTTATATTTGTATTAGCCAAAATTAACTTCTAATGGGAATTATTTAAGCAACATGAAAGCACGTACATTGTACAACTGGTTTTCCCAGGCAGACAAGCTTTTGACTTGCTAACTTGCTTCTTATCCAGGAGGACAACGTTCCTAGCATGAACCTCTCCCACACACATTCAAAATGCACTTGCTTTCCTTACTGCCAGTATTGTGGGAGCAATGAGAATATTGCACCACCTTTGTATCCTCTCGTAACATTAGCAGGTATCTCAGGCTGGTCTAGCTGAACTTCAAGAATAAACAAAGAGAGCAGGATCTGCTATTACAGGTCTGAGGCTGCAATCACTCTCAAAAATTATTGCAAGCAGAAATCTTGTTCTGCAGTCCATTCCCAAATTTAGTTGTCTGAAATATTTCAAGTAGCTTCCCATAGGACATTGATGCAAAGCAGCAAACAGCATGTAAGACAATGCCTTGAGGCCCCCACAGTCATTTGGCTATGGCACCCATTGGGAAATGGACATTTCCAAATCTAAGTCCATATCCAGATTCCAGCGAAAATATTCAATTCTTTCACCAGCTTACAGTGAACTCCAATTTAAATGGATGTTTAACAGTGTTAAACATCTCGCCAGCAAGTACATATCAGAGTCACTACAGTGAATTCTCTGAAAATTGTATATGTGACTTGATTAACGTTTTCAATAGAACTTATCTCTGAAGACAAAAATCAAAATGGATTTCTACTGAAGAGGTACCAACTAGGGCTTCTTTCAGGCAGGTAACAATACCAAAATTCTAACACTTCCTAGCAATAATTTATGTACTTTATATGTTCCTGGGAAATATTCTCACTGGAAATGAAAGAGGGATTAATGAAGGGCAAGAGTGAAGGAGAGCAACAGCCCGTCTTTGCTGAAACCAGCAATGTCCACCAGCAGGAGATATGACCTTTATGGTTTGATTGAGGAAGACTGAGTATAGGAACCATGTGAGCTCAGTGTACAAACAGCTTTCAGATTCATTTGGAAGCTATTCATAGACTGAAATAGGATATGAAAGCAACACAAGAGTGACCAAAATATAACATTTCTTCCCACAACTAACAAGCTTTTTCCAGTTTGGCCTGCTACATCCAACCCTGCTTTCCTCATATTCAATGCGAGTTGCAAAAGTCTGCTCGAGACCAGCTTATCTGATTTCACGCAGGCACCTGTAAATGTAGGGCAGTGATATCGGGTATCTGTCCTACTTTAGTAGTTCCACTTAACTCCACAAGGCTTATTTGGAGCCTAATCTTTCATTATACAAACAGGATGAAAACAGAAACTCAACAAGATACTGGCACTTCTCTTTATGAAAATAATGCACTGGGAACTAATATATGGTAAGCACATTATCATCATCATATACATCAGCATTTAATCTGAAAATAATGAAACAGTGGTCACCTAACTGGGCTGTTGAAGTCTAACAATGCCAATTCTAGTGTTAGTTTTTGATACAGGGAGTGGGGGAAATGATGGAAAAAAAAATAATATATGAAAGACTGTTCAAGAATAGGGAAAAGAACCAGAAGTAGAGAAGGAAAAATTGTAGTGGAAGGGACAAATGCCAAAACTGAAGGCTATCCCAAAAGTGAATTTCCCTAATGACAGTGAATACAAGGATGAGCTAAGAAGCAACACCAACAAAAGTCTATGTGATTCTTCTTGTGGGTTTGAGATTCTCATACTTCTGCCTGTGAAAAGATTTTGGTTCTCGGAGCCCCAGGTCCACCTCTGTGGCTGTAGGCTTGAGACCAAAGCTCCTACTGAGTACTTGCACTCAACTATTGAGCACACCCCAAAACTGAAAGTCTTCTCAGAGTTACCTCTTGGGAAACACACCTCATGCCTTCTCACTGGAGTACTGCATATTTTACCCAACATATAACTAATGAGAAGTACTTAAATATTGCTTGGAAAAGATGAGATGACACATGTAGAGAAAGGAATTGCTTTTGTAGAAGAGGAAGGTTTGTTTTAACCCAGAACATCTGTGCCCTCTCAGCCTGGCCCTTGGCATCCCTTCAGCACATGGGGAAAGCAACCCATGTATGGGTAAAGGAGTTATGTTTAAAAAGTCAGATATGTGGTTTTCCTCAGCTCTTTTCCCCTTCCCTGCAGGAAAATATACGTGGTATAATATATAATATAAGGTATAAGACATAAGATATATAATATATGTAAGGTATAAGAAAATACCTTAGTTTATACTTCTACATACACAAAGTGATTTTTCAGGCTGTGGCTAGCATTTTCTGAAGATGGTGTTTACCTCTCATGCTTCAGAAATTTCACAGGATTGTCATGCTAACTAAGATCTTTTCTAAGTTGTCAAAGTATTTGGGTGTAAAGAGACTTACCCAATGCCAATGAGCAACAATTAAAATAATTGCATACTACTGATGTGTAACTGGCACCCTTTAAATTCTCATATCTTTTGCACTAAGACACCAGAAATCCTCTTTTGTGGCCCAAGTGCGTAAGCCATGGGCATCGTTAAAACTATAGTAATTATGACAATAGGATCTGATTGTCCTATTCAATCCAATAGGATCTGATTCTTAATTTGCTGGGGGAAGGTAAGTCCTAACAAAATAAACGTTCTTCTGCTGTGATATGCAAGTTCTATATCTTAAAAGAAAACAAGATTTGAGCAGAAATAAGACCCGCACCCGTTTGTTCAACATTTTCCTTCCGTTGTTCACTGCATTCTATTGTGCACAAGCAATAGAGATTTTTACAAATACAATTTTATGCAAGCTCTTTGTGATAAAAATAACTCCTTTCACTATTCACACTCAAGTGCAGCATGATTCTTGCTCCTCCTTCCAAACTGACTTGCACGTATTTGAGCAGGTCTTGATGTCCCTCTACACACTGACACAGAGGGGGATGACAGAGCTGAAGGAATGTGCTTACTGCTTTGTGCTCACACAGCAAAAATGAAAAGTAGGTTGTTTGATGTTGAGGGTAAATTGAATTGATCCAGGCATTCCTTTCTAACACTATTATTTATGACAGGCTGTACATATTATTGACCAGTGAATATACAATAATAATGTAATTAGCTTTCACTTAAACAGTTACCTCACTGTCATTTCCAATCCAAATTCAGGAAGCAGCACAGACTCAGGAGGGCAAAGGGTTGCAATTAACAGGCACAGCTCACTGCTGGAACTGCTTTAACCCTCTATAGGTACATTTTCAGATACAGCAAGCAGCCAAATGCAGTCCACAGCATTACCCAGAGGAAGATTTACATTTCTACATTCATTAGCGTTTGTGAAGTTACTCATTAAATCCTGACTGAGCCCAGTGGTGTGAACCAGTCTCATGCCTCAGCAGACAGATGATCCATCAGGTCCTGTTTACTGGGATCATAACACCACACTGAAAGCAAGATATGGGTTTTATAGACAATAAAGAACCTCCCTCTTCACCTTCTCAACTCTGGCTTTGCACTGGACAAAGAGCCACCAGCCAGTCTCCTCTCATGCAAATACAAAAATATCTAGGACTTATGTACAACTATCTTGAACAACTGGTGTTGTAGAGCCGAATTCAGTTCCAAGGCCAATAAATGCTGCTGTTCTTTCCTATTAACAATTTCGCTGGCATCTTCTGAGTACAGTTCTCAGGGAACCATCCCCAGCTAATCTCTCTTCCAATGTTTTATCAGAAAGTTACTCTGGCTTGGTATATGTAGTGGGGAGAAACCACGTCCTTAATTGGTATAACCATACCAATGATCATAGACTGGTTTGGGCTGGAAGGGACCTCAAAGATCACTTAGTTCCCACCCCCCTGCCATGGGCAGGGACACCTTCCACTAGCCCAGGCTGCTCCAAGCCCCGTCCAACCTGGCCTTGGACACTGCCAGGGAGGGGGCAGCCACAGCTGCTCTGGGCAGCCTCTGCCAGGGCCTCACCACCCTCACAGGGAAGAATTTCTTCCTTATATCTAATCTAAATCTACCCTCTTTCAGTTTAAAACTGTTACTCCTCATCCTATCCCTACCCTTCCTGATGCAGAGTCCCTCCCCAGCTTTCCTGCAGCCCCTTTCAGTACTGGAAGGCCGCTGTAGGGTCTCCCCAGAGCCTTCTCTTCTCTGGGCTGAACACCCCAACTCTCTCAGCCTGTCCTCACAGGGGAGGTGCTCCAGCCCCTCATCATCTCTGTGGCCCTTCTCTGGCCCTGTTCCAGCAGGTCCATGTCATTCTTATGTTGGTGCCCCCAGAGCTGGACACAGCACTGCAGGTGGGGTCTCATGAGAGCAGAGGGGGAGAATCCCCTCCCTCACCCTGCTGGCCACTCTTCTCTTGATGCAGCCCAGGACACAGTTGGCTTTCTGGGCTGCGAGTGCTCATTGCCGGCTCATAGTCAGTTTTCCATCCTCTACTACTCCCAAGCCATTCTCAGCAGGGTGGCTCTCGATCTACTCTTCACCCAGCCTCTATCTGTGCTTGGGATTGCCCCGACCCATGTGCAGGACCTTGCCCTTGGCCTTGTTGAACTCCACGAGGTTTGCACGGTCCCACCTCTCCAGCCTGTCCAGGTCCCTCTGGATGGCACAGCCCTTCCCTCCAGCGTGTCAACTGCACCACACAGCTCGGTGTCATTGGCAAACTGCTGAGGGTGCACTCAATCCCACTGACTGTGTCGCCAACAAAGCTGGCTAAACAGCATCGGTCCCAAAACAGACCCCTGAGGAACGTCACTTGTCACTGCTCTCCCCTTCGACACTGAGCCATTGACTGCAACTCTCTGAGGACAACAATCCAGTCAATTCCTTATCCACCAAGTGGTCCATCCATCAGATCCATGTGTCTCCAATGTAGAGACAATCTTGACATGCAGGACAGTGTCAAATGCTTTGCAAAAGTCCAGGTGGATGGCATCTGTTGCTCCTTTATCCACCAACAATGTAACCCTGTTGTAGAAGGCCACCAAATTTGTCAGGTACAATTTGCCCTTAGTGAAGCCATGTTCAGTAACATATAGATGTATCAAGTCTAGATATGACTATACTAGCTATGTATAACCTATTTTGAATAGGGAACAGATGAAAATTCTTCTGGGAAAAAGATTTCTTGGGGCTGACCCAAGAGAAACATTAATAACATTCAGTAAATTTAAAAAATCATGCTAGGTCATAGTATGCCTTTTTGGTTTTTTCACAGTCATTGTGTCATGAAGCTGAGAGCACTGGGAACCAACAGGTTAGGCACAAAAGAGACTTTATGTATTAACCACAAAAGAGAGGCCCTTGGCAGCCTCTCATTCAGCAGTGAGGGTACTCAGCACACAGGAAATCCAGAGTCCAAAAACTCTTTTTCAGATTCAGAAAGGAGGCCTTGCACCACCAGGGAGAATGTGCTACAAAAAGGTACCCAAAAGCCTATTCCCTCCATCTGCATGTGCTCCCCTGTGGATGCTTTCATACATGAGCTGGGGACCCAAGTTCCTGGGCAGGGTGCACACAAAGGCCATTTCTTGTCCCAGATGAATCAGATCAAACCCTTTTCAGTTATTTTCATTTTCTGAAACAGCAACAAAAAATCCTCCCATGTCCTTTTCTAAATCCCTATTTCCTCACCTATAATCACTTAGAGGAGTACACTAATGATAACTCTTTCGAAACTCAGAGGATGAAATTATGATCAAATTGAAGAATTACAGTTTCCAACTTCCCCTTTTTCTATTGTAGAGCCTAGCTCTGCATTGTTTTAATTTAAAGGAGAGATTAATACCAACTGCGTTTAGCCTTTTATCTTTGCTCAACAAAGTTATATCATGTTCTGGTAACGAATTCAAGTGAAAATAATCACCTTTTTCACAGCACTAAATGCCTAGGACAGATTCTGGTTTGCCTGTTCTGACATCTTATGTTTATTCAGGACAGACATGGCACAGGCAAAGAAGGAAAAAAAACCTGAGCTGTAATACCGAAGGACCAGCCTAGGGTTAAAAATTATTTTCATGCCTAAAATTCCTACAGTTCTGTGAAACTGGCAAAGCAGGTGTCATTTATGATAGTAGCAATTTCTGTGGTGATGTCGGTCTACTAGCATCTCAGTGGAGACAATCACAAATTCATCTTTTAGAGACAGAAGGATTATTTCACATATTGAAAAAAACAAGTAATCTAAAAAGTGTAGTGATATTCATGGCACAAATAGATCTGTGCCACAGGGAAGATCTCTGGGTGTTTCAGGATGTATGACTAATTGGCAAGATACAAGAAACAGCAGCTATAGGGAGCACAATGCAAGCGCTCAGTACCATTGTTTTTGAAATTAATGTTTATCAGTTTTCCATGAATCACTAACTGCGCTTTAAATACCACTGCCTGTATACAAGAGACTATAAATAAACCCAGTTTATTTGGCTGTTCTGGAGAAAGCTGTGAAAATGTTGACATTTGTTCTTAATATAGATCAATGATGAAGCGTTTTCACAGGACTGAAACACCACATTTTCTTTTTCTAGATGAGAATGACAAAATAATTCTGCATGCTGTCACATCCCTTTCTGATGCCTTATCAGTCTGTTTGGTAATAACACTCCTGAAGTTGTTTTGACTTGACTAGACTTTTTTTTTTTTCCTTCTAATGACTTCAGCCTACAATACATCACAATGGTTATAGTGGTTTGTGTTTTATAACACTTGGTTACCTCCCAAGCTCAATATGATCACCAGACCAATATTATTGGAAGTTTAAATCTGCACAAATCCATTTCAGTTAGTGGAACTATAAACCCTTTTGCTTATATTTCACAAACATCGGTTGTCTCAGAGCTACACTCAGATCAGAAAAACTTTCTCCTCCAAGTGAGAAAAGTAAGAATGAGTCAAGTGGCTTGTGAACTGTCACACAGCAGGACAAAACAAGTTACCAAGCCTTCCCTGCACCACTTGCTCACAAGGAGAAAGGATATAGGGAATCAAACTGCTGAGCAACATGGACACTCAGAGGAGCTGCTGGAGAGCAGAGCTCTGTCTCAATCTCCAGGACCACTCACTTTCTTACAGACTTCAAAGACAACTGAAAAAAATTAAGCTTTGATCTTAGCAAAGATGCCTTTCCCATGCAGGAGGATGAACACATCAACCTCATTGTACTCAAAGTTATCCAAGAATTAATTTGGACTAACATAACTTTGTCAGACATTTAAATGAAAAACAAATGAGCCTGTACACACAAAAAAAAAGCAGTTAAGGAACCTGTGCATTCCAGTCCTGGTAACAGGACTAAAAGCTCAAAAAATAACACGAGGCTACATTTCTAGTGTTATCTGAGGTCTACGGATACATTTGTCTATTTTCTAAGCACTGTTATGATACATAATGATGTGAAATATATATTCTAGTCTTATCTTAAGGACAGGACAAAGTCAGTTCTTTCACTTTCCTTCCCACTTCATGAACAGCCCCACTATCCACCCATTAGTCATGTTTCTAACATGCTAGCTTTAGTCTTTCTATTCACAGGACTTTGCACCAGCTCCTTTTGGTTCTTATTCACGTAACTTCATGCCCTATGAGATTTCACTTGAATTTCAGGTTCACAGTAGCCAGAACTGCCACGTCTTCAGCATCCTTCCTATGGAGCATAATTTCAAGAGTACATTTTGGTTTCTTTGAAGTGACCCTTAGAATGTTGCCCTACTCAAGCGGGCATACCATAGAGTAAATCAATAATAATATCACTGCACTGCAACTGTTTGATTCAGGTCAGATCTTCAAAATCCTGGAGGATACTTTGAACAGCGATAAAAGAATGTTCTATCAGCCTGTCCTCGATGCACTGTACCAAGCTTTCTTTGTAGGAGACAGGCACTGGAATCTGGGTAGAAATAAATAAGGAATTACAAGAAAACCGTACTGAACCGCACATGTTTTTCTACCATGGATCAATACAGCTTCCAAGAAATCAAAGGTTTTGAAGAAAAAGCAGCACATGGTGTGCATACTCAAAAAAAAAAAAAAGTCAGGTGGTAGCCGTATAAAACCTAAGAAGCTCAAAGGAAAAAACTTCAAAACAAATACTTGTATGCTTTCTTCTAGACAGATTTCTTTATGGTGCAAAATAGGTTCTTAAATATTTTAGAGTTATGTTTTATTACATGTTAGGTCTGGAGTGTTTTGGAGAGTAGTTGTATTTGTAGTAAGAGCAGTAACTTGACAGTACAACTACTTTTTCTAGGCAACCTACGTAGATTAGAGTTGGACTTCCTGAGCCCCAAATGCCAACACTTTCAGGCTGCAGCTATCACTGTTCCAAGAGACGAAACACACAGATATCTTCCCCTCCCACTGTGGCTGTTGGAAAGTTGTGGGGTTTCTGCATTAGTTAGCACAAGTGGACCTTGTTTTTCCTCATTAATTGCACCAGCAGGGTATATAATAAACAGCTGCTTCAGAGGGAAGAGAAGTGAGAGGGGATAATAATGAAAGGAGCATCCAGTGTAATGAATAAAGTGGTTCTGATTCAGCCTGTTCGTTCTCTTGCTGGCATTTGTGAACAGAACAAAGTAACTGAAGTAACAGCCTCAGTATGCACGCAGTCACTAAAACACTGATGAGCTCTAGTATTTCCAAGGCACATGTATTTAGCTCATGTAATTTGAATATTGAATACATATTGCTGTCCCAGAACTTTTCAGTCTTGATGTAAAATCTGGGAATATTACTCTAACACAACCTTTTCTGGGCATTCCCAAACTTAACACAGGGACATACATCACGTACAGAGAGTTGCTTGAGTAGGGGTGTGCAGACAGAGTCACTGAAGAAAAACACCCCATACAGACCCCAGAAAAAGGGAAACACCTTCTTCCAAAGCCACCTGATTTACCAGGAATATACTTTTCCCAGTTCAGCCAAGAGAATATTTAGTGCCTGAAAATATGGCTGAAACGGTTTAGAGATTAAGTGAAATGCCCTGCTACCTTTACTGCATATTTTCTTTCCCTTCCTTCAGCTGCTTTAGTACAACAGGAAGCTGCTAGAAATAGCACGTTCTGCTTTGTATACATCTATGTTTTTTATAAACAGTAATGTAAAATCAAGGTCCCTCACCCTTTCTCCTTTCTTTAATATGAAACTCTTTAATATGAAAGCTTTTAAAAGAAATCTTAACTGGGAAATAAGAACATAATGTTCTTCTGCAAACAACGGAGACTACTTACACCTGAGATCCAACCACCAAATACCAAGTATCTTGTTGATGGAATTACAATGAAAGCTTAGAAGAAAGGTCTCCAAATTAATTCAAGAGCATTAGACCCCCAAATTACACTACAATTCAAATATGCTTTAGCTCTTCCAAAAAAACCATAACATAAGCATGTAATTCAAGCTCTAAAACGCACACTTCATGCCCATAAAGCAAGCAGATTAATTTAGGAAACCAAATTATAAAACACTTCCCTACATTACATTTTCTTCCTAAAGCACTGAAGAGGTACAACTTCTCCCCCAGGGAACATCTTGGCTAGTGCAAAAGCAGAAAACCATCAGGGCTACAGAACAGCACCCTACAGCATCACTAAGGAATGGGGCAATAACCCCTGGCTGTGCTTAAATAGGGCCTTGGGCAGGGTCATGTGGGGTCGCAGGTGGGGCTGATCAAGGTTGTTAAGGTGGAGTAGAGGGTTTAGCAGATACATGTCGTCTAAACTTGGAAAATTACACTGCCAGTCTCCATCTTTCCAGTTGTTGAGAGTATTTTCCTTGCTAATGTAGATGAGGGATGCTGCTTTCTATACCATAGCTATAAAAGTCACTAAGAGGGAAACTTTCAAGTAAGCCAGAAGGTTTTAGACACATGAATCTCACTACTTGTCAGTGAAAGCTGTACTCTTAAATATATCCCTTAGATACACCCATAAATCTCATCCAGAGTGCAAAAGATTTCTAGAAAGGGGACTGAGAGGAGGGATACTTACAGTTATTCCTTTCCTAATGAAATCCCCCTGTTTTCTCCCCAACACCCCCAAATCCCATGGCAAGCCCCAGTTAAATGGCTTGAACCAAGCCAAGCAGACACCAATGGGACACACATCAGCACAACCATAGGAGCCAGAAAGCATGACAAGGAAAGGGGCAGAAGAATAGGGATGGAGTAATTTAAAGCAGGGAGGAAGAAACCTTCCCCCATGGGAAGTGATCATCTGTGCACTCTACAAACAGCCTTGTGCTCCACTTGCCATTGGCTTTCATCCACGTCGGGCCATCGTGGCCACTGGCTTTGCTGGGTGTGCGCTCGGCACAGCGTGGAGCTTGTGTGACCAGTGTAGCCCCTTGGGCTGCCTTGTGCAATGCGTGGCATTTCCTGGCCATAATGTCCTTTTGTACAGCTAAAATAAGCTGTGTGTTCTCTTTTTAAAAGCATCCCTCTGTCATCGTGTTATTAAAATAACATCAACATCCCTCCAGTCTATGCGTTAGTGGTTAAAATCTGCTGTCAACTACCAAGCAAAATGTGAATGAAATGAAGAACAAATTCTCTAACTTCATCAGTATTGTTTTTCTCTTCTTCCCCCAGATAATATCTTAAAATAGAATGTCTTATTAACCACAGACCAGAAGGTTAATAAGTACATCAACAAAACAAATGTAGTAAATTAAAACAATGCATTAACATTCATTAGTATTTCACTGTTGATTCCCAAACATGCTGCTATTGCTATTGTGTTATTATCAGGCAATAATTGTTATGTCAAAAGATAGGACCCATATGGTTCAATGAGTTCCTTTGGGAGCTTCTTCTGCATGAAAGTCAATCAAAAATATGATTCTATAAGGAAAGACGTAGACACAGGAGAGCTGCTGTCTGTATATGCAACCCATGTGAGAGACTCAAGTGACTGTTTTAAATAAAAGTTTTTAAACCTAGGGAAAAAAAGTGAGAGTTAGGAAACCAGCAGTAAAATCAGCAAATTTGTTCAGAGTATGTAAAACTCAAATGCCAGTCTTTGCCAGACTGGATCCTGTTATCTTAGCAATAGAAAATGCCCTCTAAACACTCCAGGAAAATTCAAACTTTGTATATATTTTTCCTACCCATGATAACTGAGAATGCTGATCCAGGGGAGCTAAACCAGGCTGTTTTGAACACATTTACCATCCGAAAAACCCACAATCATTAGGTGAAGCCTGAATAGATGGAGGGAGGCTAATGTACTGCACTGAATATCCTGGCTAAACTTGTCTGCCATCAAACATTAAATCCTGTCTTACAACTCAGGGTCTTCTTCGTAAACTTTTAATCCATGTAATTAACTTCTCAGGTGTCATAACATACAAGATGTACAGCCTCTCAGCTGCCTCTTCTCATTCAGCTGCCCTCATCCTCACTTATCTCCTGACCATCCAGCTGGAAAGTGTCAGGACAAGCCACGGTGGCTGTGCTGTGGTGCTGGGTTTCAGTGCCATCTGATGTCCACCTGAGACCTCGTGTCACCGCCTGCTCCAGATTCCCCGCTGGGGATGGAGCCCTGCACAGCGCTGCAGCACCCAGCTCAGAGCAGCCACGTCTGCACCGCGAGCCTTTGCCTAGCGCTCTCTGCAACATCGCTTTCTTTTTCTTTCCTCATAGCTTCACTTCCTCTTTTCTCCTGCAGCTTCTTGCTCTGCCTCGGAGCAGAGCGGAGCTGGGCTGTGGCTGGCTTGCTCTGACCTCCTGTGCCTGTGGTTGCACAGCTCCCAGCGCCCGCCACGGGCCTTGACCTCTGCCTGACTCGTGCTTCCACTGGGGGACTATTCCTATCGCCGTTGTTGATTTGGAGGGTTTGGTGGGCCATACAAGTAAACAGAAATCCGAACTGTAGGGTTTTGAAGCAACACTTGGATTACATCACCGCCTTTGTATTTTTGGATATCCTTCCCAAGTTCATTATAAATTACTGTGTGCTCCTTACTTCACTGTTTTAATAGCACAAGCTGTTTTGCCTAGCTCTATCTCACTGTTCTATCTGTCAGTTTGTATTTACCAGGCACACACTTGTTGTGAAAAGAGTTGCGTAAGCTGGTTTCTATGGTCGGTTTCTATTCACCATCTGCTTGACTGAAAAAATATCTTTTTTTAGTTAACATACTGGGTCTGGTGTTGGCATCTTTTGTTTCCTTCCAGAGGCAATCTCAGAAACATAGGAGGGACTGTGAGGTTTTTCAGGAGGAGGAAAGGCCTTTTGAAATAGCCCATTTACCCAGCTAAGAAAGGTATTGCCCCTGCCTGAACACCGCTGGAAACTTAACATCCTGAAAAGCCTCTTTCCCTGTACCCAGCTGCTTTCCATAGCACTGCTTTATCATAACACAGATAAAAGTCTTTCTATAAGCCTCTTTCTATATATACATCCATCCTGTTTCTGGGCTGGTTTCCTAAGGAAACTGGGGTCTGTGCTCACCATCACCTTGTTTTCCTCCTTCTCGAGCTGCTGTTGAGCCACTGGCCTATTTCTGCCCCATTTGGAAGAGAGGGCAGAAAATTACGTTTCCACACACTTCACGTGAATGCAGCTGGGAAGGGGGGGAGGCCTATTAATGACCCCAGTGAGAGACAGGCCAGCGTGAGAGCCCACCCTTTGCTAGACACCAGGGAGTCTGCTCAGGAGAGGGATGCTCTGAATGCCCCGTTCATGGAAAATTGCTTTAAATGGAACTTGCAACTTAGCAGACACAAATGTGTCCTAGCAAGTCCATAAGAAACTGCTGACAGGACTGCCTGTTTTCTGCAACTCTCTCCAGCTAAGAATATCAAGAAGTGACCAGGCAAGCCGAAGGGCCTGGATGGGCAGCAGCAATAGTGGTACAAGTGATGCGTGATGAGATGTGTGGTTTTAGATGACGGAAAACCACAGTCCTCAGGAAGAAAGGCTTCTGTTTTCTACAGCTGCATGAGGCAGTGGAAAGGCCAGGCTGTAAGATCACAGATTAACAGCCAGAGCAGCTAAAAGCAGGCACGCAGCGCATACACCCCAAAGCAGTTCCAGACCTGTGATTCATCCAACACCCACCACTGTGGCTTTTGTCACGCAAGGGGCATCAGCGAAAGCGAGGGCTGCCGGTTCACTTTGGTGAGCATTTCTGAGAGCAGTCTCCCAGTTGCTGAGCTGGATGAAGCAGTGTGTGCTGCGGGTAGCCCGCTGCCTTGGCCCCTCCAGCAGCACTGGGTGTTCCCCACGCACCACCTCTTCCTCTCATTCAGCACAGGGAAGCCGTGGACATCCACTGGTGCCTGGCAGCCTGCCGCTGTCGCCAGGGATCTGGCAGCTTCGCCAGCCCAGCTCCTGGGCAACGAGCACATATTTCTTTTGAAGAAAGCTAAACACACCCCCAACCATGCTGTCCAGGGGAGAATGGAGCAGCTGCGGCGAGGAGAGATGCATGAGCCAGCACCAGCAGCGGCCCCCCCACTCTGGCCCAGGAGTTGACCCAACGAGCAGGTTACCTGGAAGATGACCCTCAAGGTGGTACACAAAGTGCTTCTGAGACCCAGGTTATCCCCTACACGAAACTCCCTGGGTGTCCCTGCGCCATGTGGCTGTTCACAGGACATAAGGCAGCCTCAGCTGTTCCTGAGCATGTCCCATCAGCAGCTGTAATTCCCTTGCAGAAGTATGTAAGAACGGTTTGATCAAAATGTATTTTCTTCTTATATGCTGCTCCTTCATCCATGGCTCACTGCTGTCTCAGTTTGCCTGGAAGAAATGTTATATATGCTTCAAGCATAGCACAGGTACAGGGTTGAAACTTTTCCCTTTAAAATATAATAAACTAAATTTTTAGAGGACAAAACCCATCAAAGTAGCATCTACTCTCACAGCATATGGTTTTAAAGCAGCGAAAGCATACACCTCCTGCAGCTGAGGAAGCTCCTTCTTGGCTCTCCCCTCCGTGGAGTGGCTTTTCACAAAGACACTGCAATGGACAGTGGGCAGCCAGTACAAGCTGAGGGATCAGGTACCCTTACATGGACACAAAAGGCTCTGAACTAGCCCAGTCATCATGCTTTACTGTAGAAAAGGGTGCATACCTTAAAAGGTTTGGGCATTTGCAGAATTGTTTTTGCAATCTACACAATGTAAAACAAACAAAATTTAAACTAGAAAGTAATTGCAAGTTTTTTCTCCTAAAAAGTGAAAGAAACATAACAGGAAAAGCCTCAAGTCCTGAGCAGCTGAAGGGGGAAAATATAAAGGAGGCCTAAGATAAGCAAACCAAAATTTACTTCAAGGGTTATAGCTCGTTTACAAGGTTCAGCCAGAGCACAAAGCACAGAGAAAGCATCTGGCCACAATCCCTTCATGCACTTCAGCAGCCTGCAAATGAGATCTAAACCAAAAATAATCAAACAAAACAACTTCCAGAAGGAAAGTTTCCTGTCAAAACCTCCTGACTGCTCATCAGCAACACCCAGACTATGCTTTAATAAAAGTTACTCTTTCTGAAAGGCTGGAGAGCTCTTAGCATGAGCTGCACCTGCCTGTCTGTGGCCACCCAGACCCACCAAAGCTCTTCCTGGGAACATGAAGCAAAAGGAGATATAAAAATAGGTCCCTCTGTCATGGTCTTGACAGGTCATCACATATACTTTTTGCATTTAAATACATGAGGGGGAAGTTTCCATGCCCTCCAGAAATCTTCTTCTCCCTGACGTTCTTCTGCTGTTTGATGGGAACTCAAGGCTGCCAGTCATTGAAGCTGTAAAATCACCTGCCTTGGGAAGTCCGATTTTAAGTTACAGATACCCAGATAAGGCAACAGCAGAAGCTCTCAAAAAACAGTTTATGTGGGAAAAATAGTGGTGCTGCAGTTAAAAGACTAATCTACTGTGGGGATTCGCTCATCTGCCTTTGCAGTACCTCACCACAGTCTGGAGAAGGAAAACATCATTAGCTGAGCCACACTGCTTCAGTCAATTACTTTATTTCCATCCCTGGTTAGGAGCATTGTATTTGGTGTGAAGCAGTAAGAGTCAAGTGTTGAGGACCAGGACATTTTAAAAAGGCATTTATATATATTTTTGTGCAATAATTTCTGAAAACCAATTTTGTCACTGGTGTGCACCAAGGCTCTTCAGAACCGTTTGTATGAGTCATGGGGCTAGGCCAGAAGTTACATTAAAAATACCTTACACCTCTAAAAAAAAATAAACAACAACAACAAGGAAAAAAGGCATTATATCCCACAACTATTCTTTTTGCAGCAGTAGAGGCAAGACCTACAATCACAGCTAGGGCCAGTGACCAGCTGCCAGAGCTGTTCCAGCAAGACAAGGTATTTCTTACATGTCCAACAAGACGGTGTCTACTAGAGTGGTTTTTTTACCTCTTTCATGGAAAGCTTTGAATTAAGTGGAATCTTAAAGGTTGTGCTCTGGCAGGGGGAGCCTGGACTAGAGAGACATAGATGCTGGGTTTGGGCCACAGTGCCCAATCATGCAGGAGGTCTGAGAAGGGGTGTTTCGATATAGCTGCTCTTCCTGAGAGGATCATGCCGCTATATCCATTGTCTGCCAGCCAGAAAACCTTCCTTGGGGAGTGTTCATTTTGACTGTGAATGGCATTATCCACTTCTCACTGTATCCTATATACTGTCTATATAACGGATCATTCTGTCCTGGAAGAGTCAGAACGGTTTCGGCTGGAAGGGACCTTTAAACGCCATCTGGTCCAACCCCCCTGCAATGAGCAGGAACATCTTCAGCTAGGTCAGGTTTCTCAGAGCCCCGTCCGACCTGGCTTTCAATGTTTCCAGGGATGGGGCATCTACCGCCTCTCTGGGCAACCTGTTCCAGTGTTTCACTGCCCTCATTGTAAAAAATCTCTTTCTTATATCTTGTCTAAATCTACCCTCTTTCAGTTTAAAACCATTGACCCTTGTCCTACTGCAACAGGCCCTACTAAAAAGTTCATCCCCATCTTTCTCATAAGCCCCCGTTAAATATTGGAAGGAGGCTTACTTCTTCACTGTTGGTTTCTGCTTTGTGAATTAGCTGGGTACTAACATCAGTTTTCTTGTAATCCTGCAGCAAGACTTGCACCATATTAATACTAAAATTATTTGCATATACAGTCTTACACCAAGGTTCAGTCTGGGGTCCTTCTCAGACTCTCTCTTGTTCATCTTCATTTAAGCCTGAGTGTATATGTTTTATACTCTTATTAAGTGGCAGTTTAAGGCAAGTTTTTCTTCATTTGTGATGAAACATACCTTTTATCATTAAAGTCTCATTCAAAAGGGAATGAATCACTTTGCTTTTGCTATCTAAAATCTTTTTTCTCATAAAACTGTAATTTTAATACAGTTTTCACCTTCTCAAATCGAAAGCCATACAATCTTCACTTTCTTACCAAAGATTTTTAATTACAAATTCAGTGACATGAGAAGTAATATATACAAAACAAGATAAAGACACGATCTGCCTGTGCCCAAACCCAGGTGAAGATTCAAGCTCTGTCCAGAGCATCCCTGATGGAGATAGAGGCTTTGCCAGCAAGTACTAGCACCAGGAAGATGCAGAAACACCTTGGCTATCTCAGGGCTCTGACTGAGCAAGATCCTGGCAATATCCCCTTTTATTGTCTGTTGGGTTGCTTGTTTTGGGATAAAATACCTGCACAGGGTACGTGGTGTACAAAGAACTATTGCTCATCTTTCTTCATGAGATCTGTGGCTTCATTTCCCTTTGCAAGGTCCAGCTTGCATCCAACCCTGGGAGACAAAAAACACCCCGAAAACAGGGAGTGTCTAAATCAAATTTGCTGACAAGACTAAATGGGACACTCATGACAAGAAGAAAGAAATGCTTATGTGCCTGTGCTTAATCGGTATGTACCTCTCTGTGAGTGCAAGGAGAAAGTACATTTTAAAAAAGCACCTCTTCCTGACAAGAGTACTGGAATTAGTTCTGGAAACAGGTTCTTAAAGAATGGTGGCAAATCCTCCTGGAGTTTTCCCATGCCATGGTAATTGAGTTTCAGCAGGAGTAACAGGATATACAAGTACATCTGTAAATTAATGACTTACAAGCTACGAGGTACGTTGTAGGCTGAAATAAGAGAGTTCAGGCAATGTTTGACATTGACTTTAGAGCTGATTTAAAATAAATCGGAGCACAACTCTGAAGAACTGTTCAGCAAAACTTTTTCAATGTGTCAGACAGACTGTTTTAAGCTCTCACTTCCCAGAAGAGGCAGGGTTGCTCTCTAATTTCCAGAGGAAAATCACATGTAATATAATCCTTTGGTAAAAAAGACAGACCTCAGGATGCAAAGGAAAACAAACTCTATTCCACAGGCAAAGGTTAGACAAAAATTATTCTATTAGAAAACATATCACATCTTCAGATACTAACAGAAAGAAGGAATTACAGCTCTAATAAAAATAAGCCAAGAAAAAACAAGTAAACAAACATGGTTTTCTTCTGGAAAAAAGTAATATTCAGTTCAAGTAACAAGGGGAACTTCCATCCTTTTTTTCTTTTTTTCCCTTTTTTTTTTTTTTTTTTTTAATTTTATTTTTTAAAGAGCTTGTGTGTGTGGTATATGTTCTAATTTCTCCCATTCACAATCTGATGATGGGCATCACTTTTTTCCTGCCAGCTCATAATTCCCTCTATCTGTCCCAACTCCAAAGTCCACACATACAAAGTCAGCCTCTGTGAAACAGCAGGATGTGACAAGCAGCTCGCTTTTATCTACCAAGACCAATGAAATGTGAAGCTTACATGTTAAAAAGCATTAAAACATGTGTCCAAACCCAAAGTTGATCCTACCATATGTTTCGAGGCTTTCACCACACAGTACCACCAAGCAAGAACATACTTTCCTGACTAGGAAGGCAGTTTTTCCACACCAGCTTAGTGCCTCCATTGTTTCAGCAGGAGCACATTCGTTGTGCTCCTTAACCTTATTTCTTCAACGTGTGTATGTTCACCGTTTTTGTCAGCTGGAGCGTTGTTTTTCAGAGCCTGTAATTTGATTGCTTTCCAGGAAGCCCGTAATAGTAGTCATGCTCTAGCTCATGCTTATTGTGTGTGAACTGCCACTTCTTTGGGTCTTTAATACTAATTAATCAACCAAATAATAAATTAGATTTAAAGGGAAATCTCTGGGGAGGAAAGAACAGATTTGATTTAATTACAATGCCATATCTTGATTATTTTTTGTATTAGTACTAAGAATCCACACTTAAACAAGTAATCTTTGTCCTAATAATTAAGATCATTTGTCCCCACAGGTTATTTCGTGCTTGAGACTGAGGCTGTTACTGTGCGAAGGTGGAGGGCTGAGCCAGTGAGAGTGGAAACAGAGAGACAGCTTCTCAGAGCATTGCCCGTCTCCCACGCGGGAATGCACCACCTTCGCCACAGCAAAGCCTTGCTGCTGATCACTCCAGGATCACCTGCAATGCCTGCTTTAATGCTATGAGCATCTCTAAGGGCTCCGGAGGGGGGAAAGCCAGTGGGCATACCAAGTGTCTGGGGTGGCAGGAGGAAAACCTGGAGACTCTCAGAGCAAAGTAGCGGATCAGGATGTCCATGCAGCTCCTCTTGTCTCATGTGGTTCCTCCAGCGCCTCCGAACTTACACATGGACCCCACAGAAATGCTGTGACAAGCAAGGATCTATGTTCCACTACCCACTGGCAGATACGACCCTTTCTTGCCTGTGAGACTGGAACACCCAAACCCCATGTACCTCATCTCTCATCTTTACTTAGGCAAAGATCCCATGTGGGAGACAAATATGAAAAAATGCATAAAGCATCTGAGGTATTCCCATAAACCCTAAATAGGTATTTAAGAAGAGGCTGGGTTGACCTCCAGCTATCCTTGCTCCTGCATGAAGAAGATGGACTCAATAACGTCTCAAGATCCCTTTCAGAGCTTCCCCACTGTGCTGAAGCTTTTAATTACTGGATCGTGCCTGTATTTGCACTGTTTCACTAGAATGATGCTTACACATTTTGTAAAGAATGTGCACCATAAAGGCAATTGTATTTATTATTATTATTATTATTATTATTACCCCAGTTATTATTAACTTAAGAACTGTTAAAAGATAGATCATGGTTCCTCAGGAATGTAGATAATTATTTTCTCAGAGGCTTTGATGGCCCAAGCAGCATCTGCAAATGAAGAAGAGGAACAAACCAGCCACAGCGGAGAAACGGCTGCAGAAAAATATGAACCTATTAACTGCAGCACCACCACGTGTCAGCACTGAAAATACCACATAGCTGGAAAATACCAAATTTCTACAGGAACTACAAGAGCAAACATTTTAAAAACTTGTTGACATCTAAATGGAAACTTTAATTTTAAAAGTTTTTTAAAAGCTGTATCAATGTCTGGAAGCTGTAAGCTTTCTTCCAAGTGTCCAGATGCATTATGTTCTGTCAAGGTAATATTAGCACTTTCAGAAAATAAAATATATTTCCAATCAATAAGGGAGTACTTTAAATAGGAATTTAGGTTGGAAACTTCTTAATATTTTGAATGGGTTCATATTTGTTAGCCACATATGCAGAAGCATACACGCAGCTAGTCGGCAGGTGCCATACACTGCGATGTTTGCAAGAGTCACAGCTCTCAGGTGGGGATTTGCTGCACCTAACCGGGGTGGGTGCAGCTCATGGCAACCACTGATGGATGCCATTTCAGAGAAAATCTTTCTCTTTTGCAAGCGTGTTATGCGATTGTAGGTGTGTCAGAGCCTTGTAGACATAGCTCCATTCTTGTATTAGAGGACTTTCTTGCACCTGGGCCTCAAGAGTCCCATCCTCTGGCCACAGGCTGACATGCCTGGACATCCCCTTGGGGCTCTGAATCAGAGGAGGTGGGGCATTGCCGGAGGCCCCAACAGACTAGGGACATGTTTTTGCCTTCTCAACAACTGTCACTACATATCTATCTATGACACCACCACCTTTTTTTTTTTCAGGGTATAGTAAACAAAACCAAGGATTGATTTTTTTTTTTTTTTTTTTTATTTCCATGCAATGTGAGATTCTCAGTCCTTTACTGTTAGCATTTATCTACAGCTGTCTTTATATGCTACACAAGACAAGTCAAAGAAGTGTCCCTCTGCTTCTCAGAGCTGGCTGTGCTGGCTGATCCAAGATCAAAATCTTCTGCTGGAATGAAGAGACGTGGCACTTACAGGTAAAACAAAGAAACCCTCACAACATGTGTATTTCCATGGCACATTTTGACAGTAAAGTACCAGATATTTTTTTCTGATTTTCACATCCTAATCGGTCTTGTCAAGAAGCAGTTGCACTCCGCTGTTTGTGCCAGTGCCAGTAGCTGAGCATGCCACTGCTGAGCATCTCTTCCCTGGCAGGGCTGGGAGAAGGGGAGTGCCGTGCTACCACAGCTTCCCAGCCCCACACTCGCCTTGAGGCTGCTCCAGCTGCCTTGCCCCTGCAGCAGCCTGCCGCAGGAGCACATTCTTGACCTTCTAATTCATTATGTCATGTTAGGAAATGGGACGTAGGTTCCTAAGTCACTTGTGAAAAATCTGAAAATGTTATCCTAGCTCATGTGTAAAGCAGAGGTCACAGCTGTGGAAAGGAGAGAGCTGAGGACAAAGCCCCATCTCAGTGTGCTGTGACCAGGTGAGATCAGCTGCAGACCACTGTACCTGACACTTTCCTTAGGGCCTCCAGCTCATAGATGTCCACAGGAGCCTGGAAATCACCAGCACCTGCTGATCTCTCTGTGTGTGTTTTCTGGATATGGATTCCCCTTCCTGATTTTCAGAGGCAGGTTCAGACATGGATGTGTCAGCTGGCTTCATGACTGCATGAAGTAGGGGGAAAAGTTCTCTCTCTCTCTTCATTTCTGATATTTCTGATCGTAATTGTCATGATCATGATTTGCTTAAATGCAACCACCACATACATGCTTCCCCCTCTGATTAATCCTGGTTCTTCCGGTGATTTGCACAAACAGTCCCATAGCAAACACCTATAGCCACATCACTGGTCCTGCTGAAAGCCCTCAGTGGAAAATGGGCAGCGTGTAGCAGCCACTACCGAATGCTATGTCATAGCAAGCCGTTCAATGGCAAACAGCTAGTGATCATGTAGACCAAGCACCACCTGCTGCCCAAAAAAATTAAGCTCTTTAAATCCATAACTACCAACCGCAAGCTAACTGCATCAGGCTTCATCAAATAACCTGCTGAAAGTCTGAAATAACCTGGGGACACCTTGCAAGAACACAATGGTCCTGCAGTCTTTACTCTCCTGTGCTCTCCTATAGTCTTCACAAAAGCATAGCAGCACTATTCCAAGCCCAAAATTAAGAATTAGGCATTCAGGTTCATAAAACCAGTCCTGAAATGATCTCATGGGATTTTGCGAAACACAGCAGGAAAGATACCTCCGTAAACCTTGCTTGCTTAACTATTTGTGTTATGCTTACTCTTATTCTTCGGGAAGGCACAAGACCACCTACAATTCCTGCAGAGTAAGAATAAGACATTCAAATTCAGCCTTCAACTTGCCTCAGAGTGTCCTATGCACCAGAGAGGGAAATGTGCTTGTCAGTATTTCATGTCCCCCTAATCCTACCTGTAGCTGTAACCCCGTAAGAGGGAGCACAAGACATGCCTGGAAATTAAGAATAAAGGCAATAAAATCCCTTCCTATGTGACTTTCTTGGAGGACTTCTCAAGCCGCCTTAGGCAACGGCTGCTGGGGTCTGATTTTCCTAAACTTGACTTGAACTGCCCTGTTGCTCAGGTAGTTGGAATAAGACTGTTAAATGTCTTCAGACCTGCCTTCCCTTTACCCCAGGGAGCCTTACCACGCACAATGGGAGAGATGCCTCCAAAGTATCTTTTCCAAACCCTAAACTGAGTTGTCAGCTTACAAGAGCTTAAACAGTTACGGGTCCTCCAAATTTAACAACGAGGCATTCACATCCGACTGTACCAATCTCACGGCTTTGCAAAATATAGCAGAAAACCTACTTCTGCGACTCTTTATTTTCCCGGATCTTGGATGTAACCTTAACCTCAACTCCTCCTCTGGAATTACGAAACCTCAGATTTTACAAATAAAGCGTTTCTCGGGGCCAGTCCGCTGCTTAGCTCGGAAAAACTGGCCACAGGCCGGAGGAACACATGCCTGGACCCGACCCCAGAGCTTCCTCACCAAGCTGATGCTCAGCTTTCCAGCCTCGAGACCGTCGCGAAGCCAGACGCGCTTTCAGCGCCGATCTTCAGCCGCGGCACCGTGCGCTGCCCCTCCGGGGAAGGGCTGAGACACCCCCCGGGCACAGGCACACAGGCTCCGACGTGGCCTTTCTAAGGCGAGGGCTCCCGGCGGGGCTCGGCGCTGCCCGGGAGATGGAGCTGCGCGTCCGGCCCTCCCGCGGGCGCGCTGCAGGTCTCCAAACCCTCACGGGCCGCTTGGTGTCCGTGCCGTACTTACTGCCAGCGCTAGGGGCTGAGAGCCGCAGGGCCACAGCTGCCCGGGCCCCCCCTTCCAGGCGGCAGCAGGGCTGGGCTCCCCCCGCCTGACGTAAAGCAGCAGGTGAACAATACTCAAAATGTCACTTGCAGTTGATAATGATCTGAAAAACAAAGGGGAATTTAGTCAGGGAAACGGATACCAATACCGTTCTCGCGTGATGACAGCAAAGAAACAAAATGTGATATTCAAACGTGAGGAAAACAGCCCAAACCCACCCAAAAACATACTGGGATTTATTTTTTCAAGAGGTACACTCTGTGAAATACAAGATGTTGGAGTCGTTTACTCTGCTAAACATTCAGGGGCAGCACCATAACTAAACATTAAAATCACACGCAAAAATAATATTTCAAAAATCACTTGAAAAACGAAAGATAAACTTTTAAAAGTATAACAGTATTTCACTGGGGCATAGGTGAATTAACATCATTTAAATAAAGCCGGGAGAAAACTCGAAGATGTCTTTCTGGAGCACAGACAAAACCCCAAACAAGAATAGGTAAACTATAAGAAATGAGTTAACAGATGGACGACTGGAGGATTGTGCTTAATGTAATTAACATTAGCACTTACTGATAGCGGTTAATGGTCCTATACCATCACACAGCAAAAGGGATGCATCAAAAGACATGAAGTGAACCCTGAGGCTTTAAGTGCCGTTTGGATCATGCTGAAGACATTTTCATCAGTCTTCATGAGAAGCTATAGCTACTGGAGAGAGAGATAGGAACAATTTTCCATCCTGTAATCTCCAATTTTTCTGTAACAATTTCCCTTTTCCACTAAAATATTATATATGGTTAATTTCTTCTTGTCTGTCCCTAACAGCCACAGAGTCTGAAGGGTTTACACCCCTTCAGCTGTCACTCAATAGTAGGAACCTATCCAAAATCACTGCTTTGCATTTTAAGACAGGAATCTGCTTTTACTGAAAATCAGCATGAAGCCAAATAAATCTTTAATATTTACCAGATACAACTTTAAAATGTGAAAACGTTCCTGTCACTAAAAAATCCTTTGTATTTTCTACAAAAAAATTTAAAATGTCTTTCCACGTGAAGTTGCAGGATTGCCTTTTTTCGGTCGGAAGTACAGCTCTATTCAAAGTGACTTGATTGTCCAGTCAGAAAATGGCAATTATAAATAATAATTCCCAGGTTATAAGGTCTTGCATTTGAAAGCTCAGTACTGTTGTAGTTTGAAAGAGGACTTACTTGAGAAAATGGCAACGTGCGTGTAGCTAATAGGCAAATTAGGACAGCATTCAGTAGGTACAGCGGTTGGTTGACTTTTAGCCCCAAAATCATTGGGGTTGAGAATAAAATGGGAAAAAAAGAAACATCTTTCCTAAAAGCAAATGTTATCTAGGATAAGTACCTTTTGATTTCTTTTATATTCACAGACTCAAAGCCTGTTTGTGAATCTGGGTTTTGAACTTTCTAGGGACATTTTTCTGTAGGACAGGTTCTTTCAGTGCCCTCTTCTGGTAGACATAATCATCAAGAAGACCGTGGTACTGAAGCTGATGTAGGGGCGAGAAGATGAAATGTCAACATAGATATTTAATTCTGGCAAATTATAAAACAGAATGACACGATCTAGTGGCAAATTTTTTTTTTTGGTATATGATTTATATCATTTGTACCATGCATTGTTATCCTTCAATACATACGCATATACATATACAATTTAACTTATAAACAAATAAATGGAGCACATGGAGCATTGCTATTTCACGTCTAGAATATGTGAGAAACTTTTTCATTCAAACAAATGCAAATGTGAAAATAGATTTTTAAGGGGAGTGAGCTTGCTTATTTTCACCATCTGATAAATATTTGCTCTATTTAGTACACAATAAAAGGACATTCCCATCTTCACTGCCAGAGAAAACAGACAATTTTTGTAAAGATGGCATTTATCATCACTTTATTTTCTGACCTTATAACAACCTCTCTGTACCATCTTCAAGGATATATGTGTTGAGATGAACCGAGGACGGAAATGGAGAGAAACTTGTGCTCAGATATTACTGCAGTTCCAGAGCAGAACCAACCATCCGTAGACAGAATCCTCCTCCCACGTATGGATACCATGGTCCTGGATGACAAACACAAGAGACCGTTCAGGAGACACTGATGCTGCTGCTGTGAGCCTTGATGGTCCCTGCAGATTATAGAGCACAGTGGTACCACTCCGCACACTTTAATTGTGCAAGGCAATCCGGCAGCTGGTGTAAATTGAAGACATACTTCATCTTCTCTAATTTATTTGGAAAGTTGATTGGGAATACAGTAGTTAAACGAGCACAGAAATGGCTTTAAGTTACCTTGTTTCATTGCCTCCCCCGCTCCTCCCACTCATCTGCCCAGCACTGCCCTCGTCGCCATTCATCTCTCCACCACAGCAGTAATACGCCTAAGTGAACTTCTGTACAGGTGCTCCATTTCTTTTCTATTGCCTGTATGAAGCAAAATATTTGATCAAATTATTTTTTCACTTCATTTCATATTCTTATACCTATATTTCATTGAAGGCTTCTTTTCAGACCCTTGTAAACAATCGCAGATCGCGGTCGGGACTATTAGCTTCAGTTTGCACCGTAATGCAAAGAAATAATGTTGTGTTCTCTTGAAGTTAACTAGAAACAAAACAGTAAAAGCCTGGCTTAAGTTCATTGCATTTAACTTAAGGTTTACTTAACAATTCCAGGCATTTAGAAAAAGAGGCTTTCTTCTGTTTATAGAAAGGATTCATAGAAAATACTACACTTTGTAATCAAGTAAATGCTAGCATTCAAGTTATTAGAAACAAGCCTCTGATGGTTGAAAGGGATTGTATATTGATCATTTGGCTGCACATGGAAAGAAGTTCACTGCAGAGATGCAAGAAATCCTGTGTCATTAGTGACGGATCCTGAACACCACCTTTGAGTCTGATACTGACTCTTGCATGTTTCTTCCTAAATATTGCTTAGCGAATCCTTTTACAGAATCCCCTCCAACCTGGTGTGAAAGTCCATCTTACCAGATAATTTCTTCCCCATGGAGCTTGTTAGTTGGTTTCTGACTAAAACGATGCTGTTGCCCAGATGAATGAAAGCTACCATCTCTTCAAACTGGAAATGTAGATCTAAGCAGCCCTGTGCTATCTGCCCTTCAGACTGAGCTTGCACAGGTGACACGTGAGAATGAACTTGGAGTGAGAAGGAAACACATGGCAGATGTGCAGGGGGTAGGATGACATGGGTGTAAGCTATCCAGGGGACTTCAGCTTTGCTGAAGACATCTCAGGGATCAGTTGTTCAGAGATCCAAACTAGGACAGGCAGGAATTCCCTTCTGCCACTGGCTGATTCCTACAAAGCTAAAACCAAGAAGGGCTGAATAATATAAACAGAGTGTTCTCACACTGCACCAGATCAAAGGTTTGTCTGGCCTGCTAATCATGTTTTCAGCAGATCCACCCTGGATGCTTTAGCAAGGAGAAAATGGTGCAGTTCCACTAGAAACGATGGCTCAGTGTAGTAGCTTATTGCAGCAGAAAAAGCAAGGATCTCCTCCCACTCCCTCTTCCCCTCTCCCCCATCTTTATTTGGCTCCTGGCTGTGCACTCCTGCCCCTTACCCTGCACTTGTGGAGGTGTTTGCCAGGTGTTTCATGAGCCAGTGTAACTTGTCCAGTGACAAGGAGTTTTCTAAACTGAGCCTCACCGGCACCAGATCTGGTTCAGGACTTGGAGCAGATTACACCAACAAGAACAAACGGAAGAGAGAAATAGAAAGGGAGGCAGAGAGAGTGAGCCCTCCCACCCTGAGCAGCAGCAAGCTGTTACATTTATCTGACTGCACATGAAAGGCAGCAAAAATGAAGTGTTTATCTCTTTCAAAAGCTCGGTGAGATAATGCCCTGCTTCTCACTCTATAGACTTGTGAGCTAGAGGATGTGCAAGTAATCACACCAGTTCTGATGAGATCCCTCACATACTTGACATGAAGCGTGCACCTACAGTGTCACATTCAGACTCATTTTCTCAGGACGAAGCCCTTAATCAAAGTGTGGGAATACAACCGTGCTGCAAACGGATTGCCAGACCAGCTCTGCAGCACTGCTGTTTCCAGTTCACAGTTCTTACATGCATTTGCTCACATCAACTATTGAATGACCTGCCCCAAAATTTCAACAGATAACTTAAAATTAAGGCAATCCAAGAAATTTATAACTATTTGTGGATATACAGTAGAAGAAATGGACTTTACCTATGAGCTTGATTATATGCCTGACAAACTGAAATTGCCAAGGGTCTATAATTATATCTTTATTTTACCCTTTTTGAGCATAATTTATTCTAGAAATACAAATTTTTCAGAGATGGAGATTCTTGCTGTTGTGAACCTTGAACCCTTCTGCAGTTAAAAAACAAAACCAAAAGAGCTGACAGTTGCTTTTCAATTCTGAAGGGGTTTTTTTGTTTGTTTGTTTTGTTTTGTTTTGAATGAGATTTCTTCCTCTAAATCAACATCAGCAAGGACAACTTTAAGCTTTACATTCATTTTGGAAGGAATATGTAGTCCTTCTACTTAGTGATAGCTTTGTAGAGCACCAGTCTGCATAAAGATGACATGGATACAGAAGAATTACAGATGATCGTTTGAAATGGATCTTTTAAAAATACATCTTAAATATATGCTCTATATTTCTGCTTCCACTAACACTTCCAGTCAATTTTAAAAGATGCTACGTCTCATTCTCTGTCTCATTCTCTATTGCTCTGCTGTTGGTTGTGAGGTTTTCTGTGTTGCCAACAAGATTCTGCCAAATACCACAGCATGAAGTGCCAGGATAAATGTACAGAAATGCAAAAGTCATAGATTTGTTCTTCACTGCTTTATATTTCACATTGTACAGTACAGCTCTGCAAGCCATCTAAAGAGTGATCAGGTGAGAAGACTCTGCTCCCCTCAGCAGGGTAGGTTTAACACCTACTCTTAACAGTGACTGTGCTCTGAAAAACAGTGGAGAGTTATTTATGTGTTCTTGTACAAGTGAACATAAACAAGGTGCATGCTCTAGCAAACTGACAATAGACTACCAACAAAGGGCCAGATGCTCTTATCCTCTTACTAGGGTGAAGAGGGACAAAATGACTAAATATTTATATTATTATAGTGGCATGTAATTGGAGCTAAGTTGTGGAGGGAACGGTGATTTACCAGCATGTTCCTCCTCTCTTGGGAATCCACATAAACCAGGCAAAGGTTCAGCAGTGAGAAAAAAAATATTCTGACGGAAGGACTAAGCAGATGAGAACACTACAGGTTTTCGAGACGTACTTTTCTCTGGGCTCAGAAGATTACTATCAAAGAGCAATGCTTTCCTGAGCAAGAGTCGCTACAGATGAAAGGTACAGGAAAGGTCTACCTGGCCACGCGAGAGAAGTGTATGTGCATCATGGCATACATGCTTCGTCCCATCAGCAGAAATCTTCCTAGAGTCTTGGGCTAAAGCTCTGCATTCAGGACCTCTCCCTGAAAGATGACTCCAGGCAGATCATCCTAAGCTGTTGTGTCTCTGCTCATGCCATAACTCCACTAAGGCCAGACTTCTCCCGGAGGGCACCTGGCAGGCTACAGTGTGTTGATCGTTCCTTATCTTCTGTTTACTTCCAGTTTGTCCACTCTTCTCTCCCAATCACTTCAAGTCAATGGCCATCATTTCTCCTACACCTGAACAAGGCTGGCAAGTCTCAGGTGCTTGGACCCTTGCATCTTCCCTACTGAAAGATCACAGAAAGCTAATTTTGCACAAGAAATTACAATGAAACATTTTGTATTTCAGTCATCATTTTTATTATAACGTACACTTGCCTTTGAGGGTCCTTGGAATGTGATTGCAGGCTATTTATGTGGTGTTTGGTCTCAGTGTTAGGGCCTTAATACATCTGTAACTCACTGAAGCAGATGTTAAGATTGCCACATCCAATGGAGGGCAATCAAACCACACTCTCTGCAGGAACTGAGAGTAAAGCAAAGATGCTTCTTGGATGCCAAAATGTCATCTCTTCACTGCATCTCTGGAGTGAAAGGGAGCAAATGAAACATGTCTGATGTTCATTCTGTCCTTTGTGGATAAGAAGTTGAGACACCATCTTGAGCCATGGAGGAAGAGCACATCATGTGTCAGTGGAGTGCTGAGGAAAACACACTCACAGCTGAGATGGTTAACATGCCAGGAGCATCTTTGAAAAGCAGTCCCATGTGACAACACACATTCTTGGGCAAATTGGGGGCGCTAACAGGACTGGCAAAGGAAGGCAACTACTCAAAATGCGGTGCTGTATATAATGAAGAATATCCCCGTATACAGTTAAAAAGCTTAGCAAGAGTCTCGGTTGACTAGTTTTATTCTACGGATGCAGAGGTTACACTGTACTATGATGGGAAAATGATTCTCCATCATGCCCAACATACTGTGGAGCACTTAAAGCGCAGACCCAGGTGTGAACTCACTCTGAGAGGTAAAAACAAAGCTGTATTATGTAATAAGATTTAATGATTATTTGAATCTCTTTTTCCATCCCTGTGCATCATTGATTTAACCTTCCTTGTTCTGTTCTCAGGATATTGCTAAAACAAGTAACCATGTTCTGAAATTAATCAGGACTGGTTTTTGTATAACCCTGTAAGAGTGTTTTGATTTTTGCTTTCTCTCTTCAAGAAAGGAACGCCAGCAGAACCAATATTTTTGCTAGGAACTGCAAAGTGTTTGCAAAATGTTCAGACTGCAGGGCCATAGGGAACAAACACGTAAGCTATTATGTGCATAGCCTGGGGTTCAACCATTATTTTCTCTCAGGAAAACATAAGCAGACCTTTTAAAGCCTCCACTAAGGAGATTTCTATTTAGAGAATATGCAATAACTCATATTGAGACAAGATTTTAATCTCAGCAAAGCTTCAGATAATCTGCTGGCACCTGTGTTTGCTGCTCTTCCACCCCATTGCACTGCTTAGACCGAGGGCCAAAGGCTGGATCCTGCAAGCTGGTTTGTGGCAGCAGTCCTGCTTATCTGAGTGAGAGTCTTGGCAGGAGAGAGGCAAAGGTTTTTCTGCCCCTAAGAGTATCACCTGTGAGGAAATGACACCAGTGTCGTCATCTTTTATATTCCACTGGAGATTCTTATTCTTTTGCCCAAGTACTGCACTAGCCGACATTATTTGTACCTGTTGTATTGCACCGATACATTCTTCTGACTTGCTCGAGGAAAAGGTCTGAAGCAAAGACTTCTCTGTCTGAGGGAAACAGGTAGAAAGGTATTATCTGGGATGATTTTCTGAAAGAATTAGGAAAGGTTTTTCAGATATAGATCTGAGCTACTGGACATGTCAGCCTGTGTGTGCTCTAGAGAGATTTTTACAGTGGTTTCATGACACGAGCAAGCGAGGGCGTTTTCAGTAATATGTAGATACCATTATGGATCCTCTGGAGTCTTGACGGTGATGAGGCCTCTGTACCTGACTAAGGTATGAACTCCAGTCATGTTCGTAAGAGTTCAGTCTTGCATCTTAAGGAAAGAGAAATAAATGTTTAAAAAACCCTATGGTTTTATGCATGATAATTTGGGCATGCAGTGAATGGTGCTGTAAAAGGAGATCACATGGCTGGGCATAGGAAAGGAAAGAAAATGTACCTCTGATGCATCTTACATAGCTTTCATCCCCTAAAAATGAGCATTATTCATTTGAAAAGGTTAAAAATAACATCAGTTTTCTCTCCTTCTCTGATTCTGTGATTCATGCTTCCCATTTTAAAGTCTACACCCTGTGAAGAGCAGTGCATTATCAAGGAAAGGAAAGAGGCTTGCCAGGGACAGAAGGTAATTTCCCGTAGCAGGTGCGTACAGCAGGTGGTACACAGTGTACCTGCAACGAAAAGGTAGATTTAGGCTAAGATTTTATTTAATATGGAAAACTTATTGCATCCTGAGCCACTACTGGGGACGTGCCAAAAATTGTGTCTGCAGCATGATTTATTACGTGAAAATACCACCGAACTAATCAGTGGAGTTCCTAATTAATACAAATCTGCATTTTTGCATAAGCAATTAGTGCAAAGAGAGTGCAATGAAAGAGGAAGTTTGACTCATTTAATCTCAGTGTCTATTCAAGCGGAAAGACCCACTAGGGCAAGGCACTAGGATCTACATTTGGATTTTTTTTTTTCCTTTTGATTAGTTAAAGGAACTAAAAGGTCAAATTATCAATATTTAATTCAAATGGAAATGCATTTGTTCAAGAGGAAAGAAAACACTTTATTTAAACAAGGTGGGACTCTGGGGGTAAATGCCTGGATCAAAAATAATTAGATTTTGCAGTTATAACAGCATCTAAATCCCGTCTGATAAGAATCCTTTTTCCTAATAACAGAGGCGGTTTGACACCGATAGCAAAGACTGCTGATGTTATTTAAACTCTAGCTCAGGCGGTAGCTGGCCTACCAATACAATTTAGACATTTGCTTTAATGGTACGTACTTCTCTGATTTTTTTTTTAATCAATTTGAATTATATTTTAAATCTATTGTGATTTCATAATTGTGTGCGCTTGACTAAAAGTCATTTAAAAAGCTGATAATTAAACCTCGGTGGTGATGTATTTTCCATTAACTAAATAGAAGTTTACATTTATAGAATTAAAACAACAACGGCATTTATCTAACGGGGAAAGGCTCAATAAAATTAATACGCTGAGTCTTAAGGGGGGGAAAAAAAAAAAAAAAAGAGAGCAGAAAAGGCGCCTTAATCATTCGTACCAATTTCCAGCCCAGCTGTACACGTAGAGAGAGGCAAGCAAGTGCGATACAGGCGCACCCCAGCACCAGAGCAGGACCAGAGCGCTATTTCAGAGCGTTGTGTCCCCCGGCGAGGTCCGAGCCGAGCAGGCGGAGCGCCCCGGGCAGCGTGCGGGGCGGCGGCCCGCGCCTCTCCGCTCCTCTCCGCAGCGCTGGGAGAGGGGCGAGCAGGGGACCCCCGCCACGGGGCCTGGCGGGCAAACCCCCGCGCCGCCGGCCCCGGCCCCGCGGTGCGGTGCGGTGCGGAGGGATGGGATGGGATGGGATGGGATGGGATAAGGGCCGTGCCGGGCGGGACCGGGGGGACAGGGGGAGAGGGTTGGGACACTTTTCCTTAGCGTTTGGGCTTCTTTCTAGGATAACCCTCGGGCTTTGTGCGGGTGCCCCGCTGGAGAAGGAGGGAGCGGGAAATGTGACAGCGACAGGAGAAACCCCGAACAGCCCGGGCAGTAAATCACTCGTTAAATTCAAAGCGCGGCTTCCTCTCTCCAATAGCTTTAAGCTATTTGGGGAGGCATCCTTTCCCCGCACTCTCGCAGGTGCAATATGAATCAATTATCTTAATTAAGATAATGCCGCAAACCCAAGAGACTTCCTCGGGAGCGGATTTCGCGCTCCGGACAACTGTAAAGCGTTTCCACAGCGCCGCTCCCCCGCCTCCGCCCCCAACAAAACCCCGCTCCCGCCCGACCGGGTCGGGGCTCAGCCCCGGCGGCGCCCCGCGGAGGGGCTGCGCTCCCCGCCACCGCCCGCCGCACCGGGCCCAGCCGGCCCCGGGGCTTCCCCTCGGCTTCCCCTCGGCCAGGGCCGGTGGCCGCGGACGGGGCGGGTGGCGGCCGGGCCGGGCCCGGAGCTTTGCTGGGACGCGTGCGGTTCGCGTGCCGCGCCGCGGGGGACGGGGAGGGGAGTGAGAGGAAAGGAAAAAAGAAAGGGAAAAAAAGGAAAGAAAAGGGGGGAAAAGTAAGGAAAAAAACTGAGGGGGGAAAAAAGGAAAAATAAAGGAAAAAAGAAATAGAAGGAAATAAAAATGAAAAAGAAAAAAAAAAGAAAAAGAAGGGATTCGGGAGGAAAATAAACAGAAGCCGAATTAGAAGCCAGATGGAGAAGGAGGAGTCTGTAGGTTGGGGGGGGGGGGGGGGGGGGGGAGGAGAGACGCTTGGAGCGATAAAATCAAGGGTCTGGGGGAAGAGGAGAGGCAGGGAAGGTGGGAAACCGGGGGGCGGCCCGAGCGGGGAGGGCAGAGCCGGCTGCCTGTGGGATCGGGAGGGGAAGCGGGGCCGGAGAGGCGAGAGGAGCGGGAAGGACGAAGCCGGCGCGGCAGAGCCCCCCGCACCCGGAGCGCAGCGCCCGTCCGCGGCCCCGACGAGCTGCACCGAGCAGCGCCTCGCACCTGCCGGGCCGGCTCCTCCACGGCCACGCGCGGCCCCTCGCCCACCGCCGCCTGGGGCGGAACCAGCCGCCCGCCCTGGGCTCGGCGAGCTTTAAGGCCCCCTGTCCGACTGCCTGCCTCTTTATTTGTGTATCTGCTGATCTGTCTACTGACAATTTGTTGACTTTATTTTGCTCCCGGGGAAGCCGACTGTACCGCACACGCTCAGAGGCACACGCGCATCCCACAGCTCTCACCACTCCCCGGGATTCAAGTTCCCTGCCCTGGTGTTTTTGCCTGGTGTGTGTGTGTCCCTCCACGCTCCCGGGTGTGTTCCAGCCAGTCCCGCGGGTGACATTTTCCAGCAGCCCCGTCCCTGTCCCGGGCGCTCAAATCCTATGCGAGCCTCACCGCTTCCCAACCGCGGCCGCTCCGTTAACGGGGCCGTGCTCCCTGGGGAGCGGCCGGGCCGGCGGGGCGCCCTCCCGGCCCCTGCCCCGGGGGCAGCTCTGCGGGCAGAGGGGGGCTCGCCACGGGCAGGGGCTGCTGTTAAATGGGCAGGAACCGACGCCGCCCTCCCGGCCGGGTCCCAGGGAAGGGCCGCAGCCGCCGGTGACCCGAGCGTTGCCCCGCTCCAGCCCGGTTCGTCCGAGCCGGCGGCACACGCCGCGCTGCCGCCCCTCGCTTCACACGGAGAAGCGGCCAGCTTGGAAATAACAAAACGCAGCCGGTTGCCCTTCGGATTTGATTACCGAGAAGGCAAACAGCCCACCAGCCCCAGGGCTATGTAGGTCACGAACGGGAGAGAAACATTTTAAAAATAACCCGACCTGGAAAAATATCTTTCGAATCTGCCTCCGCGGGGCGGAATTACTGGTTTCGCGTTTAAAGCCGCATGAGGCGAAAATAAATGATTTTTTTGTTTGGGTTTGGGTTTTTTTTTGATTGATTAAATCTCCGGATAACGCGTGCCGGTAGCAAAGCTCCCGCCGTGTTACCGTTACGAGGAGGGCGGGGGGGGGACCCCTCCCTCGTTAAAGCGCATCTTTGAAATTCCGCGGTGTTCGCAAAACTCCTCCGAGGCTTTTAAAGACTTTCAAAGCCTCCGCTCAGCCTCTTTCTTTCAAACTCCCCGTTAACCGGCCGGATTTCCATCCAAAACCCGCGCAAAGCCAAACAACGTTTACTCCAACCGAGGGGGGCACTGAAGGCCCGGGATGCCGCTGTGTGTGTGTGTCCCCCCTCCGCCCCAAACACCGGAGAAAGCCACGGGGGGGGGGGTGTGGCGGCGGGAGAGCGGCAAAAAGGGGGGACGGGGAGTCACCGGGAGGTGTACGGGGGGGGGCGGCGGGGATCCGCGGGGGGTGCACCCCGGAACAATGGGAACAATGAGGCTCCGCGGGTCGGGGCAGGCGCGCAACCCTCCCCATTCTCCCTGGGGGGGGGGGGCGGGGGGGCGGGCGCGGTGCGGAGCGGAGCGGAGCTCCGCTCCGCACCGCGCCCGCCCCTCCGCCCCCCGGGAATGTTGGGGGGGGGGGGGGGCTCCCGGTGACAGATGGCGGCGCCCAGCGGGGCACAAAGGGCGTGGCGGCTTCAACGGGCGGGCGCGCGGCCGCATACAAATAAGGAGTGTCACGTGACGGAGGAAAAGGGAAGGGGGGGGGGAGCGAAGAAGGGCCTGACGTGGGCGGCCATATGGCGCGTGCCGGCGGGCGGGGCGGGGCGCGGGGCGCGGGGCGGGGCGCAGGCGCGTTGGGCGGTGGCGCTCGAGCGCGCGGTACCCAAGTCCCGGTGCCGGCCCGGCCCCCCCCCCCCCCCCTCCTCTTCTTCCCCTCCCCATCTCTTTACCCTCCCGCCGCGCATCCTCGGTCCCGCTATATAACGGGGGAGCCCGGCGCTGTGTAACCTCGGGGAGGGGAAAAAAAAAAAAAAAAAAAAAAAAAAAAAAAGGGAAAAAAGAAAAAAAAAGGAAAGAAAGGAGAAAAAAAAAAAAAAAAAACAACTAACCAACCCAACCCCAACCAAACCCAACAACCAACACGCGCGGCGCCCTCGGACGGGAGAGAGCTGCGCCGGGGTTATGAGACCGTCACCGCGCAGGAGAGGCTGAGCAACGGAGGTAACGGGAACCCGGGTTTTCACCCCAAACGCACACTCCGTCCCTCCGCGGGAAAGGGGTTAGCGGCGGCTACCGGCGTGGGAGAGGAGCCTGCGGGGTCGGGGAGGGCGGGACCTGCCGCTGCCGGAGCGGTTTGTAGTGCCGCTTGCGGTCGTGGGAACCGGCGGTCGGTCCTGCCGGTGCGCGCAGGCGGCTGGGTGCGTGCACACCTGTATCCGTCCTTATGCATATGAGTGCACGTATGTGTGCTTACATTATACATACGGAAAGGTATATGTGCGTCCGTACGCACCTTTAAATACGTGTATGCGCGTCCATCTACGCACACACCAATTATATACGTGCTTGCACCAACGCGCGTCCTAACTTCCAGCTCCCTCTCCTCCGCGCAGGCTGCGCCCCGGCGGGCGGGCGGCATTGTTCGTCCCCGGTGTGCCCGCTGCGACCGGGGGACGGTCGCAACCCCTAACGAAAAGCCCCCGCGAGAAGCGGAGCGACGATGCCCGTGTGCGGCGGAGGGGCTGACGGAGACGGAGAGCCGCGGCCGGTCCCGCACCTGTTAGGGCGGGCGGGGGCCGCTCGGCACCGCCGCTCGCCACCCCGCCGCCGGCACCCAGCGACAGGCCTGGGGACGGAGGCGGGACCGGGGGGGGGCTCGCCGGGAGAGGCTGAGCAGCGTCGCTCGGGGGAGCAGGTGACCGGCGCCCGTCGGGGCGGTGCGCGAGCTCCGCGCAAAGCGGCGGCGAGGGGGAGCGGCGGAAAGCGGCAGGTTCAGGTGTCACGGGCGGCCGGCGGGACGTCCTTGTGGGTGTTCTGTGTGTCGCCTTTCCCCCTCACCGATTCGGCAAGCGTGTGTGTTCGTTTTGTTTTGAAAAAAAAAACCAACCGCTTGGTCTGCCCGCGCCCTGCCGCTCGGGCTGCCTCCCGCACACATAATCTGCTTATATTCCCCGCTAACATCAGCGAGTTACATAACGGCATTTGAACATATGTCAACTTAATTATAAGGCAGGACCGCGGAGACAATTAAAAGTTTGCGCTGGGCACCCGTGGGGAAGCCGGGGCTTCCCTCGGGAGGGAACGGGGACGGGGACGGGGGGGGGCGGCGCGGGCGGCTTCTCCCCGCGGGTGGCTCCGCCGCGGGTGCTGATACGGCTCTTTTCTGTCTCCTCCGCGCCGCAGAGGCTCACCATGACCAAGTCGTACAGCGAGAGCGGGCTGATGGGCGAGCCCCAGCCGCAGGGCCCCCCGAGCTGGGCGGACGAGTGCCTCAGCTCCCAGGACGAGGAGCACGAGGTGGACAAGAAGGAGGAGGACCTGGAGGGTCTGCACGCCGAGGCCGAGGAGGACTCGCTGCGGAACGGTGAGGAGGAGGACGAGGAGGACGACCTGGACGAAGAGGAGGAGGAAGAGGAGGAGGAAGAGGACGACGACCAGAAGCCCAAGAGGCGGGGGCCCAAGAAGAAGAAGATGACCAAGGCGCGCATGGAGCGGTTCAAGCTGCGGCGCATGAAGGCCAACGCCCGGGAGCGCAACCGCATGCACGGCCTGAACGCGGCCCTGGACAACCTGCGGAAGGTGGTGCCCTGCTACTCCAAGACGCAGAAGCTCTCCAAGATCGAGACCCTGCGCCTGGCCAAGAACTACATCTGGGCGCTCTCCGAGATCCTGCGCTCGGGCAAGAGCCCCGACCTGGTCTCCTTCGTGCAGACCCTCTGCAAGGGCCTGTCGCAGCCCACCACCAACCTGGTGGCCGGCTGCCTGCAGCTCAACCCGCGGACTTTCCTGCCGGAGCAGAGCCAGGAGGTGCCGCCCCACGTGGCGGCGGCGGCGGCGGCGGCGGCGGCGGCGGGCGGGCCCTTCCCGGCCGCCCCCTACCCCTACCAGTCGCCGGGGCTGCCCAGCCCGCCCTACGGCACCATGGACAGCTCCCACCTCTTCCACCTCAAGCCGCCGCACGCCTACGGCGCCGCGCTGGAGCCCTTCTTCGAGAGCGGCCTGGCGGAGGGCGCCAGCCCCGCCTTCGACGGGCCGCTCAGCCCGCCCCTCAGCGTCAACGGCAACTTCTCCTTCAAGCACGAGCCGGCCGCCGACTTCGACAAGAGCTACGCCTTCACCATGCACTACCCCGCCGCCGCCGCCGCCGCCGCGCTGGCCGCCGCGCCCGCCCACGCCGCCATCTTCCCGGCCGCCGCCTCCCGCTGCGAGCTCCCGGTCGACGGCCTGGCGCCCTACGAGGGCCACCCCCACCACGAGCGGGTCCTCGGCGCCCAGCTCAACGCCATCTTCCACGACTGAGCCGCCCGCCGCCGCGGGAGGGCGAGGGGGCGAGCCCGGCCCCGCCCGGCCCGGCCCCGCCGCCCGCCGGCCGCCACCGCCTTGTTTACAGGGGGAGCCCGGCGGGGGCCGCCGCCGCCGCCGCCCCGCTCACCCGCCGCCCGGCTTCCGCGCCCCGCCGCCACGCTGTGGAACCGGGGCAGGGGCGCCGGGATCGCGTCAATCACCTGATCGGGATAACAAAATCACAAGCAATAATTAGGATCTATGCAATTTTTAAACTAGCGATGGGCCAATTGCAAAATATATATGAAATCTCTATTTTTCAACCAACGTTTTACTACTTGTTACCTTTCCCATGCTGAATTATTTTGTTGTGATTTTGTACAGAATTTTTAATGACTTTTTATAACGTGAATTTCCTATTTTAAACCATGCAGCTTCATCAATTTTTATACATATTGGAAAGGTAGAATTATATCTAATTTATACAAAATAATTTAACTAATTTAAACCAGCAGAAAAGTGCTTAGAGAAGTTTTGTTGCCTTAGCACTTCTTTCCTTTCAAATAGTTGAAGAAGATTAAAAAAATGCACAATCCGGGCAATTTCTTTCCCATTAAAGTATTTTTTTTTCTTTTTTTTTTCTTTTCTTTTTTTTTTTTTTCTTTTTCCTTTCCCCCCTACAACAAGAACCAGATCCCCCTAGGTCTTGAGAAGATATAAGAACGAGAGACTTATTTTCTATTAAAACATATCAATTCAACACATTACTTGCACAAACTTGTATATAAAGATTATAAGCAAATGCCAACACCCTTTTTAAATCGAAAGCTGCTTGACTATCACATACAATTTGCACTGTTTCTTTTTAGTCTTTGAACCCCTTGGCATTCCGTGGTTTTTTTTGAAGAGAACTTGAAGATGTTAATGTTTCCAGGCGATATAAATGCATGATTTTATACATGTTCACAAGATCCGTGGTTGTCATATGCTCATCTTATAAATCGGAACCTAAAACTAATCAGGTTGTTAAAGTCGGGCTATATACCTATTGTAGTCGATTAGTACGGTAGCTTGAAACAAATTCAGACCATTTAATCCGTAATTAGAACAATAGCTATTGCATGTACAATGCAGTCCAGAATAAGTGCTGTTTGAAATGTAACGCTGGTTCAACTGGAATCAATCTGTACTGTAATTTTGTTTGTAATCCTGTATATTATGGTGTAATGCACACTGGGATTTTAGAAAAACATCCATCCTTTGGCAACAACATAGTATTGAACATTTGGTCGAATGTTGCATTTCTCCTTAAATGTGATTTTTTTTTTTTTTCTTAGTGTAAGTAATTCCTATGGGATTATTGTTTTATTCGGATAGCTCATGAAAGGTGCAACACTTATTATTTGTAGAATAAAATTGGAGGAAAAAAAAAAAAAAAGGACACGGATTCTTGAGTTACATTGAGGGGTTCCGGGGGGAGGGAGTGGGAATTTTGTTCGTTTGTTTACAGCGTGCCCGGCCATTTGCAATGCTGATGTGTTGAATTAGGGGACCGGGGGCAGAGCCGCGGCTCGCCTGGGACCTGCGGCTACCGGCGTGGGCAGCGCCGAGCCCCCCGCACTCTGCGCGGCGCGGCCGCCCACCCGCGGGGCTCCCCTCCCGGCCCACGGGGGGAGCATCCCCCACCCCGTCTCGTCCCGGCATCTCGGGACCGGCACAGCGGGGAAATGCCGTTTCGGCCCCGGCTCGGCCTCGCCGGCAGCAGCTGCTCCTTCCCCCGCAAGCCGGCCCCGGCCCCGGCGCTACGGATGCGCCGGGGCCCCGCTCCCCAGTGCGAAGCGGGCGTTTAACCCCCCTCGTGATTCTGGGGCTTCAGAAACCGGGAGGCACCACCTGCGGGAGGGCAATTTCCCTAATGACCGGGAACAATTATCAACAGGTCTTTGCCTCCGACCCTCGGAGACAGATTCGAGAGGTTCCCTGAAATCCCCTAGATGAACCCGTCACAAAGCAGAGGTATTTCATAAACATTTCACTGAAGTCCAGCAGAAAGAGAACAGGCTCTCCTGTGGACGAGGGCGGTTTTGTTTTTGGTTTTGTTTTGTTTTGTTTCCCCGAGAAATCAAACTACTGGCGTCTATTTTAAAAGGTGTTCATAGGTACGGAAATCCAGCGCGTAAGCGTCGCGAACTTGCGTTGGTACTGCCGCACCCTCACGGCCAGTCTTTCGTGCTAAAAACACGCCGAAAATGAATTGCGACGCCGGCTGGTGCTTTTTGCAGCATCTCGCTGAGTTTTGCCCGAGCCTGCGGCTCCACACTCCAAACTGTTGCTGCATCTGAAAAGGAAGAAAGCAAAAGGGAACTTTTCAAGCACCCGATTAACCTTTCCCAGTCAGTGGCAACACAGCTCAATATACCCTAGATAACCCGAGGGGGGGAAACGAATGACAATTTTTCAGACAAGATTGAAAAAGCTGACCCAGGCTTACTCGCCTTTTGGTTATGCACCTTCTTCTTAAACATAAGGATTCTTCTAGTCAGTCAAGGGGCAACTCACATGCCACCATCTTTTATTCAAAGGCAGGCACAGATGTTCCTTCTGCAGGGGAGGTTTTAATTTATGAAAATGATATTGTTTATGCATGAATGCACTCTGCATAACACACAGTACTTCCATCTGATGAGAGAAATACCACAGAACCAGTGCCAATGTCGGGAACATATTCTGCAAATTTAGTCGCTTAAATGTTTAATGAATATTTGGAAGGCATTTCCAAACCACAAGAAACCTTTTCAATTACCTTTTCTTTTTCCACGGTTGATAACAAAATTCAACTCCTCTAGCCAATGCAATTTACTTAAAAGATCTGCCTCGGCTATCTGAACGTTTGCTACCGTGATATTTTAGAGAAAAACAATATTTTAATGTGATGAGCAACCTAATAAGAAAAATTAATTAGGCATTTTGGTAACTAGAGTCTCCATTTTACAAATCACTTGTGAGTTCTGTTATTTCAGTTAGTTTAGGGTTGGGGGCTTTTTTCCCCCCACCCTTATAAAGTATTGGAGATCTCCCACACACACCCCCTTTGCTGCTGCTTTTGATGCCTCCATGATATTTATTTTTTTGTACTGTTAATATCAAATCTTGAAATCTCCACTCATGACTCCCACAGGAAGGTCTATCAAGGTCTCTTTCGAAGGAAAGAATTACTCACGCTGTTCCTCTCTTATGAGCATATCGCTAATTAACTAAGGCTACAGTGGGATTATCCAACTTCCACATGCGGAGGAAACTCCAGGGTTGAGTCATACCCACACACATACTGGGTCATCCAGCACAGGCCTAAGAACTCTATTTTTATGGCTCGTTGGGAGCAGTGGCCTTTCCCTTCTTCTTTATGCCGTACTTCTGACAGCAGGGAGAAGACCCCAGTGAAATCTCCTCTGCAGGTACAGCGCATGAGTAATAGTCACGACTCGCAGCTTTTCCCTTCTTGGTGTCCTGAAGCAACAGAAGAGGGCTTGGAGGTTGCAGACCCATTGCTGCCTGTGATAGAGCTGAGGCCCCAGCTATGGCCGAGGGGTCTCTAATGGTGGAATTCCAGACTATATCCACAAGATGTCTGAGAGACTGAAAGCCTCAGGTTTTACCTAGCCCGAATGAAAAATGTACCTGAACATCATCAGACTTTGGTCCAGTACCTCGAGGAGGACTCCCCAAGTGAAGGGAAGCAGATTCATGGAGAACCAAGATTCCCGAATTCACCAGAAGACAACAGAGCGTCACTTTCTCTGGAAGACACTGTTCCATAATTTTAATAAACTCATATTAAAAAGCAACATACAATTCCAGAGGTAATAGGAATTAGTAGAAATAATTCTAAGTCTTGAGAGCAAGTTAAACAAATATTTTCTCTCATCTGCAACAGTAAAAATACTTGCAATTATTTCAGTATTGTAAATGAACAAAACTGGATCCACCGTGACCTTAACAATTGCTTTTGAGATACGAAAAATATAATGAGTCTCCTTGTTTTTAAAAAAAGCAACAAGAACCATCTTGTCAAAGGGTTTTAAAAATTAAATTCCATTCTCTTTTTTATATATAAAGTATCTAAAGATAAAAAAACCCCAAACAAAACCCACTCAGTTCTCACTCATTCCTATTGAGGAAAAACTCCAAGAAATGAAACTTGAGAGTTCTGCCTGGTGCTCTATCAGGGAAAATATGCAGAAATTGGCCTTTGCTTTTACTGACCGAGATGGGTTGTATGGTTATTCTTTCAGAAATTGTAAATGGCCTATACTCTTTCCTTAGCCGAAAATCCCATATTACAGAAAACCTCAAAAAAATAGAACATGAATATGTGTCGAAACAGTGAGCTCAAGATCTACAAATAGACTGTTATTTAAATATGTACATAAATGTTTTTTAAATAATTCATATATGTATTCAACAAACTGTCAGAAGCTATGCAATACAAAATTAAAACTGACAATGCTCTCAAAGCATTCACTTAAGTATTTAGGTTGCCTACAGGGTATGTAAAACATAGAATATCAGCCCTGGCTTTCAGTTTCCTAGCTTGTAGTAGTTTGCAGCAGAAAGCTAGCTGCATTTTGTATGAAATAAAATAGAAACAACTAAGATTTACAGTATTTGCCAACATTTTGATGACAGAGCAACACTTTATTACCTTAAAACGATAGATATCAGCTTTAATGCAATGAAAAAAAAAAATGTCCTCTGATCAACACGTTCTCATTTTCCATTCCTTCCTGTTGCCACATTTTCCTCCATTGTTCTGGTTAAGATTGGTTTCAACTCATGGTGATCTCAGGAATGACTTCAACTTCAGACTCCATTCTTGCCGCTTCTTATTCCTGTGTAATAATTTCACTCATTTTTGTGCTCCTTTTTGCAGAGATTTGTCCATCTCCACAACTTCAGATTTTCTTCTCCTTACATTTTTTCTCTCTCGTTATGCTTTCCCTTTTTTCAGACATATAGAAAGATGTATAGTATCAGCGATGTTCTCTTCTACAGACTATTGGTACCATTTTATTCAGAATAATTTGTGACTTTGTTTATTGTGTTAAAAAGTCTGGTGTTCAGCTTAATGTCTCTTCTTCAAAGTCAAGGAAAACCAACACAATAGAGTTGAATTAACATTGAGAGCTATAAAAGATTCTTTTCTAGAGTAGCGATGTAAGAAAGGATAATACTTAGGAGAGCTAATATTTGGGAATGAACAGCTGAAGTGTAACTGACTACACTCTAAACCTTCATTGTATAAACAGACACTGTAGCCAGAAAAACATACAAGCCAAGGGTATGCTGCCAATTTCAAAATTCAGGTTTCTCCAGAAGCAAATCTCTATTAGCCACTGAAAGAAGCCAGCTACCAGAATTGTCCAGTGGAATCCTCCAGAGTAGGCAGAAGGTATTTTCCTCATAGCATCCCCTCATCTCTTCTCGTCTTAATGCCCATTCCTTAGCTTCAGCATCACATTATCCATGAATGAGAAACTGGCCTTCCCATTTCTTGCCTATTTACCTCGTTGCATTTTTCCATGCATTTTTCTTGAGGTGAGAGGATTTATTTTTCCAGTAGCATGCTTCACCTGCTTGCTCTCCTTCAGAAACACTACCTGTACTTCCCTCACTTGCTATTTCAGCCAGAGGTTGTCCTACTTCTTCTCACTCTTCACTTCACAAGCTTCTTCTGGAAGACACTACCGAGACTCCCACTACTTCTTAGTTCCTAGACAGCAAGAGATTATTTCCTTCATCCAGAGAGAAGCACTGTTGGTTGAGTTTAGCTCATCTCCTTGTTTCCTACCACCTCTTGTCCAGACCCAGAGGATTCTCCCCTCTCCTAGTTCATCTGCTTGTGCTCAAGACCAGCGCCCTGGCACAAAGCAACATCTCCTCTGGGTCCAGACTGCTGAGAACAAGCTCTAAGAAACCACAAAGGGATCTCCTCTCCCTTGCACAAGAACTGTGTTTAAGAAGAGGCTCTCACCCTTGGTATCGGCCTTCATGATATTACAGCCATGTCTGTCCCTGGCCATATCCAGACCCTGATGCACAGACTTGATATTTTTGGTTAACCTTGGACCTGCCCTGACAATACAGACTTCCCTGGTGGCTGCTGGGCTAGCACTGACACTGGTTACTGTCATCAGACCTGGCTCTGACCTGCTGACTCCGTTTTTCAGCTTGATGTTGAAGCTACCTCATAACAAGGGGTTTGTCTAGTTATTTAGAGTCTGAGCTGAACCGGGCTACACACAGCTCTGCTCACTTTGGTCAGGTACGTGAGACCCTACCTGATTTAAGGTCATTCTCAGCTCCACTCCCTTTATAAAGCAGCCTGCCCTTACTGCTCCTTGACATTCTTCCTCTTGTGCTTCTTGTTGCTAGGGTCCTGAGTGCGGTACCGAGCCCTAAAAACCCTGGCCAGCCCCACCTGAACCCCCCTCCACACCAGCCCTGCCCTAGGTCCTGGAGCTCCATTTAAGCTCAGGCTGGGGCTACCAGTCTTTCCTTTAGACATACTTTGGGAAGTTGGTTTCCAGTTCAGCCACAGCCCTGAGCTGGCTATGAGCCCTGCTGATCCGGATCTGCAAACTGATGTCCTGGTCTCAGCCCTACTTCTTAGATTTGGATTCTTGGGGGATCCCAGCACCCTCCGCTGGGCTGCCTTGCTCAGCTACCACCACGTGGGTCCTGGCCAGAAAGGCCTCTGCCTTGCTCGCCCTGGGGTCTCCCTTGGCTCCCTGGCTCTTGGGGAGTAGCTGGCCCTTGCTGTGCTTTGCTTTTGTGCTTTTGCAACGGCTTTGCTTCCCCTCCTGGTGTGCCCCCTGCCTCTTTCTGCCCTTTATACTTTACTTGAGCTATTTGTTTAAAAAAGCAAACAAACTAAAAAATGTTAAGACAATTTCCAAGGCAACTCCATAGGCTCTCTAAGTAAATACAATGGAGTAACAGAGTAACCTGGGATTCAGACCATAAAACACATCACAGAACTGTTCTGTTGACTCAGTTCTAGGAATTTTTTTATTCCTGGTATACTGAAGAATGTATACTTCCCATACTTATCACTAGCAAAAGAGAATAGCTACGTCTTGTAGAGAACTACTGATGTCCTTGTGCACTGCATATTTAGTCATCCTTAAATTGAAGGAGGTACATTAAATTCATAGATGAAGTTGTTTTATGTGTGGAAAACACCAAATAATTCTAAATATTTGAAGAATACTTCTGGAGGCTATCTGAAGAGCTGCAAAATTTAATTTGAAGGATATTTATAAAAAATAAGAGGTGAATAGGGCTTCTCTATGTTCATGTGTCTCTTGCCATTGAATCAAAATGCACATGAGAAAACAGGAAAGTAAAACACATTTTAGCTGCTCTGGATGACTCTCAACGCTTTCTGTGTCATCCCTATTCCTCATGCAGCATACTGTATTTCCAGATGTCCCTTGATCATTCTGCCATCACAAGTACCTGTGTGCTCCAGTTCCACACTCTGGCTATGATCAAAGGTGCAGAAGAAATCAAGGCTATTACATGTAGGTTCAGTGCTCTATACTATTTAGCTGCCTACAATACAATCACTGCTACACATTTACTGTTTGCCTCGTCTATCTTTTTTTCTCTAATACGGGAACATCACACAGAATACTAAATGAGATCATCAATACACACAACCCTTCTTACAAGAAAGGAGAAGGAAGTGCTATGTGTGAGAGTTCCAGACATAGTCTAGAAAATGGATAAACTTATATTGCTGGACTATTCCATGTTTTTTCCAAATTCAGTGAGCAAATCTGAAAATTGTGATATTAAAAAAAAAAAAAAAAAGAGAGAGAGAGAGAGTGTCTGTTAGAGTAGATTGGCTTAGAATATTTTTTTCCCCCCAGGAAAAAGTGCCTGTCTCAGATTTATAAGGAATTGTGGGGATTGAGGATTTGTGAACAGGAGCAAACCAAGAGTGAACAGATTTGTATGTTCCTCCTATGGTTTTCGTTACTATATACAGTTCTCTTACTATTTTATCTACTACATTTTAGTATCTTAACAGTTACTGAATTAATACACCTCTCGAGTAACATCAGAAAAAGGGTGTTAGAAGTTTTAATGACATCAGTTGAAGGGTATTACAAGTCTCTTAGGAACTGTAATAGTCTTCCACTGATGGTACTGAAAGTAGTATTATTTTACGGTTCTAAGACAGTTATCAGCTTATCCTTTCCTGTACCTTACAAGAAATTGTCTGATGACAACACATAATATACATAGATGGGATAGGCTAATAAGTGGTCCCAGAAACAAATACAAATGACTGCGGGGGATTATAAAGAGCATACAGCCTCAAAATTGATTCAACTATATCCAGTTTCATGTTGGGCTTTAGCTTCTAGTTAATGATTTAGCTTTCCTTTTGAATGACATCAATGCAAACACATTAAAGATCACCGATGCCAAATAACAGACTCAAGTTTAATTGGTTCATCTACTGTTGTACCAGAATGATAAATTGGTAAGGCAGGCTTGTTTGTTTGCCTTGCAGTTTTTCCTGCTTTGTCACTTAGTTATCTTTAGGCAAAAAGATGTGTTTTGTACAAAACTTCCACAGTTTACACATAATTTCAATTCTTTACACTTTATCTGATGACTCTGCAGTCAAGATACCTATATCCAAACAAAGAAGATCTAAGGGACAACAAATAGTGACACAATTAGAGACAGAATAAGACTATTGATGCTAACAGCTTTAAGCAAGCAGAAATTTTATGTGGCCATGTTATGATTCAGAAAGGCAAATTGGTGACGGCTATATTTCAGTGAAAGCTGTATCAATGGTCCCATGCAAATTGAAAAGCACTCACAGGTAATACGTATTTAACAAATAGTCAGAGCATACTTTAAACGTGGCAAATAGATGGAAGTAAGTATCAAAAAGCTGTACCATAGTGACTTTTAAAAGGTGTCTTAAAGCTTTCTTCTCAGCTACATAATTAGCAGCTTGGTACAGGTTACGGAACTACTAAGGAAGGAAGCTTAATGGTAATGCATCATGTATCATCTCATGGACTCCTGGCTGGTTTGGTTGCAGACAATCAGATTTCCTCACCCATAACACTATTTCTCTTCTGGAGAGACAAACATCACAGGAAGAGCCTCGGATATTTTCAGATGTGGTTTGAACTGTAATTTGTATCACCCTGCAAAAGGCAGTATTTTTAATTTAGTGCTTTATTTCTCAGAGGGATGTTGTACATTTGTCTTATTACAAAAACTGAAGATAAAAATTACAGAGCTACTCGTTTAAAAATGTCCTTTTCACGCACTAATAAGCCACCATGACGTTACCGAACTCGGAACTTAAAAAAACCCTTGCTGTTTTCCTTCAAGTTTCCCTTACGGGCTCAGGAGCACCTTATAATTTGGAGTTGATGTTGGAGCTCTGATGTGATTGCCATCAGTAAATCTTACAGCACCGGTGAGTAAAGCCATCACACCTCCAAACTGTAAAATCTGTCATTTGCTGAGGTGGGAACAGAGAGGCGGTCTCCCTCCTTTGCATTGAAGCGTTGAGGGTGAGAGATGGCCGCGCAGCCTTCTGTGTGCTCTTTCTGCATCGGCCCACTTGATACAGAACCTAACGTTGTCCAAGTTTATATCAAATTCTGAGTCACTGTGTTCCTCAGTTGTTGCGGAGGGTTAGGTAGAACTGTGGTACCTCCACCTAGGTTTGGGATAAGACTGTTCTGCAACATGAATGTCAACACGGTGTTTATCTTGAGGCTAAGCCATAGACACAACCTGTGACACTTTTTCAGTCTGAAAGGGCTATTGCAACTTTGTGTCACAGCTCGCTAAGGCTAAGTAACAGCAGTTATTAAGGATAACAGAAAAGCAGAAGACATGGGGACTCCGACGAGGACAACTAATTTCTGTAGGTAGAGCAAATATATATTCCTTTATTGCTCTCCCGGGCGAAGAAACTTAGAGGAGCAAACCCGTAAGAAGCCCAGGTGCCTTCTGACCGTTCTCGCCGTCACCCCACGAAGCACGGGACCCCGTCAGGGCCCCGGGTCTGCGCCGGTCCCGGCCGCGCCAGCAGTGCCCGGCCCCGCTGACGGCCGCGAAGGGCTCCCCTCGGCGGCGGGAGGGACGTTTCCCCCAGGCGGGGCCCAGCGCGGCCCCGACAGCCGCTGCCGGGCGAGGGGACCGGCGGCGCCGCGGCCCTGCGGGCGAGGCCGCGGCTCCCGGCCCGGCCCGGGCGCGCTCCCGCCGGCCCCTGGGCGGGCGCGGCCCCTCCCGCGGGGCGGGGCGGGGCGGGCGCCGCCTTGGCAGCGGCCGGGACGCCGCCAGCGGCCGGTGGCGCGGGGCGGCGGTGCCGCCGCCATGCCGGGCGCCGCGGCCCCCTTCCTGCGCCCGCAGCGACGGGCCTGGCCCGAGCGCCCGGCCGGCCGCCGCCGCCCCCCGACGGAGCAGCGCGCGCAGGCGGCGCCCGCGGAGCGGCGGGTGGCCCCGCTGGCGGCGGCGGCCGAGGCGGGAGAGGAGCCGCTCCTCAGGGGCATCTTCGAGATCAGCAAGAGGAGCTGCGACGTGGTGCTGAGCGCCCGGCGGCTCCGCTGGAGCCCCATCCTGCCCGAGAGCCCCACAGGTGGGACGGGGCGGGGGGTGTCCGCCTCCGGGAGCGGGCGGCGGGGCCGCTCGGGGCGGGCCGGCCTGCCCGCCGCGCTGCGAGGGGGCAGCTACGGCCGGGGCCTCTCCGGGCAGGGCGCTGGGAGCCGCCTTAAAACGGAATTACCGTCAGCTCGGCAAAGGCAGGGCTGACAGGCGTGTCTCTTCCCGTCAAGGTTGCGCTGGTGATTAAAAAAAGTAGAACAAGTTGTTCGTAAGGGCAAGGAGTGTCTCGTACCTGAAGCAGCTCTCCCCTGGCAAGAGCCTTTACTTCTTGGCAGGTGATACAAGAAGGATGAGATGTAAGACATGGTGTTTTTATGGCCTCTGAGCCCCAGGCAGAAAGAACCGTGAGAGGATTTGATTTTGTTCCTGCTGCATCAACTTTTCTCAGCTTACTCTCTTCGACGGGCACGTAAACTAGAGTGGGTATAGGTGGGTATGGTTCTGTGAGATGTGCCCGAGTCTTGTGATGAGGCTTTTGTGGCAGGCTGTTCTTGCTCCGTGCTTTTTCCAGTAAAGCAACATGCTGTGAGAAAGCGCTGTTGCAAAAGGATTTGATCAAATGAAACAAATCATACGCAGAAGTTTTGGAAGAAAAGGAACGGTCCTTAAACTAACCTAGTCCTTTTTCTCCTAGAAACTGTGAAAACATAAACTTACTTTCAAAACTGCATACGCACTCTTAAAAGTGCTTGCTTACAGCAGTGACCTCCCCGTGCTTATGTGAAGGAGAAATTGAAGTTTCATTCAGGAATGCAGAGTTTCCAGGCGGCATTGCTGCCTTCTGGTATGGCACGGTTAGCTTGTCCAGGCCTAAAATTCACACCTTCATATGGGTACAGTCCAACAGCCATAAACCCAGCATACAGCGAAACAGTGTTTCTTCCACATATCAGGTTTTTTTATGTTATGATCATCTGTTCCTCTTCAGGGCAGTCTGTATGCTGCAGGGGCTTGAGGAAGCCTGTGATTCCAGTGGTGCTGCTGCAGAGGAATGCTCAGATGCTCACAGCTGAAGTCGTTATGCTTCATTTCATACAACCATGTTGGGATACCAGAGCTACTGAAATCAAACTGATATGGTGCCATGCACAGCTATTATCTTATCCTCCAAATAGTGTAACCATGTTCACGCAGTGTTCTGCTCAGACTTAGACACCTGATTTTCACCAGAACCGCTGAGTTCTGATGATGGCCCCGCTGATGTGCATACAGTCCTTTCTCTTGTGGAGCCAGCCTGGGTGCCTTAGTAATGCTGTTACACAATGCTGTAGCCTCCTTCCGTCCCCTTTGAGATTAACTACAGGTCTCTCTATGTGTGATCTGAAGTGTGGTTTATTAATAATTTAGTTCTGTGTGCAATGCTCTAATTTGATTGCCACTTTATGTTCTGGCTACTTTTAATGTAGCTTGAATTGCCATATATCAGGAACTAGGGACCATGATTATCTTTTAATTGTCACCAGTGAAAGATTTGAAGGTACAGAGAGGAAGAATGAATTTTGGTGTCTATTGCTCCATGCTCCCGGGGATGGGAATATATTCTGGGTTTGATTGGCTTGTTGGCTTGGGGTTTTTTGTTTGGTTTTGTTGTTGTTTGTTTGTTGTTTGGGTCATGTGTCCCTCCCCCTGTAAAAATCCACCCCCTAAGTTGCTACTTTATATAAGATTTTGTCATCCTTAAATGACTCATACAGACATCAGGAGCTTTTCTGTCTTAGTTCCTGCGAGGTAATAAAGTATTCAGTGCTTAAAGTCAGTCATATTTCAGATGTCAGAACTTTCTTGTGGAAAGCAGCACTGACAAGTTGGCATTGATTATATTAGGATTTGGGTGTTTATTGCAGGTGTTAAACGTATGCTGATACTTCTTTGCCTCTGACAATTTGGTTTTGTACTATGTAGCATTGAACTGCTGAATATTTTGGTTTCTGAGAAGCTTTTAATGTCCTACTTCTTTACTAGCTTCAGCAGAATGGGCAGTGGTGTCTCCCAAATGCTGGGTTTTTCTTGGAGCCAGTGGTAGTCTATGAGTTTTTACTATAGGATTTCCAAATTCTTAAATGTTGAGTACTGACATTGAAGATAGAGGGATTTTCAGTTCCTCTGCTGGTATAGATGCTACCTCTGTCACCTGTGGCTGTTCCAGGCTCTCTTTGAGAATGAAATAATCTTAAAAAGAAAACTCTTAGGTAGTTTCTGAGACCCTTCTATCCTTCTGGCTACATCGTGATGGGAACACAACGGTCTACCTGAGCAGCGTTCACAAGGATACATGTGACTCCTTCCTTCGGGCCAGCGTGGCTCTACATGTGCCTGCCTGTGACTGTAGATGAGCTGAGTAGGAGCTGAAAATTGCACAGCGTAGGGCTTATTGCCCTCTCAGGGATGAATCCAACAAAAGTCTGGTCTGGTTCTCCTTCCATCTTGGATACAGTAGGTCAGGATGGTTTTACCTCTGCAGTTGCAGAGGTCAAATACGGATTTTGCAGCTTGAATGTTTTTTCTCTCCTATGTTTTTGGATCCCAGTAGCAACTACCCTGGGGTGTTGCACAGTCTGATTCAGTGTAAGAGAGGTACAGCAGTGCAGTGCTCAGGAGGAGCTGTCAGTAGCTACAGAGGATGGTCAATGGCTGTCTGGGCAAGTCTTTTCCCCTGGCATTTGGCTTAAGCTTACTTTCTTCAAACCAAAAGCTTCATAACGTAGTTTGTCTTAGGTCAGGTCTTCATGCTATGCCAGTGATGCTAAATGTCTCCTGCTTGGACTCAT